>NW_016803361.1:3761162-3807247 GCF_001698545.2 Rhinopithecus bieti
GCACTATTCACAATAGCAAAGACTTGGAACCAACCCAAATGTCTATCAGTGATAGACTGGATTAAGAAAATGTGGCTCATATACACCATGGAATACTATGCAGTCATAAAAAAGGATGAGTTCATGTCCTTTGTAGTGACGTGGATGAAGCTGGAAACCATCATTCTGAGCAAACTGTCACAAGGACAGAAAACCAAACACTGCATGTTCTGACTCATAGGTGGGAACTGAACAATGAGAACACTGGACTAGGATGGGGAACATCACACACTGGGGTCTGTTGTGGCGGGGGGGGGAGCATTAGAAGATATACCTAATGTAAATGATGAGTTAATGGGTGCAGCACACCAACATGGCACATGTATACATATGTAACAAAACTGCATGTTGTGCACATGTACCCTAGAACTTAAAGTATAATAATAAAAAATTTTTTAAAATGTATTTTGAGAAAATTTTTTAAAATGTATTTTGAGGGAGAAGTTTCATTCTACACAGGTACTTTTTGTATACCCATTATGTACACCTGTTATGTGCACCTGTTTTGTGCAAGGAATAGACAACATTATGTACAAGGAATAGACAAGTTAATTTCACTGTCCCTAAAAACTTATAATTTATCTGTCAGTGGAGACAGCTTGTGATATCTGGGAGACTGTAACAGTGCTTAACTTGGTCTAAACCAGGGCTTCTCATCCTTGGCACTCTTGACATTTTGGGTCAGATAATTCTTTGTCATCAGGGGTTATCCCATGCATCATATGATATCTCTTTCCTCTACCAGATGTCAGTAACAACCCTCCCTCTTCCAGTTGTGACAATCAAAAGTGTCTCCAGACATTAGACATTGCCAGATGTGTGGGGCAGAGTGGACATTGCCCATCATTGAGACCATCTGGTTTAAACAGAGAGCTGTGGCAATATGGGGACTGGCAGGGCCAACTTGGTTTGCAAAGTTGAATGGGAGCCATTCTGACTTCATGGAAGGTAAAGTATTTACCTGGGCCTTGGAGGAGAGTAGGCTTTTTTGTTTGCATAGTAGAGGCTGAGAGAAGGCCACCTGCATGGTGGGAACACTATGTACAAAGGCACAGAAAAAGCAGCAGAGAGGCCAGAATGTCCAGGGAATGACGAATAGCCTTTTACAGTATAGGATTTTCAGGTGTGCTAGTAGTTAAGGCTGGGAAGATAAGATTGAGCTAAATCATGAGCAGTATTGAGTGCTATCATAGGGGGACTGGCTTTTATTTCCATAGATAGTGGAAAACCACCAAAGGTTTTTGAGTAAGGCAGTCACATGGGCCTCAGTTTCATCATTTATAAAATAATTAAACGTGAAGGTCCTTGCCAGCTCTGAATTTTGTGACGATGTTAATTGTGTGGCTGTGATCTGATCTGTTTTTTGTAGTGAAAGAATTTTTGTGTCAGTAGGAGAAAGAATATAGGTCACAGAACCTTGAGTGAGTTAGACAAAGTAAGTGGAAACAAAAGGGAGGGGACAGATTTCAGGGGATAGTTTGGAGTGAAAAACCAATGTAATTGAGCGACTGATTGTGGTGATGTGAGTAGGGTGGGAGGATGGCCAGCAGTGCTGAGGATCTATCCTAGATAACCAGAAGACTGAGGAACCCATTCACTGAGAGAACAGCCACAGGGGTAAAGGCAGGGGTGATATTAAGCAAACAGTATTGTCCTGAGAGATCTGGATGAGAACATCTATCTGGTCTTCTAGTTCAGAAGTTGTAAAACTAATGACTTTGATTTTGGGTATGTTGAATTTAAGATACCCAAGGAACATATGTGTCAGAATATCCACAGGACTATTGGAAATGTGAGTTTAGCAGTCAGCAGAGAATTTCATGCTGGGGTTGGAAATGTGGGGGACTAACTAGGTTGTGATACTTTTTAGTCTATATTTGTCAGTATGTATTCAACAGGTAATACAAAGGCATGGTTCTGATACTAAGAAATAGGTGACAAGTGGCACTGGGGCTTCAAATCTTAAATGACTTCTGTGTGTGTGCAGATTTAGAAAGCAACACTGTTACGGAAAGCAACACTGGTACAGAATGCATACTTGTAAGCAACAAATTAGATTTACATATAGCAGGCAGGCATGGTGGCTCATGCCTGTAATTCCAGCACTTTGGGAGCTGAGGCGGGTGGATCACCTGAGGTCAGGAGTTTAAGACCAGCCTGGCCAACATGGTGAAACCCTGTCTCTACTAAAATACAAAATTAGCTGGGCATGGTGGTGTGCACCTGTAATCCCAGCTACTCAGGAGGCTGAGGCAGGAGAATCGCTTGAACCTGGGAGGCAGAGGTTGCAGTGAGCCGAGATCATGCCACTGCACTCCAGCCTGGGTGACAGAGTGAGACCCTGTCTCAAAAAAAAAACCGAAAAAAAAAAATTACATATGGCAATATAATGGCTCTTCAAGATGAATCCTAGCACTTGGTAAAACTGAAAGAAACTATGAGACAATGCACTAGCATTTAAAACATTTTAAATAATCCTGAATGCCTAATATCTTTTTTTGTACAATTCACAAAGTTATATACACTCACAAGGTTGTGTAGCCACCACTATTGAATTCCAGAACATTTTCATCACCCTAAAAAGAAACCTTATATTCACTCCCTACTCATTTCCCATTAGCAGTCACTCCTCATTCTCTTCTCTCCCTACCCCTGACAACTATTCATCCCCTCTCTCCAGTGGATTTGCCTATTCCGGACATTTTGTATAAATGAAATCATACAATATGTGGTGTTTTACGTCTGGCTTCTTTTATTTAGCAAAATGTTTTCAAGGTTCATCCATCTCATGGTATGAGTATTTCATTCCCTTTTGTGGCTGAGTAACATTCCATCGTATGACCAACCATGCTGTATTTTGTTTATCCATTTATCAGCTGATGAACATTTCAGTGGTTTTCCCTTTTGGGGTATTATGCACAGTGCTGCTGTGAACATGTACACATTTTTCTATGTACATAGGTTTTGTTGTTGTTGTTGTTGTTGTTGTTGTTTGTTTTTTGAGATGGGGTTTCGCTCTTGTCACTCAGGCTGGAGTGCCATGGCATGATCTCGGCTCACTGCACCCTCTGCCTCCCAGGTTCAAGCGATTCTCCTGCCTCAGCCTCCTGAGTAGCTGGGATTACAGGCACCTGCCACCATGCCTGGCTAATTTTTGTATTTTAGTAGAGACGGGGTTTCACCATGTTGGCCAGGCTGGTCTCAAACTCCTGACCTCAAGTGATCCACCCTCCTCGGCCTCCCAAAATGTTGGGATTACAGGCGTGAGCCACCACGCCCATTCCAATTTTTGGATCTCTTGGTATATACCTTGGAGTGAAATTGCAGGCACAATGGCATTTTCACAAATTAAAAACAATACATTCAAAACAAGAAGAATCCTCATTTTATAATAATACATATATACAAAAATTATACATAACACATTAGAATGGTTGCCCATGGCAGAGAGTGGGAATGACAGTAAGTATGAAGATAAAAGGGAATAAATAAATAAAGCAAAAGAGAGGCTTTGCCATGATAACGTGGGATGAGCTGGGGAATATGATTAATTCAGCCTCTGCCCTTGAGGTTCAAGAAAAAAATATAGGACCTTTTCACTGGAGGTACAATAAAATTGAACTTTCCCAATCCCAAACCTGTCACAAGGAACCTTAGGGCTTCTTGGATAATTTTAGAAAAGGCCACAGAACCGGGCGCAGTGGCTCACGCCTGTAATCCCAGCACTTTGGGAAGCTGAGGAGGGTGGATCATGAGGTCAAGAGATCAAGACCATCCTGGCCAACATGGTGAAACCCATCTCGACTAAAAATACAAAAATTAGCTGGGCACGGTGGCACGTGCCTGTAGTCCCAGCTAGTCAGGAGGCTGAGGCAGGAGAATTGCTCGAATATCAAGACCATCCTGGCCAACATAGTAAAACCCATCTCGACTAAAAATACAAAAATTAGCTGGGCACAGTGGCACGTGCCTATAGTCCCAGCTAGTCAGGAGGCTGAGGCAGGAGAATTGCTTGAACCCAGGAGGCAGAGGTTGCAGTGAGCTGAGATCGAGGCACTGCACTCCAGCCTGGCAACACAGCAAGACTCTGTCTCAAAAAGAAAAAAAAAGAAAAGAAAAGAAAAAAGAAAAGAAAAGAAAAAGAAAAGTCCACAGAATAGATCTTATGATGATCCACAGAATTCCTTAAATTAATTTTATTAAAGGATTTTTTCCTAATTATTAAAATAACACATTCCCATTATGGGGAATTAGAAAATACAGAAAAATACATGTGAGAAAATGATATCTGTAGTAATTCTACCCCGTATATAACTACAGATAGTGTTTTGGGTTTCTAATTTCTTATTTAGTTTTAATTTAGTGTCTAATTTGTACCTTTTGGTGCAGTCTTGTCATTTTGTATCTTTGTTTAAAATAATGCTTTGAAGATGAAAGAATGCTTAAGATGTTTCAAAGAGTAGTCATAGCAATGGTGTATTAGCAATGTCATAGCTTTCTAGAAGGCAACCAAAACTGAAATTCCCTTTTTTCTCTTGGTATTGTATTATAGGAAGAAGCTGCGAAGATCCTGCTGGCTGAGTTCAACCTGGGCTGTGACGTGCAACACACTGAACACGTATATAGGGTTTACGTCACAACTTTTCTGGGTTTCGGAGGCAACTTTGCCCGGCAGCGCTACGAAGACCTTGTTCTGAATGAAACTCTTAACAAAAACAGGTACATTTGACATGGGATCTGAGTTTCTGAAATATAATGTCAGGCTGCAGATATTAGGGAGAAATATTCACATCCTCCTAAGATAGGTAAGTCCCTGCTTCCTCCTTCTTTCTGACTACCCCTGCCAATGGGGTAGCATCTCTTAAAGACCTCTATTAGCAGTCCCACTCTGGGTGAGGGTACGTTCTGATCTTTGTTATTAGGACTAATAAAGTACAGTAGCTTATTGTGATCTCTTGCTGTTTCCCATATTCAGACCTGACATCATGGGAAAAGGGAGATGAATTAAATTGCCAATTATGTACAATATATAGTGTAGCTGCCAGCAGTTCCTTCTGCAGGGAAGTGTTTAAGACATGTTTGTTGAATTACAGTGCAGTTGCATCTTTAGTGGGAGTTCAGTTCTGTAGTATGTCTAAAAGATAAAAAGCAAGCGTAGTTAAAATTTGGTCTCTCATCAAATTCAGAATAGTTAATTTTTCCTTTAGCATTGGACAGATCACAGATTCTTCATCTGAGTACCAGATGAAGTAGTTAGACCATAATGTGGTGGGATTTCTTGTTTAAGTATGTACAATTATTTATTTTATCATTATGCACATTGAAGGAAAGCATAAGAGAAAGCAGAGTTCTTTCCATGATAAAATTTACACAAAATTTTGGAATGAAAACCGGTGTAATTGGGTGATTGTTTGTGGTGGTGTAGGTAGGGCAGGGAGGATGGTCAGCAGTGCTGAGGGTCTAGCCTAGGTAACCAGAAGGATGAGAAACCCAATCACTGAGAGAAGGACCACAGGTGAAAGGGCAGGGCTGATACTAAGCAAACAACACACTTACCTATGTATACTTAACCATTTAGCTAGGAACACTAGCTTGAAGAGGTACTGGTATATCCCGTTTGTAATGATTTATCCACAGCAATCAATTATCTTATATTTACAGCATGTTGAAGAAAATATTGTCCCATAAGGCTTTTTTGTTTTTGTAAGTCTTAGTCTCTAGGAGTTTCAAGGTGCTTTGGGTGAATCCTGGTGCCTTGGATGAATCCTGGTGCCTTGGATGATTGACAAATGCATTAAAATCAAGTGGTGTGTTTGTGTTCTGACAGTACTCCTAAATCTATACAAACATTGCTTGGGTTGAGGTGCTCAGATGTCTCCTGCTGGCACTATGATGTTTGAAGATCATTTGCTGTGAAAGTGTCACACCAGTTTTGGTTTTTCTTCTTCATTAGCTGCTGTGCTTCCTTTTCCATTTTCTTCTTTTATTGTTCTACTGCTTTCTTTTCTGTCTGCTGTTTTCTGCTGCCTCCGTACTACTTCTTGCTAGACTGCATCTTCTTCTTCCCATGCATTGGTATTTTCTTGCCAAGTAGCTAAGTCACCTACTTCAGGTGATTGATGAGTAAAAGGCATATCTTGCATAGCTGCCAGTCTACTAACCTGTTGCCTGAGATGGCAAAATGATCATTTTGTCTTCTCAATAACAATTTTCTGAGTTTTCCTTACAGTTGGTGTCACATCCTTAAAATAGTCGGTTCCAGTTGTTGTAAAGTGTTCTGTTGTACTGCTTCATTCCATTCTTACCCTCAGTCTTTACTCTTGTGGGTACATTCTCATTCTAAGAAGTCTACTCTTCAACATCTGTTTAGGAACTGATGAATAATTAACTGCAATTGGCAAAGTTATTTGGACCCCAACTTAATTTCTGTCCTTGGACAGATCTTCATACTCATCTTTTTGAGGAATGAGAATATGGTTGCTAGGCAAGTATAAACTCGAAATAACTGGAACTGTGTTACAGCCATGGTGGGAATCAAAGCTTTCCACTCTTCTCCCCACTCAGAGGCTCCAGGCTCTGTAGGTGGCTTCCTGGAGCTGGTGCTGTGCCTGTTCTGTTCCAGCACTGCTCATTCAGAGGCAGGTGTGGAGTCCATCACCATTGCCAGCCATTGCAGATGGACCACTGCCGTGGTCCGCTCTTCAGGAATCTCTCCCCACAGCCCTTCCCACCTCATCCCCTACCAGTTGTATTTTTAAACATTAGAACCACACTCCGCATGATAAGGTTCTTTGCACTTTTAAGAGGTGTGTGGGAATGAAGACCAGATGGAGAACAGCAGATTCACGTCTCCAATTTCACTACACACTAGGAAATACACATGTTGACTAAAACGTCGAACAGAATTGATCACCATATTCCTCTCACTTTTTGTTTGTTTGTTTTTGTCATTGTGGCAGATTGCTGGGTCAGAAGACAGGTCTGAGTCCCGACAATCCATTTCTGGATCCCTGCCTGCCGGTGGGACTCACAGATGTGGTGGAGAGGAACAGCCAAGTCTTGCATGTCCGAGGAAGAGGAGACTGGGTGTCTTGTGGGGCAATGCTGAGCCCCCTGCTGGCTCGCTCCAACACCAGCCAGGCCTCACTCAATGGCATCTATCAATCGCCAATTGACTTCAACAACAGCGAGTTCTACGGCTTCTCTGAGTTTTTTTACTGTACAGAGGATGTGTTGCGCATTGGTGGCCGCTATCATGGGCCAACATTTGCCAAGGCTGCTCAGGTAAATTATTAATGATAAACATGGCTTATGCTGGCAGCAGCCATTTATTGAATGCCTCACTCTGTGCCAGGTGCTGTGCAAAGGGCTTTAAATACAGAATCTCACTTGTTCTTTGCAGGAGCCCTTTGACCCTGATTTTACAGATGAGGAAGTGGACTCAGAGAACTTAAGGATCTAGCTATGCTGTACTGCCTTCTAATTAACTAAATTTAGTTTCCATGGATGTCGTATCACCCAAATTATTACCCAGGTGTAAAATTTTTGTGTTGGCTAATGGCTTTTCTTCAGCTGTCCAATAATCTTATTTAATGTTTATGCCCAAGAAATGTCACCTCCAGTATTTTTCCCCTTGCTAGCTATTCTCTGTTGTAATGTGCTTTTGGAGATGATATCACCCAGAGAGGCAAGTCCATCTTTCTTTTGGTTTGAGGTATTAAGAGGCTAGAGTGGTATGGGTTCCCTGGGAATATCAGATGTTGTAAAAAGCAATGATGATGGAAGTTTGTTTAGATTTAAAATAGAGAAGGAGTAAAAATTTGCTTTGAGCATATATAGGACTTAAGCATCGTATAAGCTTAAATCATTGGTTACCTGGACAGATAAAAGTTTAGCCAGCTTTCTATCATTTTCTGCTTAATTTAGGGCCATCTCTTTGAATTGTTGTGTATCTCTGTGTTTTTCATCAGATAAACTAATGGGAGAATCTGTCCTTATATTTCTTTTTTTTTTTTCTTGAGATGGAGTCTTGCTCTGTAGCCCAGGCTGGAGTGCAGTGGCACGATCTCAGATCACTGAAACCTCTGCCTTCCGGGTTCAAGTGATTCTCCTGCCTCAGCCTCCTGAATAGCTGGGATTACAGATGCCCACCGCCATACCTGGCTAATTTTTGTATTTTTAATAGAGATGGGGTTTTGCCATGTTGGCCAGGCTGGTCTCGAACCCCTGGCCTCAGGTGATCTGCCCACCTTGGCCTCCCAAAGTGCTGAAATTACAGGCGTGAATCACCGCACCCAGCCTCTCCTCATATTTCCCTCCCTCCCTTCCTTCCTTATTCCCTGCCTTCCTTTCTTTCTTTCTTACAATTCTCTAGGGTTCTCTTAGTGTAAGGCTTCCAGCAGAATAATATCTGCAGTATCTGTACCATTCTGTTCCCAAAAGACAGTCCTTAAGAAATATTGTGGGATACCTGGTTTGTATTTGCTCCTTTCTCTCCAGCCTCCAGGAAGACCTTCATGCTCCCTTTTTTTCTGGAGCCCAGAGTTCCCTAACTATCCATGGCCTGACTCTCTTATCTCAAAACTTCTTCAAATTCTATTCCCTTGAACACCAAAAGGCTCAAGTTATTGCTTGCCAACATGGCTAGTGGCTTAATATGTTATCTTTTCCAGGTAAAAGAGCGATTCTGTTCCCTTACCTTTTTAACTTTGACTCAAACGTTATCTTCCCAGAGCCACCTTCTGGGACCACTCTATCCAAAATCTATCCAAAATGACAACGCTCCCCATATTACCTGTTGCCCTTTCCTGCTTTATTTTTCCCTGAGCATTTATGTTATCCAGCGTACTGTGTGTGTGTGTGTGTGTGTGTGTGTGTGTGTGTGTGTGTGTGTGTTTATTGTCTGTCTCCTACCACTAGAATGTAAGCTTCCTGAGGACAGGAATTTTTGTGTTTTATTTACTGCATGATTCCCTGACATCTAGAACAGCACCTGACACATAGGAGACATTCAGTAAATGTTAGTTCACTGAACAAACCAAAAGGAATGATTCTTTTGGTGAGAATTACAACACTGAGGGAGGCCAATGACAGGTTTCTAACCATCCTCTTCCATCTGCTCTCCCTGCTCATGTCAGTCCTATGTGGAGTAGGATGAAACTATCTTTGGCTTTTGATGTTGCTATTTGTTAGTCCTAACCTCATCCCCTCTGAAGCCTAAGAGGCTCAGAAACCACATCAGGCTGGCTTGGTGCTAGACATGGGATGATGGAATAAACAGGGGTATGGCACAGTGTTTAGTGAGTGAATATGCCGTTTCTGTTTTCCTTTGTCAGCTAGTAGCCCACAAGTAACTTTAGAAATGGAACAGCTGTGACTGTGGGGAAGGTAGAGAGTTTGCCTCCAAATTTATGTTGAACTATTTCTGTGGTTGATCCAGGATTACTGTGGCATGGCTTGGTCAGTACTAACTCAGAGATTCAAGAATGGCCTCTTTTCATCACATGCAGATGAGCATCGACTCAAGTAAGTCACTTCCCTTTCCTCCTTAGATGTGGCCTTAAAATCTAGATGGCAGATTGTAATGGAGAGAGAGTGAGCAATAATGCAGATTAGATTTCATGTTGAGGGAGCATTTGATTATTCCAGATTTGATTTTCCAAGGGATAGGGGCCAAAATAATGAGCCTATTATAGCAAAGCCAGAGGAAATCAGTGCTTACCAAACAGAGTTCTCATCAAGTGATTTGACATCAAAAGTGATTTTTTTTTTTTTTTGAGACAGGGTCTCACTTTGTCGCCCAGGCTGGAGTGCAGTGGCACAATCTTAGCTCACTGCAACCTCCACCTCCTAGGTTCCAGTGATTCTCCTGCCTCAGCCCCCCAAGTAGCTGGGACTATAGGCACGTGCCACCATGCTTGGCCAATTTTTGTATTTTTTGTAGAGACAGGGTTTTGCAGGATTGCCAGGCTGGTCTTGAACTCCTGAGCTCAAGTGATCCGCCTGCCTCACCCTCTCAGAGTGCTAGAATTACAGGCATGAGCCACCGGGCCCGGCCAAAAGTGATGATTTTTTTTAAACTTTGTATTATAGATAATATCAAATATATAGAACAGCAGAGAGAATAGCAACATAAACCCTCATGTAACTATCACAGAGCTTCAGCAAATAACATTTTGCCAGTATGGTTCATTGGTCCTTTCATTTTTAAATATTTTAGTTAAAAATTGTTTAACATTGCCGGGCATGGTTCATGCCTGTAATCCTAGCACTTTGGGAGGTTGAGGCGGGTGGATCACCTGAGGTCAGGAGTTCAAGACCAGCCTGGCCAACATGGCAAAACCCCATCTCCTCTAAAAATACAAAAATTAGCTGGGCATGGTGGCAGGTGCCTGTAATTGCAGCTACTTGGGAGGCTGAGGCAGGGAGAATTGCTTGAGCTCAGGAGGTGGAGGTTGTAGTGAGCCGAGATCATGCCACTGTACTCCAGCCTGGGTGACAGAGGGAGACTCTGTCTCAAAAAAATAATAATAATAGAATAAAAAATAAAAATTGTTTAACATAAATAAAACTAGAAGAGTGTAATCAACTCCTGTGAACCTGTCACCCTGCTTTCCTACTAACAGTTATCGGCTCCTGGCCTATCTTTGTTTTTATCTGTTTTCCCACCCACAATCCCCCTCTTACTACAACTGGGTTGTTTCGAAGCAAATCCCAAACATCATATAATTACATCTGTAGATATTTCAATATGCTCTCTGAAGATAGGGACTCTTAAAGAAAAAGAACACAGCCACAGTATCATTACTGCCTTTGAGGTAAACACAAGATAAGCAGGCTGACTTAGAAATAACCCACTTAGAGGTGAGGAAGGTGAAACGGGAGGAGGTAGGTCTTTTAATAACTGGTGGGAATACACAGTGGCTTATTGCAAAGGAAAGTATTAGAATTCTTTTCTCTTTTTTTAAAATTTAATTATTTTTGTCACACAGATACCAGTGTTTTAAATCAGCTTGGATGTACCAAGTCTTACATGAAGGATTCCACTTTCCCTATGACTACCCAAACCTGCGGACAGCCCAGCTGGTGTATGACCGAGAGGTTCAGTGGACGCTGGGAGCCATTCTATATAAAACACGATTCTTACCACTCAGGTAAAGTAAGACTCACTAATCTGGTATCTTGAACTCAGAGGATATCAGTTGATGCCTCAGAATCAGTTTATTTATTTTAACCAGCTTAGAATAGGTCTTAAATGACCTTCCTCCCTACCTCCTCACAAAAACAAACTCCTTTACTTCCACGTGAGCCACTATTACTACCAGGCATGCTCGAACAGAAAGAAGGTTGAGCATTACTGGTCTGGAGTCTGTTACTCAGCTTTGCTGTTTCAGAAATCCAGCTTTATTTGTTTACCCACAACAAATCAGTCTTTAGGACTGAACTCTTACTAATCACTTCCAAGAAACTGACAAGCTAAAATGTCATTCTTGGGTTACCCTGGAAAACACATCTGACAAAAGAACAGGGGTGGGATGTCTAGAGCAATCTTTCATAACGTAGGGAGGCACTCCAGACACTGTGTCATTGACTTAGAAGGCTTTTTGGTGGGTCAGAATTAGAATAAAGGATGTGAGATGTTTTTAGTGGGGCTACTTTCATCAAACTGGTAGCCTGATGCCTTACCTTTATGTACTGCAAGATATTTGGGACAATTTTTAGGTACTCTGTACCCTGGACTATTTCAGAGAAACTCAGATGAATTTTGTATCTTTGATGTCTATTCCTCTAAACTCAATACCATCAGAAGCCAGGCAGGTGATAGCAGTGAGGGAAGTGGGCTAGGTGGGGGTTGCCCACAACTGGAGCGTGTACCCCGGTTAACAGGCTGGTTACTGTCACGCACAAGCACCGTCCCAGCATTTGCCAGTTCTCATCTGTGCAGAAAAGGCATACATCCATATTTTTTATGAAGTCTTTCAGTTTAGAGATTCACATTCTAGAAGAACACTGCAGGTCAAACCAGACAGAACTAGATGTGGGATCTGGACCACTGAAGAGTGGATTCTGTTCTAGCGAGGTGGACCATTGCACTTGGTTTTCATGTTGCCTTATTTTTGTCATACAGTTGATCAGGTAACAGCTTTATCTAGATATATCCTAGATCCTAGGGAAAACATAGTTCCTTTATTTTTAATTTTTTTTTTTTTTTTTTTTTTTTTTTTTTTTTTTTTTGAGACAGGGTCTTGCTCTGTCGCCCAGGCTGTGTGTGGTGGCAGTGCTGTGTTCATAGCTCATTGCAACCTTGAACTCCTGGGCTCAAGTGATTCTCCCGCCTCAGCCTTCTGAGGAACTGGGAGTACAGGTGCTCGCCACCATGCCCAGCTAATTTTTAAATTTTTCTTTTGCAGACATGGGGTCTTGTTATGTTGACCAGGCTGGTTTTGAACTCCTGGCTTCAAGCAATTCTCCTGGCCTGGCCTCCCAAAGTACTTTGACTATAGGCATGTGCCACTGCACTTGGCTGCATACCAACTTTTAAAAAAGGATTTAGACACACTCTGATTTCTTTATTGGATTCAGGGGATCCCCTATTCTCATTAGTACTGTATTTATAACCATATTTTAAGACTTATGTTACAGGTGACCAATCTAGCCTTTCTGTTCATTTTTTTGGCTTTGGTTTCAAAGGCCTTCCCATCTTGGCTTAGATTCTGGAGGGTGTAAGCCTGGAGGTCCCTTCTGGAGGCCATGGGAAGGAAGACACAGAAGGGCTCCTGGGGTGGGGGATGTTCTTCAGTTTTGCCTGCTCTGTGGAGCTGGTGTCATAAAATGCTTATGTGGATGGAATAAACGTGATAACACTACTGGGCCTTTCAAATCAGAGTAAATGTCTCCCTCTGAAACTTAATTTTTTTCCACCTACAAATTCTTATTTCTTCCCTAGGGATCTTCGGCAGGAAGGTGTCCGACAAGCCCATGGTAGCTGGTTCCGTCTCTCCTTTGTATACAACCACTATCTCTTCTTTGCCTGTATCCTGGTGGTGCTACTGGCCATCGTCCTATACCTTTTGCGGCTACGGCGAATTCACCACCGACAAACACGAGCCTCAGCTCCATTGGACTTGCTGTGGCTTGAAGAGGTGGTGCCCATGATGGGAGTACAGGTGGGGCCGTGAGGCTGGACCAGGACTAGAGAAGCTTGAGCACCCCCAAGTTGCTGCTCATTGAATTCCTCCACTTTCTTATATGGCCTCAGATGCTGTGATGCCTGACCTTGTAGATATTTGCCCTTGGAATTTCTACTTCACTTTCTACCATAATTCCTTCTCAGTACCCAGGTCTTCTCTGAGAGAAGCTATAATTTAATCTGTGAGGAACTAAATGACAGGAGATTGGTGCTAATATGGGGGACCAAGCTTTGCCCAAGTGAAGCAGGCTTCGACTCCTTCTTCTGAGAGGTCTGGTGTGTTCCTGAAATCTCACCTTTTCTTCCCTTGCTAAAGCATGAAGTTTGGCATTGGGCACACTGGAAGCCTGGTTGAAATGAAACTTGTAGCATCTGATACAAAGCCAGAGACATTCTAGCAAGTGCAGCAGCCCCTTCTTTCTCTGTAACAGAGATATCATTTATGTGGAGATCCACAGCCTTTAATAGGGATCCAAGATCTCTGCAGTTCAATGGACCACACAGGAATTTCCAGGCACCAAAATGATATTAACTTCCTTGCTTACTTGACAAAGAAGCCATCATGGGTGTGATCCAAGATCGTTGTCATAGTGTTGATGATGTTTTACATGATTTTAAAGGTTAGAACCCCTACTAAATGAATGGTCTGTGGAAGATTTTAGTATCTTATCTGATGTCTGGTATGACAAGGATAGAAAATTTTTCCATTTTTATGTGCCTCACAGGCTGTTTGGGCATTAATTTTGCTTTTTGAGCCTTAAGTGTGTTAGCAGGGTGGAGAAACTGTGATGGGGACTGGGAACCTGGATTTGTCTGATTTTAGGTCACTGTTCCCTAGGCCTGTTTTTGTGAGCCCTTAAACAAGAAGATACAAAGAGAGTTCTTTTATTTCACTGCTAAAATCAGTATGTAGTTTGGGGAATGTATTTGAGTTGTTTTTAAAGAAAAGGGGAAGAATCAGGAGAGTGGGCAAAGGCAATAAAATCAAAGTTCTTATTAATTATTTCTGAGAAATAGAAGTTTTCTCAATTTCTGACTCTTGGAATGTCTGAAAGGGAGCAAATTCTAAACTTTGGAATAGACCATCTGTTAATAAGCCATCTAGCAACTTTCAGAACCTCTATTAAGAGACTGCTCAGTCACAAACAGCCCTTCCATTAATGAAGCGAGAGGAAAAGCCATTCACCCACTACCCTTCCAGAGTTTTGCTTCTCCTCCACATTTAGCCATTAAATTGCATGAGGATTTCTCTTCATCGGGGTCCATATGGAATCTTTCTTATGTTTTACCCTTTCCTACATGTAGCCTTGAATGTCCTGTCCACGAATATGCTCCCAGGGGTGGGAGCATTTTCTTTTTTGTCACCTTTGATTTCTGAGATTAGATTAATAGGGGAAAAAGTCCCTGGTTTTGAAGAAAAAAAAGTAGAATTCTTCAAAATAAATTTCATACTGGGAACAGAAAGGAATTAAATGCTGCATAAAACAGGGAAAAAGAAATTAAGATCATCCTAGAAATAAACTAAGATAAAAATTAGTATACTGACCCTTGGTTGGAATAAGAAGATAACCAGTCTTACATAGTTTTAAAATTAGATAAACATGGACTAAACATGCAAAGACTCTGTTCCTTTTTTTTCCTTGGAGACAGGGCCTCACGCTGTCACCCAGGCTGGAGTGCAGTGGTGCAATATCATGGCTCGCTGCAGCCTCAACCTCCTGGGCTCAAGTAGTCCTCCCACCTCAGACTCCTGAGTAGCTGGGACTACAGGTGTGCACCACCACACTCAGCTAATTTTTTATTTTTATTTTTTAGAGATGGAGTCTCACTATGTTGTCTAGGCTGGTCTCAAACTCTTGGGCTCAAGCAATCCTCCTGCCTCGGCCTCCCAGAGTGCTGGGATTACAGGCATAAACTACTGCACCTGGCCTCTGTTTCCTTTGGAAATATCTTACCTTTCATTAGGGCTTCTTTCATATCTATTTCCTTTGGTTTTTAAGACTTCTACATTGATTTGATTTTCTTTTATTATCTGTGCTCCATGAACCTTATGAACACTGCTTAATAATGTCAAAATATGTTTTAGCTAGCCATTGCCTACTCAGGTAACATTTTCTTTTGCCCTAATCTTGGTTTCAATATACTATCTGTGGTTTTCTTGTGAGATCTAATCAATGATCTAATCAGAAGCTACTTAACTGGCTAACAATGATCATACTCATGTACTAAAAATGAACTTGAAACAGGGAAGTAGTGATTGGTCTAATTTGAAAGCTCTTAGTATTCTTCATCCTGGCTGTAATAATAGCCATTATTTGTTAAACCTTTGTTGTGTACCAGACACTCTTAAGGATTTTATGTGTATTATTCAAACTGATATTACTCTGTTCTTTTTATAGTTGAGAATCTCAGGATACCTATATTTATCACTTTTTCAATATATATGTATTTCTTATTGTCTTGGAGTGTTTAATGTGTTATATCCTGTTCATTATTTTAATATTATAGGATCTAGGCTTATCTTTATTACCATGAGCAAGGCTTCCAGGAGTTCCACAGTACTGAAGGAAAATTTTATCATATCCCTCAAGAGAACTGAATAGTTACTGTTGGTATTGGCTCCTTTGTTTCTTCTATTCTCCCAATTAATAGATTTTAAATGAAATCTCAATAGCTACTAACAAAAGCCACTTATTCCTTGCTGAGGGCCAATTACTTAAATATATTGCTTCCTTATAATAAAATAATTTGCTTATAGGAGCAGAAATCTATCTTGCCATACCCTTTGGTTTTTAAAGATTTCTCTTCTATTTGCATTTCTGCACTTTGGTGGTTCTCCCATGAAGATAATTATGGTGTCATAAAATTCACATTCCACTGGTTCCTTTGAATCTTACCAACCACTCTTGTTTCAACAGAGACAATGAACCTGAACTGTTTTCGTACTCTTGTTATTACTGAGACAGGTCACAAATATCAAAATAGGAGTCAGTGGCTTGTAGTGATGCTTTTTAGTCTTGTGACAGCACAATCCATCACTTTCCCCAAAATTCTTGTCACAAGAACATAATGAAAATATGTAAAATACCCATTTATGTGGCATTTCATTCACTTAAGTTGCAGTTAACTCTAAGCCAAATTATACCATTTTTTCTCTCTGTACTTTAGCTCCTTGAATTTCCTTAATCTGGGAAACTTTTGTTCCCACACGAAGGAACAAATTCAGGGGATACAAGTGCAGGTTTGTTACATGAGTATGTTGAGTGATGCTGACGTTTGGGGTACAGATCCCATCACCAGGTGGTGAGTATAGTACCTAACAGATAGTTCTTCAACCCGTGCCCTCCTCTTTCCCTCCCTGCTCTGTTAGTCCACAGTGTCTATTCTGGTCTGGGAAATTTTCATTACTTTCCACCAATCTTCTATTTATTCTCCAAATGTCTTTCAAAGTATCCTGCCCCACCCCCTCCTCATCCTAAGAGATTCCTTTAACTTCAAGATCATGGCCCGTGATTGCTGAAAATGTCTACCATGCACTTGCTAATGGTCTTTTTAGACATTAACATTTATTATCACATCCATATTTAAATTTTTGAAATAATTTATACTTCTCACTGGTATCATCTAAACAGATGCTTCTCACAGTTTTATGTTCTGCTTTTTGTCAGGGATGAAAGACAAGTGAGTGGTATCACTTAAGGGAAAGAACAGTAGGCTTAACGAATAGCAGACCTGGATTCTAGTTCTGGCTTTGTCATTTACTAGCTCTGGTACCTCAGGCCAGTCACTTGCCATCTCTGGTTTGGTTCTCATCTATCAAACAAAGTGGCTAGACAAGATTAGAAACTAAAGGCAGAAGACAAGGTAAAAAAATCTTGATTTTGGGAAAAGCATTTTGTCCTTTGGTTTAGAAGACCAGGCTGCCCAAAAGAGCCTCCTATTTTATCCATAACCCCTGATGATAAGGTTGGTGGGAATGGAGTTTCTAATAGCAATCACAATAAATTTCAGAAGAGTTTCAAAGCTGGGATTTTAAAGGTCTTCTGGTCAACCCCCTTGATTTATATGGGTGATGAAACTGAGGCCTAGAGCAGTTGTAATATGTGCAAAGTCATAGTGACTGGCCTTCTAGGCCCCGGGTTTCTGTGTAACACAGACACGCCAACTACTTTGTCAGCTACAATGAAATCCTCATTAACAGAATATTTCTGCAAGTATAAACAGAATCTATTCTTTATAAAACAGCTGGCCACCACTAACCATGCCCAATCTTTATGATTGCTTCTGACATTCATTTATGACTGCTTTGCTCACATTTAGGAATCAACTTTGAAAAAAATACTTTGTTAGAGATAGTGCCAAGTTTTCACTACATCTATTCTAGTTCCTGTATTTCTTTTTGTACTTTTAAATTTTATACATCTTTTTATAACAATTTTATACAATTTCCTTTACTACAACATCCAAGCAATTCATTAGATGACTACAGCCTAGATGAAGGTTAAATGCCTATTACATCTGCCTCATTAAAGAACTTCATTGTAATTCTTGGGCAGTTTCCAGACTCTGTTACAGAAACAGAGGGCTGTTTCTTTTTGTTGTCTTTGAACTTTTCAAATTAATTCAAAACTAGTATCTAATTGTCCTTTTTGCTGTGGTATGTAGTGTAATGTTGATTGGGAATAAGAATTATGGTACAAATAGCAGATGTTTCAAATTCTCCCATATTAGTCTCTTAGGGATGCTAGCGCCAGAGTCCAGCCCCTGGGGCAATAGGCTCTGTCAAACTTGTGAGAATTTTGCTGGTGTTACAAAAAATATTGCTGTTAAAAACTACGACTCAAAACCAAAAGTTGTGATTAATAACAACAGGATTATTAGCAATAATATTTTGATTAATACTATAGAATAGCAAGCAGTAAATATACCTCAAATTGAAAACTTTTAGGTTGTGTTCTTGGCTCACTCTCTCATAACCCTGGATCTAAGTTGGAAAGCTGTGACACCCTGTTTGGGTGTCCCATCTACCCTGTTTTCTGTTTCCGCAGATGGTTTGTTCAAGCTTCATTTTAAGCCTACTCTGTCTACTTTATCTTACTTATATCCTAACAGACTTCTCTTGTGTTAGTACACATTTCTCTTTTGCTCTAATATTTCATGATTTTCCAGTTTGTCAGTACTGTTATTAGAGGGACAGGGAAGGAACAACACACCAGTTGACCATTTTGTTTTTCTGAAAATGTGAGCAATAAGGAGATCCTTTTATTAATAAAACTGAATCATTACTCATACTACAAGGGCTTTCACTTTTAAAATGTAATCTATCATTCCTTCCATGTTTATGAACACCAAAGTTGAAAAATTTTCTGAATCACAGGCTATGTATAGCCACATATGCATGACTTCAGGCTAGCATAAAGACATGTCTGCTCCTGAGCCTCTTAAAGTAGGGCAGCCACTGTATACCCTCTGGTGGCCCACTCCTTCTCCACTCCAAGGCAGCCCTGGTCCTTTCCTAAGCGGCCCCTCCTACAGAGCACTTGCTGCTGGTGAAGACTGCCCCTTATTAGCTTCTGCAAGAAGGGATCCCAGACACACACTTTGGTTTCTAGTATTTCAGTTACTATGTTGTATTTGAAATTCTCATTCCACAGTTCCCCTTTAGTTGAAGTCCTGAAGTACATGCCATGTCTCCCCCTTTATTTCTACCTTGATCAATGGCCTCTGCGGAGTGTGGTGAAAGACATCTTTTCATTATGATCCACAACTAGACACTGCACACTTTAAAAAACCAAAGGCTGCCTGTAGTACATTGCTTTGGGGAGCTGTTAAGACTCTATGTTTTTCTACTGCTTCACATTAAACAATAATTTTCTTGAATTTTGAATTCTTAAAATTCTCACTGACACACATTTTAAGTCAGTGTTGAGGAAAATGTGTGATGCGTGTTAGAGAGGTAATGCATTGTCCCTTATGCAGGGACATGAGTATATGTGTTACATATGCTGACATATAACCCACCATTTATCCCAGGACCACAAGGGTAGCTGTAGATGAATTGGTTATCCTAAAATCATGATCATCAGTGTTGTTCTCTGCAACCAACATTGCTTTATGGAGTTGCTAATCATTACCCCTGCTACAACAGAATTTGTCAGTCTAAGTTATAGACAAAAAATTCTAGATTGATTAAGAAAGCCATGTGTTTTAATTTCCTTTATGTTTTAAAAACAATGGGCATAAGTGCAGAGAGACCTTTGAAAATATTAAGGGAGATCTATTTAATCCTATAGGTACGTGACTTTTTTTTTTGAAAAAGGTATTTGGGACATCAATCTGTAATTATCAATTTTCCATTCATGCATTCACTAATTCAATATCTGATATGTGACTGGGAGTGCTGGGAATAACATAAACAAAAAAAAATAACTAAGATAATTATCATTCACGGGAAGCTCACAGATGGCATAATACAGGTATATAGCTAAATGCAACCAGTTGTTTTTCCAAATATATTCATCATCTGTAATAAAAGAAAAATGAAGTAAAACATCTGAAACCTTAACTTACAAGTTGCTACTTCCTTGGAGGGAACTGTAGAAGCATTAATATATGGTTCTTTGGGTTGGGTCATACTGCCCTCTGCTGACTCAGTTATTAACTAAGGAGAACCTGGGTTTGAGGATCAGGAGAGGATAGTGTGGGAACTTGCCTCAGAAATACAGTTCCCTTTCTTTGAAGGATTCTATCCAGAAGACACCATACCCTACTAACATACTAAGGATCAACAGAGCAGATCAAATGATAAGGTGGGGTGGATATTAGAAGGGAATGGGAATAAGCTAGTAAGAACTTTCTAAGGTAACTAGGCTATTAGGACCTAAGCCGGTGGTCCCTAGACTTTTCTGCACGTTTGAATCACCTGGGGAACTTCAAAAATATGCCCTTTACTGCCTCCAGGGATTGTGACTTAATTGGTCTTAGATTAGGCTTGGGTTTTGGGATTTTTCTAAGATTCAAATAAGAGAAGTTGGGAATTTCTTCTAGGCAATAGCATAAGCCCACCCAGGGTCCAGGATTTATGAAAAATTGACAAACTGTTTTGCTAAGAATCACCTGTGTTAGTCTGCTTGCGTTGCTATAAGGAAATACCTGACAATTTTTATAAAGAAAAGAGATTTATTTGGCTCACAGTTCTGCATAGAACTGTATAGGAAGTATGGCGCTGGCATCTGCTTCTGGTGAGACCCTCAGGAAGCTTACAATCATGGCGGAAGGGGAAGGGGAGCCAGTGTGTCGCATGGTGAGAGACAGCAAGAGAGAGAGAAGGAAGTTCCAGGCTCTTTTGAACAACCAGCTGTTGCGTAAACAACCAGAGTGAGAACTCACTCATTACTATGGGGATGGCATGAAGTCATGCATAAGGGGTCCGCCCCCATGAACCAAATACCTCCCACTAGGCCCACCTCTAACACTGAATGTCACACTTTGAACATGAGATTTGGAGGGGACAAAACATCCAAACCATATCACTACCTGAGAATGGTACACTACAGGTGACACAGAAACTTCCAGAGTACTGCAGTTGAAAGAGAACTGAGATCACCTAATTCAGAGATTAAAAATGGAAAACGTTAGGTCATTTATGGCTCTCAGACATGTTAAGCCTGCATAACATTTTTTAAAATCTTGAAATTAGTTCCCAACACTTAATTGAAAACTTTCACAGAAAAATATAGATATGTGGCTTCTTTAAAAAAAAAAAAAAGAATATTTGGTACCTTAAACACTGTAAAATTAACATTTATATCTGAATCCAGCATCTCTTTTTGCTTTGTAAATGAGGTCAAGGATGAAATCCAGATGTTCTCCCTTTGTATTTATCTTGTCACTGTATGGAATCTAGGTATATCCAAGGAAAACTAAATTTAAGATAAACTTATTTTCCTTATTTCAAAAAGCACAACAAAAACCCAGAAATCTAACAACCCTGGACCTGTAGAGCAGCAGCAACAGACCAAAGCTCAGTAGTTTAGTCTGAGCTGGGGCACCTGCTCACCAGTGTTACTGTCTCCACCAGCCTGACCCCAGAGCATTTGATTTGTCTACCCTACTCTTGCCTTCTACAGAACTAAAACTAACTTCCTGCAACTTTTACCCATTGCTGCCAGGTCTGCAGCACAATGGAAGCTCATTCCCTTTTGCATGAGACAGCTTCAACTTCTCAAGGACAGGAATCTTGCTCTCTCCCCAGATGTTCTCTTCTCCAGTTAAATATCCCCAGTTCCTTCAACTATTCCCTGTGTGATAGGAGTTCTGGACTCATCACCATTCTGGTCTCTTCTTCTGGATACACACTTAGTGGCCATCAATATCTTGCTTAAATTTAGTACCCAGAGTGAAATGCAACATGTTAGGGGTATTCTGGCTATGGCTGTGACACTTCTACTGATAAAACCTGAAGTACCACTAATTTTTCTGTGTTATATAATAACAATATGAATACTAGTTGGTTCATATTGAACCTGAGGACAACTGAAATCCTCAACACTTTTTTATATGAAATGATATAAGGCCAGGTTTCTTCAGCCCAAACTTCTACAACTTATTTAATTTGAATGAGTATGTTATATTTCTAATCTGTTTAATTTCTTCTCGATGGCGTCACTCTGGGACTGTTTTCAGTTGCCACTGTCATCTATTATATTAGCAATATTGGGTTGCTCCATCCTCAAATCAGATGTTCCTGATACCTTCATCCAAATCACTGATTTTAAAAATAAAGTTAAATAAGACACAGCCCTATGAAATATCAATAGAGACCAAAATCACATTAATTCAGCAGTCAACAATTTGTTTAAATATCTGAATAGATGTCCATGTACTACACCATCAAGGCCATATTTTTCTTATTACATTTTTCTTATTACAAAGTTGTTAGGAAACCCTCTCAGGAACCAATTTATACTGTCAATTCCATTCCTCTCTCTGACCTTGTAATGTTAACATCCTTATCAAAAGAGGAACTAGCTGGGAGCGGTGGCCCATGCCTGGAATCTCAGCACTTTGGGAGACCGAGGTGTATCAGGGGAACCCACCCTGATAGTTAACGTGGGTTCTTTTCTATTTCCCTAAGTGTCTAGGCTGGTTTGAGAAATAAAGGGAAAGAGTACAGAAGAGAGAAATTTTAAAGCTGGATGTCTGGGGGAGACATCACATGTCAGCAGGTTCCATGATGCTCCCCACGCCATAAAACCAGCAAGTTTTTATTAGTGATTTTCAAAAGGCGAGGGAGTGCATGAATAGGGTGTGGATCACAGAGATCACATGCTTCACAAGGTAATAAAATATCACAAAGCAAGTGGAGGCAGGGCGAGATCACAGGACCACAGGATGGGGCGAAATTAAAATTGCTAATGAAGTTTCGGCATGCACTGTCATTGATAACATCTTATCAGGAGACAGGGTTTGAGAGCAGACAACCTGTCTGACCAAAATTTATTAGGTGGGAATTTCCTCATCCTGATAAGCCTGGGATTACTACAGGAGACTGGGGCTTATCTCATCCCTTGACCATAAAAGACGGCCGCCTCCCAGGTGGCTGTTTATAGACCTACCCTCAGGGCGCATTCTCTTTCTCGGGGATGTTCCTTGCTGAGAAAAAGAATTCAGCGATATTTCTCCTATGTGCCTTTGAAAGAAGAGAAATATGGCTCTGTTCTGTCGGCTCACTGGCAGTCAGAGTCCAAAGTCTTATCTCCCTTGTTCCCTGAACATTGCTGTTATCCTGTTCTTTTTTTCAAGATGCCCAGATTTCATACTGTTCAAACACACATGCTCTACAAACAATTTGTGCAGTTAACGCAATCATCACAGGGTCCTGAGGCAATATACATCCTACTCAGCTTATGAAGATGATGGGATTAAGAGATTAAAGTAAAGACAGGCATAGGAAATCACAAAGGTATTGACTGGGGAAGTGATAAGTGTCCACGAAATCTTCACAATTGATGTTCAGAGACTGCAGTANAGCGATATTTCTCCTATGTGCCTTTGAAAGAAGAGAAATATGGCTCTGTTCTGTCGGCTCACTGGCAGTCAGAGTCCAAAGTCTTATCTCCCTTGTTCCCTGAACATTGCTGTTATCCTGTTCTTTTTTTCAAGGTGCCCAGATTTCATACTGTTCAAACACACATGCTCTACAAACAATTTGTGCAGTTAACGCAATCATCACAGGGTCCTGAGGCAATATACATCCTACTCAGCTTATGAAGATGATGGGATTAAGAGATTAAAGTAAACACAGGCATAGGAAATCACAAAGGTATTGACTGGGGAAGTGATAAGTGTCCACGAAATCTTCACAATTGATGTTCAGAGACTGCAGTAAAGACAGGCGTAAGAAATTATAAAAGTATTAATTTGGGGAACTAATAAACGTCCATGAAATCTTCACAATTTATGTTCTTCTGCCGCAGCTTCAGCCGGTCCCTCCGTTTGGGGTCCCTGACTTCCAGCAACAGAGGTGGGCAGATTACCTGAGGTCAGGAGTTTAAGACCAGCCTGGCCAACATGGTGAAACCCCTTCTCTACTAAAAATACAAAATTAGCCAGGCATAGTGACTTGTGCCTGTAGTCCCAGCTACTTGGGAGGCTGAGGCACGAGAATCGCTTGAACCTGGGAGGTGGAAGTTGCAGAGTGAGCTGAGATCACACCACCGCACTCCAGCCTAGGCAACAAGAGTGAAACTGTCTCAGAAAAAAAAAAAAAAAAAAAAAGGGAACTATTTGGCGATTACCTCCTTTTCCAAGTACTTACAAACCATTTTGCTACATATACACATTAAGCTTGTCAAAATCTGCAATTTCCCCATTTCTGAAAATCAGGATATTAGAAGACATTAGCTTTTTTTTTTTTTTGCTGAAGACCAGCTGGCTTACTTTGGGTATGTCCATCCTATCCTTTCAATCTTCACCTAATGGAAGTAAACTTAAGATCATAAAGAAATTCTATTTAGGCAGAATTAAGGACTCAGGAGAACAAGGAGACAGAAATCATCCATGTAGAACGAAGAGCTTGCCAACACTGAAAAACCTGACACAAAGCCTGTTAGGCAGTAAATGGCAGACATTTCTTTCTCTACATTAACACCGATTTTCAACATGAAAAGCAGATTTAAAGGGAACCTTTAGGGTAACCACACTTAATGCATTCTTGATCCAGTGACTATCTCAAAACAGGAAAAGATTTTTAAGTAAGTTGACCATTTGGAAACCACTGGGTATGTCAACGTCATCTCGTAGAAAAGCCCAAGTTCTCATGATCTCTGAAGAGTTCTCAAAAGCAGTCACAGTCCCAAGAAGCTGGTCCTCTAAGAATCATTTTGGGACTCTTCGGAGTTCACTCATCAGCCAAAGAGCACCAGTGAGCAAAGCCAAGGAGCCTGACTGGTGAGTGGCGGCCAGAGGAGTTGGGACGTACATCAGCAGCGTGCTGATGCCCAAGCCCACCTATCACAAAGAAAAGAAGGCAATAGGAAAGGCAGTAACTGAAAGTCCACATTGAAAATGACCAGGCATGGATAACCACGCACAAACCTCCACATCCTCCTATCAGAGCACTTAAAATACACACATTTTTAATTTCACAAGCAAATATGCTTACAATGAAAGAAATTCGAACAAAATTGATAAACCTAAAATTCCCCTTAATTATCCTTCATTCCATCCCAGTTCCCCAGAGTAGTCACTGTTACCAGTTTCTGCACACTTGTACTTTAATACATTTATAGAGAAATATATAGTTTTATGCTTTTAAAAAACATATTGTTTTGTCACTTGCTTTTTTCCACTTAGCAATATACAGTATGTATTGAGATCTTATTAAACTGCTGTGCAGTATCGCATAGTATGGATATACCATAGTTTTTTTTTGTTTTGTTTTGTCTTGAGACACAGTTTCACTCTGTCTGCCAGGCTGGAGTGCAATGCTATGATCTTGGCTCACTGCAACCTCCACCTCCAGGGCTCAAGCAATTCTCCTGCCTCAGCCTCCTGAGTAGTTAGGATCACACGTGTGTGCCACCACACCCAGCTAATTTTTGTATTGTTTAGTTGAGATGGAGTTTCGCCATGTCAGGAGGCTGGTCTCGAACTCCTGACCTCAGGTAATCCACCCACCTCAGCCTTTCCCAAAGTGCTGGGATTACAGGCGTGAGCCACTGTGCCCAGCCCATAGTTTTTTAACTGTTTAGGTTGTTTCCAATTTTTCACTACCACAATTCTATGATGAATTTTCTCATATAAAAGGTCTTTGTGCATTGTGCATTGGACTGTTTCTAGGACAGACACTAATAAGTCCATTTGCTGGGCCAAAGAATTATCCATTTAACTTTTAAAAGATATTGCCAGCCTGGGTGACAGAGTGAGACTCTGTCTCCAAAAAAAAAAAAAAGATATTGCCAAATTGCCCTCTGGAAAAACCTGTACTAACTCATGCTCTCACCAAGAATATCTGAAGGTATCCATTTTCCTATGCCCATGGCAATACCTGATTATTTTTTTTCATTTTTTCCAATTTGATGGGCACAAAATGGTACTTATTTTTTAAATTTGCTCCTCTGATTATGAGTGAAGCTGAACAGCTTTTCATGTTTACTGGCCATTAATCATTCTTTTTGTGGTAATTGTGTATTGATGTCCTTTACTTATTTTCCAGTTATTAATTTTTAAATTTATTATAAATATGGAAAATATTTTCTTCTAGTCTGTCACCTTTCTTTTTTTTTTTTTTTTTAACAGGGTCTCACTCTGTTGTCTAGGCTAGGGTGCAGTGGTGCGATCTTGACTCACTGCAGCCTCAACCTCCCTGGCTCAGGTGATCCTCCCATCTCAGCCTCCCGAGTAGTTTGGACTACAGGCACACACCACCATGCCCATCTAATTTTTGTATTTTTTTGTAGAGATGGGGTTTTGCCATGGTGCCCAGGCTGGTCTCAAATTCCTGGCTCAAGTGATATGCCCACCTAGCCTCCCAAAGTGCTGGGATTACAGCCATAAGCCACTGTGCCCGGCCCCTTTTTTAAGTTTGTATTGGGGATACTGTCAGAACAAAAAGAAGTGGTTATACCTGTGTATATGCCAAAGCCAGCAGAGTCACTGCTGCCATCTTGGTCCTTCTAGGAAGGGGAATTCTCCGAGAGAGGAAGTAGAGCACTGTAATGGCAGTGACTGAAGTGATTCCCTGCAGGAAAGAAAGATTCTATCACATTAGATAGAAGTGCCAGGTTTCTACTCACCTTACATGTATTTCCTCTAGAACCACTCAGCAACCATGAAGTACTTTCCTGTACTAGTCACAGAGAACCTCCCTGCAGTCCCACCCTGATTACTTCTCCACAGGCTGTCTCTTCCACCGTCCTCTTCTGCTTGCCACTTAAACATTGGTATCACCTAGGGCTCCACCTAAGATGTTGTATGTACCACTTCATACACCCTCACTCTCAGTGATCTCATCCACTTGCCAATATGGGTGTCCTCTCATTTTTAAGTCACTCTTTGCGTCCTTATCCCTAACCGTATCTCTAATCCTATATTCTTAAAGCAGGGCTGACCCCAGCACATGAGGGTTATTATTTTCCTGGACTGTGAGTGGAGAAAGTGCTGGTGCTGCCAGCTGGTGCTAAAAAAGACCTAAAGTCTCATTTTCATTCCTATCTCTTCAGAACAAGGGTCCAGGACTGGCAATAATGGTCCCCTTCCTCTCCCACAGTATCAGCGAGAATGTTTTCTATCATATTTCTACATTTATCTCACATCATTTCCTTTTCAGAGCTGTCCACAATGACAATTTCAACCAGGCTTTACTTATGCTAAGATACTGTGTGCAGGTGGGGACTCAGCCCACACCAGGTAACATGCTTCAGCCCAGCCCCCACTGGACAACTGAGTCCTCTGGCCCCCTCTCTCTGGATGTGCTGCTCTCATCTCACACTCAACATGCCTGCATCTGATGACATCCTCCCACCTCTAGCTTCACACTCATTCCGATGGCCCCATCCCTATAGGTCATGTTTTAGGCATGCTACAGAAGACACTTTGGAATTTCACTTGATCTTTCTTCACCTTCATTCCTGACAGCCAATCTTATTAACTCTCTTCCTTTATTTATTTATTTATTGTAGAGATGAGGTCTCCCTGTGTTGCCCAGGCTGGTCTTGAACTCTTGGGCTCAAGCAATCCTCTTGCCTTAGCCTCCCAAAGGGCTGGGATTACAGGCATGAGCCACTGTGCCCACTGCTCTTATTTTTAAATTAAATTTAATTGTTTAAGAGACAGGCTCTCACTCTCTCCCAGGCTAGAGTGCAGTAACGTGATCACAGCTCGCTGCAGTCTCAAACTCCTGGGCTCAAGCAATCCTCTCGCCTCAACCGCCCAAAGTGCTAGGATTATAGGTGTGAGTCACCGTGCCCGGCCTCTATTCCTTTAAATTCTCTCTCAAATGCATCATTCTTCTCAAGTCCCACTCCCACCATGTAGGCCCCATCTCCATCACTCTCCCTGGCATCGCATGGCAGCACTATGCTTCTCACAGTCTCCTTAGTGCTCATCTTTCCCCGCTCCAATTCATCACACACAGGCCTCCAAGCCAATCTTTAAATGGCCCATAGCAGAACCTCAAAACATATTAGCTTAAACAGAATGAAAAGTACTAGTGAAGCTCCTGGCTCCTTGAGTTTCTGGTTTAGCTCCGAGAGCTATGTGCTTAGCAACTATGGTCTCTGCATTCTCTTCTCTACTCAACCACATTTCTGCTGAAATGACTTTCTAGGTATGTGCAGGATTGAGGGAGGTTATCACTTGCCAAGTGGTAAAAGGCACATTCGAACTTTAAGAAGCTGGCAATGTCCTGAAAACTAGAATTTGGCTGGGGTAGGGGGTCAGGGTGACAGGGGTGAGTAATGAGGACAAAGACATAAGATTAGAGAAATGGTCCTAAAATTTCTCCCAAAGAGAGCAGAAAGTATAGTTCCTGCTCTACCCTGTCAGTGTTGCCATCAGTGCTTCACTGACACCCCAAAGCCCATGATAGGCTCCCGTGCTCTCTGGCAGGTAACCACCAGCTACACTTACCAGAATCCGGTGATCAAACTGCACCATGGTGGGATTCTCAAAAACATTCCTCAGGATGGGGGAGAAGGTAAAGAGGTCCTCTGGGATCCAGGATTCTCCCATTTTGGGAAAGGAGTTGTAAACAAGCCCAGCATCTAGCCCTGCCACAAAAGCCCCTGTATTCCAAGGTAAATGGCATTTATTAAAATGAGAGGAAGAAGAGACCAAATACTAGTTCTGACATAGATAAAGTCTGTTATCCCTAAGTTAAACTAAGGGAATAGTCAGAGAACAATAGAAAGATCTACAACGGGTTCTCCAACAGGGAAGACACATCACAATCACCATGGAAACTCCAAATCTCTGCATCCTTACCTGCTCCCACCCTAAGATTCTGCTTCCTCTAGAGAAGTGCAGTAGAGGCGTCGGGGGAAGGAGAGAGGCTTACTATCTTAGAAAAATTCCCTTAGTGATTTTGATGCCCTCTTCACCCCGCCACTGAGTGCTACTGATTTATTTTAGAAATGCTCTCCCACAGATGTCTGCATGACTGACTCCCTTACTCCCCCAGCTTCCACTCAGATGTCACCTTACCAAAGAGATTTCGCTTGATGATCCTATATAAAATGGTACTCCCCTAGCGCACTTTCTGTCTCCTGACCCTAATTTATTTTTCTTCACGGCACTAAATATCATCTAACACATTATGTTTCTATTGTGCATTATCTGTCTTCCCCAAATGCTCAATAAATGTTTGTTGACTGAACATGGAAGTGAGAAAAATCCCAAAACTTATAAACTAAATCCTAGATAAACAAATAAAGAGGGTATTCATGAATTAATGGATGTCTGATCTATTATTTATTATCAAAGAAAATCCAGAAATGTTTGGGTCACACTGCCTTTTCTCTTTCTTTTTTTTTTTTTGAGACGGAGTCTGGCTCTGTCCCCCAGGCTGGAGTGCAGTGTCACGATCTCGGCTCACTGCAACCTCTGCCACCAGGGTTCATGCGATTCTCCTGCCTCAGCCTCCTGAGTAGCTGGGACTATAGCTGCCCGCCCTTTGGTAGAGACAAGTTTTCACCACATTGACCAGGCTGGTCTCGAGCTCCCAACCTCAGGTGATCCGGCTGCCTCGGCCTCCCAAAGTGCTGGGATTACAGGCATGAGCCACCGCGCCCGGCCTTTCTTTCTTTTTTTGAGTCAAGGTCTTGCTCTGTCACCCAGGCTGGAGTGTAGCAGTGCAATCTCGGCTCACTGCAGCCTCGACCTCCTGGGCTCAAGCAATCCTCCCGCTTCAGCCCCGAGTAGCTGAGACTACCGGCACACAACACCACACACGGCTAATTTTTGTATTTTTTGTAGAGATGAGGTTTTACCATGTTCCCCAGGCTGGTCTTGAACTCCCCGGCTCAAGCAATCCACCTGCCTCAGCATCCCAAAGTGCTGGAATTACAGGTGTGAGCTACCATGCCCAACCCACTCCATATTTTTTTAAAACGTCCCTTATGAAGTAAAAATTCATGCTCTTTGCCAAAAATAAAAGTGTTGAGTGGCTCATTGGTTTGAATCAGTATATTTTTATTCCAGAGCAGTGCTGTCAATAGAACTTTCTGTGAGAGTGGAAGTATTCTACATTTGTGCCATCCAATATACTAGCCCCTAGCCACATGTGCCTATGGAGCATCTGAAATATTGCTAGTGTGAATGAAGAACTACATTTTAAATTTTATTTAACCTTAATTAATTTAAGTTTCAATATCCACATGAGGCTACGGACTCCTCTACTGGATAGTGCAGTTCTCAAATGAGAGTAGCAGAGGTGGAAGTGTGGTTTAAAGAACGAAAAAGGCCAGGCGTGGTAGCTCACACTTGTAATCCCAGGACTTTGGGAGACTAAGGCGGGTGGATTATCTGAGGTCAGAAGTTGGAGGCCAGCCTGGTCAACATGGTGAAATCCCCTCTCTACTGAAAGTATAAAAATTAGCTGTGCGTGGTGTGGTGCACCTGTAATCCCAGCTACTCGGGAGGCTGAAGCATGAGAATTGCTTGGACTCGGGAGGCAGAGGTTGCAGTGAGCTGAGATCACGCCACTGCACTCCAACCTGGGCAACAGAGTGAGACTCGGTCTCAAAAAAAACAATGAAAAAAATCCTGTGTTGGTCTCTCTGTGCCAATGAACTCTCCACCTGCAACCATCTCTGAGGGCAAGCCTTTTGTCTGACCCATCTTGATGTAATGTGATGATAACAATAATGTTTATATAATAGTAACAGCTAACACTTATGTAGCCTTTGCTACATGCTAACAACTATTCTACACATTTCACATTTAGCAGTCGTACTGTTGTCATAATCTCATTTTACACATAAGGTCTCTAAGGCCCAGAGAGGTTACAGAGCTTGCAAAGGTCATATAGTTCACAGGTAGTGAAGCCAGGATCTGAACCTAAGCCATCTGGATCTAGGTAGATGTTCAATATTTTTGTTCAATTGACAGTAAAGTAGAATTTTTGGAAGAGAGAAAAGAACAGGAAACAGAGGGTGAAGATAGTGGGAATGAGAGAAACAGATGTGAAAAGGAAATATAAAGATGCAGGAGGATGAGGCAAAGCATTAGGCAAGAGGTCCCAGCTTAGAGCGCAATGCAAACAGGTCATCTTTGATGAGCTGAGTCCTACCTGAAAGAGCCGTAAGGAACACCAGACCTGCTGTTCCATGAGCAAATCGTCTCAACCGTAGGAGTGGACGGGTTTCAGGCAACTAAACAAGAAAAAACATCATTCAGTTAAACTGGGTTTCAGGAACAATGAGAGGCAGCAAAGATCTCCAAGGCCAAACCCAAGTGACAAATTAAGATCAGATCTTCTCTGACCCCTAGACTAAGTTAAGTACTCCTGGCAGATATTCTGTTCCAACATGCACTGTATTTTATTATAATTACACATCACCATCTGTTTTCCCTTCTACCCCACAAGTTTTGTGAAGGCAGGAACTACCATCTTTGTTACTACAGCAATCTTAGTCTAGTGATTGGCACATAGGTACTCGTTACGTATCTGTTCAAAAACTGAATGATTTACATTATTCAGGAAGCAATGCTTCATCATGGTTGAAAGGATGTAGCTTAAGATCAGGACTGGATTTTCATGTGTGTGATATTAGTGCTTAGCAAATATAGTCAGAATCGGAATTGCATAAAATGCTTAGAGATTCCTGCATTTAGTGTTTTTGATAAAATGTTTTTATTCTTATTACCACCAACTTCTAATACTAATCAGTGAATCATCAAATATGAATAAGAACTTTATAAACAGGTTACTATAAAGACACAAAGAAGTTACGTCAGAATGCTACCCTCAAATGGCTTACACTCTACTATATGAAAAGAGGTATCATTACTAACATATTATATTATCAACACTGTCCAATAGAACTTTCTGTGATGATGGAAAAGTTCTATCATCTACCTAAGAAGAGCTTGAAACATGGCTAGTATGACTGAAAATTAAATTAAAAATTAATTTTATTTAAATATAAAGTTTAAGTAAACAAAAAGCTTATGTAAATAAAGTTAATTTTATTTAATTAAAAATTTTTTTTTCTCACTTTGTCACTCAGACTGGAGTGCAGTGGTGCAATCTTGGCTCACTGCAACTTCCACCTCCCAGGCTCAAGTGATTCGCCTGCCTCAGCCTCCCAAGTAACTGGGATTACAGGCGCGTGCCACTGTTACCTAGCTAATTTTTTAACTTTTAGTAGAGATGGGGTTTCACCATGTTGGCCAGGCTGGTCTCGAACTCCTGACCTCAAATGATCCACCCATCTCAGCCTCCCAAAGTGCTGGGATTACAGGCGTGAGCCACCGTGCCCAGCCTTAATTAATTAAAATTTAAATAGCCATATGTAGTTAGTAGCTACTGTGTTGGACAGCATAGCACTATATGGCTCATTGGCTAGCATCTCAAATCCTTTTTGTAATTAGGTGAATCTAAACAAACAGAAAAACAATTAATTGATAAAGTCATCAGTAACCTTTAAGAGTACAATTTCAGCAGCAAGAGTGTGTGGGTTTATGTGTAAGTGTGGGTAAATGTGAGAGTGTGTATGTATTGGGTTGGGTGAGGAAGATAATTACAGGGATTGAAAAGAAGGAATAGATTGTCAGGAAGCAACAGCTATAGATGCAGGCAAAATGAATCCATTAAAATGAATTCATTTTAGAAGTTTGAATTAAAATGAATTCATTTTAGAAGTTTGGCTTTGACGGGCACGGTGGCTCACACCTGTAATCCCAGCACTTTGGGAAGCTAAGGCGGGTGGATCAGCTGAGGTCAGGAGTTCAAGAGCAGCCCAGTCAACATGGCAAAACCCCGTCTCTACTAAAAATACAAAAAAATTAGCCAGGCATGGTGGTGTGCACCTGTAGTCCCAGTTACTCAGGAGGCTGAGGCAGGAGAATTGCTTGAACCCGGGAGGTGGAGGTTGCAGGAGCCGAGGTCACACCACTGCACTCCAGCCTGGGCAACACAGCAAGACTCCATCTCAAATAAATAAATAAAGAAACAAATAAAAAAAAAGAAGTTTGGCTTTGAAAGTCAGGAGACTTTCAAATAATTCCTTATTTTTCAGATGTGGAATTACTCAGTGGTTGTCTACTATATCAATATTTCAACCCAATTTGGCTTCTCTGTGGGAATGACTGCCAAGACAACATGTCCAGTCCTTACTGGAATCTAGCTACTGGCTCCAAGTACCTAACGGATGATTCGACTCAAGAGTCCTGCTGTCATCTCAAACTTTTCTCCAGGAACAGCTTACTCAGGTCAACCCATGATTTCAATACCTAATATAAGACTCTTTTTTTTTTTTTTTTTGAGATGGAGTTTCGCTCTTGTTGCCCAGGCTGGAATGCAATGGTGCCATCTTGGCTCACTGCAACCTCTACCTTCCGGATTCAAGCAATTCTCCTACCTCAGCCTCTCAAGTAGCTGGAATTACAGGCATGCGCCACCACACCTGGCTAATTTTGTATTTTTAGTAGAGATGGGTTTCTCCATGTTGGTCAGACTAGTCTCGAACTCCTGACCTCAGGTGATATGCCTGCTTCTGCCTCCCAAAGTGCTGCGATTACAGGCGGGAGCCACTGCCCCTGGCCAAGACTCATTTAAAAAAAATTTCTAGGCAAAAAAAATGTCCTATAAGGGTATGGTGTCTTGAGACCTCTATTATTAATGAAGGTCTCAAAAATATGTCATACTTTGCTTTGAAATCAAAGCATGAAATGAAAAGCTAGTATTTTCCTTTAATCAGCAGACAGAAAAATACTTCAGACAAAATCACTAAGGTTTACTATATTATTAGACTTAACTGGCAGGTCCCCATTTAACAAACAATACAACATGGCTCTTGTCCACACCAGAAGTTCAGAAACACCTCTGTTCTGATCTTCCTCACTTTGCCATCCACCATCCCCTGTGGGAGTCAGACGTAAAGCGACTGGGATATTTCTTGTTGTTGGTACTCCCTCCCAATCTATTTTTCAATTGGTTTCACCTTTCCCAATAGAAAATGTTGACAAAATATTCAGCTCCTATATGATCCAGCAATTCTACTTCTAGATATATATATCCAAAAGAATTGAAAGCAGGGTCTTGAAGACATATTTGCACACAACTCTTACCTTGTGCAGAGGGAGCAGCAGTGAGAGCGAGGTCCATAAGCTGGCACAATAAAGAACCAGGGCTGATCCCAGGTGGGCAGCGAGGCGGTACTGACTGACCCGAGGGATGTCATGGGAGTCTGATTTTTCTTCTAGTCCGCTTTTCACCATATACCATCCCAAGAGACCCTAGAACCCCCAAGAGATGGAGCAAACAAAACAAGGTTAAATGATCTGTTCAACTTTTTTTTTTTTTTGAGAGAGTCTCGCTCTGTCACCAGGCTGGAGTGCAGTGGTGTGATCTCGGCTCACTGCAACCTCCGCCTCCCGGGTTCAAGGGATTCTCCTGCCTCAGCCTCCTGAGTAGCTGGGATTACAGGCGCCTGTCACCACGCCCGGCTAATTTTTGTATTTTTAGTAGAGATGGGGTTTCACCATGTTGGCCAGATGGTGTCGATCTCTTGACCTCGTGATCCGCCAGCCTGGGCCTCCCAAAGTGCTGGGATTACAGGCGTGAGCCACCATGCCCGGCCTAATCTAATCTGTTCAACTTTATGGAAGAAGTGAGCTATCAGGAGTACTCTCTAACCCACCCCTCCTCTTTCCATACCCTCCCCAATATGCAGTGTCCCAGGATTCATGACTTACCCACAATTCTTCACATATCACCATTAATACTTAACTACTATTTAGATCTGAAGTGTCCAATCTTTTGGCTTCCCTGGGCCACACTGGAAAAAGAATTGTCTTGGGCCATGCATAAAATACACTAACACTAACAATAGCTGATGAGCTTTAAGAAAAAAAAAAAGTCCATAGATATATCTCATAAAACTAGATTGAATGTTCTGGAGAAACTTTAAGGTAAATGCTTAAAAACATCTACTATCAAGTTAGGTTGGAATAAGACAATTATAAAAGTTTCAGGGGAAAATCATAAAAATCAATAAGGTTTTGCATGCAGATTGCTTTGCAAATATCTAAGTTCCCACTCCTCTTTAAGCAAAAGCACAGTTTACGGGGATATAAGAAACCTGCAGTTGAAAGCCAATCTGGGGACGCATAGTCAAAGAAAAGGCCTTGATTTTTTAAAAGCTGGTAATGAACGTACAGATTTAAGTTTAAAAGTTTATGGTATGTATCATATTCTATGATTCTCTGCTTTAACTGGCTTTTTCAATTAACCAAACAAGTGTCAGTTCCAATCATATGAGATAAGACAGCCCTTTCACCCCCACTTGCCCAGCTCAGTAGAATCAGGTCAAAGAGGTGGATTCTGCCACTTCTAAATATATACTCTCTGGAAATCTTTTTGGGCATTTCTCTCCCCTTTCAAGATTACCCTGGATATTCTAATTACCTTGATTTCATCTGCATGAGACATTGAAAGATGAAGACATACACAGTGTGATTCACTGGCCCACTTTCTTCTCCCATACCTCACCTGACATCTTCAATTTCTGCCTCCCAAATAGTCTGTTTTCAGCGTTGGCTTGTTTTTGTAATTCTAAAATGTTAACTTTCATTTTGTTCTACCTGCCTTTCTCTTGTTACTATTAGACTTTGATTAACATTTAACGATTACCTGTTTCTGCTGCCTCTATTTCTTCTCTCTCATCTCCCTCCTTAATCCCTTTTTTTTTTTTTTTTTTGAGACAGAGTCTTGCTCTGTTGCCCAGGCTGGAGTGCAGTGGTGCAACCTCCGCCTCCCGGGTTCAAGCAATTCTCCTGCCTCAGCCTCCCAAGTAGCTGGGACTACAGGCCCACACCAACATGCCCAGCTAATTTTGGTATTTTAGGTAGAGACAGGGTTTCAATATGTTGGCCAGGCTGGTCTGAAACTCCTGACCTCAAGTGATCTAGCCATCTCAGCTTCCCAAAATGTTGGGATTACAGATGTAAGCCACTGCGCCCGGCCTTAATCCCTTCTAATTGGCTCACTTTCTTACCATTTCTGAGTTAAATTAACCAATTAGCTTCCTCCTGATTAAATTTTGATGATGTTTCTTTGATGCTCTGATAATCTCCTTTAGGATCTCTATACCTTGACCCAAATACTCCTGTGTCTTCTCTCTTAATTCCTGGCTCAGTTTCACCCAACTTTTTTTTTTTTTCATCATCCTAGCAGTACTAACCTGCTAATTGTGGGAATCTTTCCTTAAGAGGCGCTCAACTTACATGATTTTAATTGCCATTTATATCTGAATCTCTCTCAGCTACATGGGTATTCTATAATCTTTCATCCCACAAAGTGTTTCTCTCTTTTGGAATTTTCCTGTATGCTTCTGTAGCATTCTAGCACAGGGATCCCACTTTCTTACAGCAGACAAGTTAGAAAAAGGGAAGAGACAAGAACCTAGGGAGGCACCCATGATGGGAAACAAACTACTTGCAGCACATGAAAATATACTACTGAGTGCTTACTGATTCCAGGCACAAAGCTAAGTACTTTAAATATGGATTATCTCATTTAATATTTACACAACTGGGCCGAGCGCAGTGGCTCAAGCCTGTAATCCCAGCACTTTGGAGGCCAAGATGGGCGGATCACGAGGTCAGGAGTTCAAGACCATCCTGGCTAACACGGTGAAACCCCGTCTCTACTAAAAAAAAAAAATACAAAAAACTAGCCAGGTGGGGTGGCGGGAGCCTGTAGTCCCAGCTACTCAGGAGGCTGAGGCAGGAGAATGGTGTAAATCCAGGAGGCGGAACTTGCAGTGAGCTGAGATCCGGCCACTGCATTCCAGCCTGGGCGACAGAGCGAGACTGTGTCTGAAAAAAAAAAATATTTACACAACTGTACATGGTGGCACTGTTATTATCCCCATTTACAGGTAAAGAAATCATAGCTTTCAGAGGCTAGGTAATTTACCTTACTAAGTGTCAGAGCTGGGGCTTGAAGCTAGGCCTGTGACACTAAAACGCATGCTCTTACCTACTCTATTAAAGTGACTCAGATTATTTCCTTAAAAATAATGCCAACTAGGGGCATGCGCGGTGGCTCACACCTGTAATCTCAGCACTTTGGGAGGCCAAGGCAGGCAGATCATGAGGTCAGGAAATCGAGACCATCCTGGCTAACATGGTGAAACCCCGTCTCTACTGAAAATACAAAAAATTAGCGAGGTGTAGTGGCGGGTGCCTGTAGTCCCAGCTACCGGGAGGCTGAGGCAGGAGAATGGCGTGAACCCGGGAGGCAGAGCTGCACTTCAGCCTGGGCGACAGAGCGAGACTCTGTCGCAAAAAAAATAAAAATAAAAATGCCAATTAGGAAGTTCCTGGGAGCATGTTTGGTTTCTCAACCTCGAATAAATCTTACCTGGAAGCAGACGAGGCCACAGAGGGCAAGAACACGTCCTTTCATGCCACGGCTGAGCCAGCCCTTTCTCCAAAAGTAGGCAGCAGGCAGGATGTACGCAAGGCCTACAAGGCGACCCCACATTCGGTGTGAGTACTCCATGTACCAGATGAACTTGAATTCTGTCAGTGTCATGTCATGATTCAAGCTGAGTGGAACGGAAAGTCAAAAAAGAAGGAGGAAACATCCTTCTGATTTTTATTTTCTTATGGAACGCAAAAACTTTTTTCTCAGTCCTGCAACTTGGTAGGTCTGCTCTCTTCCTCATCAACGACCTCAGGATAACTTTGGATTTGGAGGCTTAGAAGAGAAGCTGACTAAACATAACTGAACCAAAGATCATGAAATAATCTAACCATTCTGAAGGGTTTAAGTGCAAAAGATCAAATGGGCCTACTGGGATGTTTACCTAATGTTCTCTCATACTTACATTTTAAATTCTGGAAATTGCTGGTATCTTTGGAATTCTGCTTCCCATTCCTCTTGGCTTGTAGGTGGCTTCATCTCCTTTATTAAATGCCAATCTACCATCGAGAGGCCAGACTCTGTCAACCTTAGGATAGGAAAGAAATGTTGGGGTGTATGTGTAAGGCTGGATTACTCACAAAAGGTTTATAGCAACAAGTGGATCTGAACTTAACCTCGTTAAAGGCAAACACAATTGTTTCCTCTTTTGAGACATTTCTCTCTTACTGCTTAGAATTTTGTCAGAAACAGCTGTTATCAGGTACAAATTTATTTACCCTTATATTCTCTCAATCCTTTTCTTTCTTTTTTATTTTTTTTCCCAATTCTTTCTTTCACTAGCATTCCTTGACAGGCAAACTCAACCCCTACAGCCAAAGCAATCTGTTCTAAATGCATAACCAACATTCCTTATCCAGGGAAAAGAGATCTGTTACATGTATACCGGTTTAGATTCTTGGGTGAATTTAAAGACAATACAATTCAAATTTGTTGCACTTGCTCATAACAACCTATATAACACTTAAGGTATTTTGAAATAAGGGACATGGAATGTGAAGAGAATCTGAGGAAGACATATTTGATTAAAACCAGAAACTTTTTCACCAAAAGGAGTTAGGATTCCTAAAGTAAAAGGCTGATTTTCGGCCTGAGGCAAGAAATGTTCAAGATGAGCTTGGAACATCTTGTCATACTAGAAAGGAAGGAAGCTATCAAAGGTAATTAGGGCCCTGCCAAAAAGTCACTAGAGCCAATTTCAGGAGATGCCTACTGACTAAAGATGGGACAATCTGAGCAAATCACTAACACCATCATCACAATGAACTGAAACATTATCAAGTGTGTTTGAACCTATGATCTCATAATAAGCCTTAAAAATCCAAACGCTTTATTTGTTGCCTTTGGAGGATTTGGGGGACCAATTTATTATTTTGAAAATTGGTAAATAAAGGGAAAGAAGAATTAAGTATTTATCCTGCCTTTCCTATACAAATTATACCTTGGGATATCCAGATAGATGATGAGGGAGAGCCTTTTAGAGTTGAGCTAATAAAATGTTACAATTGTACTATGCTAATGAAACAATGGATCTAGGCGATGGCAATTAATAGCTGTTAACATCTATAATACACACCAGATATTCATGAATGTTCTATTCACCTACTGAAGTATTTTGCTCCCTCATCCCCAATTTGAATGATCAAACAACTACTCATTCACAGGAAATAGAGGGGATAGAGGAACATGTTAAATATCACATGGTTATGCAATCAGCAAAATCTAGACTGTGCATAACCATAGGACAAATGACTCGAGTTTCCTCAGCAACTAAAAGAGGGGGAAAGGGAGGAATATCTAAATCTATAGTCTCTTTAAAGATTTAAATAAACCTAAGAAACATGAACCAATTGTGATGCACAGAACTTCTTTGGGTTTAATTCAAACAAACTGTAAAAAAAGTTTTGAGACAAACTTGGACTCTGATTGAAAGACAAAAGATACATAAACAATGCACAGGTACCAGTTAAGACATAAACCAGTCTTTATAGAAGGCTCCTACTAATAGAACACTTAAATGTTCTATAGCAGGGCAAGCCACCAGACATGTTCCTTCTTTAAGGCCTCGGTTTCTCCATCTGTACAATAAGGGAGCTAGACTAGATGCTCTGTAAAATTTCTTTCTCCAACTGGGGGCGGTGGCTCATGCCTGTAATCCTGGCACTTTGGGAGGCCAAGGTGGGCAGATCACCTGAGGTCAGGAGTTCGAGATCAGCCTGGCCAACATGGTAAAACCCTGTCACTACTAAAAATACAAAAAATTAGCCGGATACAGTGGCATGCGCCTAGTCCCAGCTACTTGGGAGGCTGAGGCAGGAGAATAGCTTGAACTCAGGAGGCGGAAGTTGCAGTCAGCCGGGATCACACCACTGCACTCCAGCCTGGCCGACAGAGCGAGACTCTGTCTCAAAAAAAAAAAAAAAAAATTCCTTTCTCCTCAGTCAACCTGTGCTTCTACTTATGATCAAAATACCTGACTCACTATGAGCAAATTACTCACCTAGTTACTCCACCAAGAATAACTGCTCCAGCCACTGTTCCACTGCAGACCAGGAGCCATCGGCCCACCACCCGCTCGGCAGCCTTTGAGGGAAGAGACACTGTACCCCTTCCAGATTGCAAAGCTACTTCAGAGATGGTGCTGTATTGCCCTGGCCTCAAAGGGCACCTGATGCAATCACACTAAAGATCAAGATAGACAAATTACAACTGGATAAACAGGGAATGGCTGCTACCCACACTCAACCCCATTCTGATTAGGGTGAAGTACCATAGCATCCCCACAGCTATGTCTTGGTAAGTCATCATCTCTTATCTGGATTACTGCATCAACCTTCCAGCTGGTTTTCCAATTGGTTTCAAATCTAGCCTCACTCAAATCTATCCCCAACTATATGAATTTTCTCGTCTCTGAATACTTCCCTCAGACTTCACTCTACTTACAGATATGGAATATTTTCTTTCACCTCTAGGTCTTTAAACATTTCTTTCTGGCTTGTACACTTCCTTTTGCCTGATTAATAATACCTACTGCAGATCTCTGCTTACATGTCACCTCCTCTGGGCTTGTTCCCATGCTCTTCAAGGTCTGCAATAGGTCACTCCCACAGCACACTGGACAGCCCTTAATACACTGTAATGTATAGTCAAGCATCACTTAACAACAGGGGCATATGTTCTGCCAAATGCATTCTTAAGCAATGTCATCATTGTGTGAACCTCATAGAATGTACTTACACAAATCTAAAGGCTGGGTGTGGTGACTCACACCTGTAATCCCAGCACTTTGGGAGGCCAAGGCAGGGAGATCACTTGGGTCAGGAGTTTAAGACCAGCCTGGCCAAAATGGTGAAACCCCATCTCTACCAAAAATACAAAAATTAGCTGGGCATGGTGGTGTACGCTTGTAATCCCAGCTACTTGAGAGGCTGAAATGGCAGAATCACTTGAACCTGGGAGGCGGAGGTTGCAGTGAGCCAAGGTCTCACCACTGCACTCCGGCCTATGCGTTGACACGAGACTCCACCTCTCAAAAAAAAAAAAAAAAAAAAAAAAAAGAAGTACTTAGAGAAATCTAGATGGTACAGCCTACTACACTCCTGAGGTATATGGTATGACTTATTGCTCTTAGGCTATAAATCTGTATGGCAGGTTACATACCAAATACTGTAACACAATGGTATTTGTTTATCTAAATATAGAACAATTATAGTAAAAATATGGTATAAAATATTTAAAAATGGGGCCAGGTGCAAAGGCTCATGCCTACAATCCCATGGCTTTGGGAGGCCAAGGTGAGAGGATCACTTGGGCCAGTAGTTCAAGACCAGCCTGGGCAATATAGCAAGACCCCCCATCTCTATTTTTTTTTAAAATTAGGCACAGTGTCACACACTTGTAGTCTTAGCAACTTAAGTGACTGAGGCAAGAGAAGGCTTGAGCCCAGGATTTCCAAGTTGGAGGCTGCAGTGAGTTATAATCATGCTAGTGCACTCCAGCCTGGGTGACAAAGCAAAACCCTGTCTCTAAAAAAGAAATTTAGAGAAAAAGATTTTTTTTTAAAAGGTACACTTGGAAAGGCAGCTCTGTTATAATCTTACAGAACCATGACTGTATCTGTGGCCTATTGTTGACCAAAATGTTGTTATGCAGCACATCGTTCTACCTTCAGGTTCATCTGTTTGTATCTCCCACTGAACTATGAGCTTTGGGGTAGCAGTGTCCGGTCAGTCTTGCTCTCTCCCTTCTGCTACCTTTGTTTCTAACACTATTCCTTTATATAATGAGACCATGATAAGGATTTCACAAACGAATAAACTGACTTCCTCCAGGGTAGGAGTCTTATAATATTTATCTTTCTTTTTCCAGTTCCTAATATATAATAACCACTCAATAATTACTAGTTAAGCAAATGCATGCCCTCTTCTGACTATACCCCTATGAGTCCAAAGATCCATGCTCGGTTTCCTACTTCTGATTAACTGAGTCACCTTTAGAAAAGTAACTTTAAGCCTCAATTTCCTTCTCTGTAGAATGCAGTTATACTTCCTCACCTACTTGGAACTTTTTAAGCAAAAATAAACTATACGGGTAAAAATTACTAGGCTTTTACCATGTGCTAAAGGCCTGATGTATATTAAAGAAAGTAATCCTCATAACAAACCTTAAAGTAGGTATTGTTATCCCCATTTTACAGATAAGGAAATTGATGAACAGAAAGTTTAATTAACTTGGCCAATACCACACAGCAGGTCAATGGTCCAGATCTGAACCTAGGGGCTCTGAACACAAGGAAATGCGTTGTGAGTAAACTGTAAGGAGCTCTGGAAACGTGATGTGGGGCTCTCCATCATCTTTATCCCGACCCTTTCACTCCATCCCTGCTCACGCGACTCGGAGTCCGCTGCAGTGCGATACCTGTGCTCTAGGCGCTGCCCTAGGAGCCAGGAGCTGCAGACACTGCATCCCCTTCAAGGCCCTAAAGGGCGGAAAGAGCAGTCGCTGCATACTGATGACAGTGCACGGCCACCTCTTCCACAACCCAGAGCTCTGTGGTCTCCTTTCTCCGCGACGGAAAAGAGAAGCACTTCCGGGTCGGGCAGCGGGAATCCCGCCTTCTCTGGGGACCGGAGTGAACAGAAGTGCGCCTGCGTTGCGACTTCGCTTTCGCGGGGGCTGCTGGGGCGTAGGCGTCGGGGACGCGCGCAGGGGCGCGCGCAGCTGTTGACGCGCTTCTTTGCTCGTGCGCGCAGGAGCCCAAATTCCAAGTGGAAACTGCAGGCGCACGAGGGAAGAACGCGTGGAGCATGAAGAGGCAGGGGGCTTCCTCTGAGCGGAAACGGACGCGGATTCCGTCCGGGAAGGCCGGTGCGGAAGGTGGCGGGGGAGGGGACGGTCGGCCGACTCGGCTTCTCGGGGCGGGCCGGCGGGAGTCGTGGTCAGTGGTGATTTCTTCTGGAGTCGTTTCCTCAGCTCCTTCCAGCCCCTTGGGTGGCATCTTCTATTTTTGAAGCGTTAAAGGTGTGGAAACGGAGGGCGTGACGAGGGGCAGGTAGCGAGATTGGCTCGGCTTTGGAGCCAAGGTTCGAGTCCCGGGGTCCCCACATAACGGCCGGGTGACCCTGTGCAAGTTGGTTAACTTCAGCTTCACGTTTTTTCCGTTGCCCAAACGGGGATGCTAGTACCCCCCGCACCAGCAGCCAGTACTCCGCTGGGTTAGTTAATTGTCGAGCGCGGAGCCCAGTTCCTAACCTGCAGTTACCTGTAGCTGCCACGGCGGGGACGAGGCTTGGTCCCCAAAGCCACGCAGCTACCAAGTGGCCGAGCTTGTGGCTGCTCCAAGTCCCGAGTTCTTCCAGAGTGCCAGGGTAGGATGGCACGGCAGGTGTCAGAGAATTTGGCAAGTCCCTCTTCTCTTCCTCCGTGAACTCTTGGTTCCTCCAAACGATGACCTCAGGACTCCTTTACCTTCCTAAAAGTTATTGAGATCCTCAAAGATCTTTATGTGGATTACATCTATCGATTTTGATTGTATTAGAAATTAAAACAAATTTTTCTTTGGGAGGCCAAGGCGGACAGATCACCTGAGGTCAGGAATTCTAGACCAGCCTGGCCACCATGGCGAAACCCCATCTCTACTAAAAATACAAAAATTAGCCGGGCGTGGTGGCAGGCGCCTGTAATCCCAGCTACTCGGGAGGCTGAGGCAGGAGAATCACTTGAACCCAGGAGGCGGAGGTTGCAGTGAAGCGAGATCGCACCACTGCACTCCAGCCTGGGCGACACAGCGAGACTCCGTCTCAAAAAATAAAAATAAAAATAAATTAAAAATTTAAAATATTGATCGATCGATTGATTAAAAAATAACCACAGTAAGCCCATTACACGTTGACATAACATATTTTATGAAAAAAGAAATGTTCCTAAACAAATCACAAAAGAGTGGGAATATTTTATATTTTTGCAAGTTTCTTCAATATATCTTAATGGAAGACAGCTGGATTCTCATACCCGCTTCTTCATTCAGTCTAACATGTCAAGTAGCCTCTTGCAGTGAGCTGAGATTGCGCCAATGCACTCCATCTTGGGTGACAGAGTAAGACTCTGTCTCAAAAAAGAAAATGCTTCTCACTTGTGAGAGAATTAAAGTGAAAAAGGCGAATAAAGTCTTAGTATTATTATGAAAATGGTTGTCACCCTACAGACGCTGAAAAGTCTCAGAGGCCCCCAAAGCTACCTGGAGTACTACACTTTGAGAACTGCTGCTGCTTCTCCTTTGATCTCTATAACTTTGTTGCTTGAGACAACTGCCTTGCTCTGCCTTCTGTCATAGCCTTTTTTAAACATCTCTTCATCTTCTCCTGCCTAGGGTCCTTTCTTATGTGAGGCAAATAGTCGCCCGGCAGCATCAGCATCGGCCAGTGCCACTGATCTGACACCTGGTCTGGGAGCTATCAGGAAACTCATAGAGTTAATGCAGAGCTGTTGGTTAAGAGCATAGATTGACACTTAATCCTTTTTGAGTTTGAGACCGATCATCTTTTTTGTTTTTGTTTTGTTTTTTGAGACGGAGTCGCTCTTGGCGCCCAGGCCGGCATGCAGTGGCCTGATCTCGGCTCACTGCAACCTCCGCCTCCCAGGTTCAAGCATTTCTCCTGCCTCAGTCTCCTGAGTAGCTGGGATTACAGGCGCCTGCCACCACGCCTGGCTAATTTGTGTACTTTTAGTAGAGATGGGGTTTTGCCATGTTGTCCAGGCTGGTCTCGAAATCCTGACCTCAGGTGATCCGCCTGCCTCGGCCTCCCAAAGTACTGGGATTATGGGCGTGAGCCCCCACGTCTGGCAGGGACTGATAGTCTTAAGTAAGGCATAAGGCAGTTGCAGTCTGATGTTAGCAGATGATAGGTTTTTTTATTTCTTTTCAAAGTAAAATTGCTTTTTTAAATTAAAAAAGCAATATTGGGTAGAAAAAATAAAGCAAGAAAAGTAAAAAGAAAATGAAAATAATTTCAAATCACGCCCCACCAGAAGTGGCCATTACCAGTATGTGAAGAACATTTATTAAATGTCATTGCATGAAGTGTGCATTGTTTTGTTCATTTTTTTAAATTATGTGCTCCTGGAAAAAAACTCAAAACTCTGTTTACATCACACTTTGTAATATAAGTACATTAATTTTGTTGTAATTATTCAGCTTTTAGTAAATATTTGATTATCGTGTACCATGGTAGATACTGTGCTTGGTGTGGGTGATGATAAAGATTTCTCACATGAAGACCTTACTTAGCCCAGATGTGGTGGCTCATGCCTGTAATCCCAGCACTTTGGGAGGCCGAGGCTGGCAGATCGCTTGAGTGTAGGAGGTTGAGATCAGCATGGGCAACATGGCAAAACCCCCTCTCTACAAAAAATACAAAATTAACCGAGTGTTGTGGCACATACCTGTAGTCCTAGCTACTGAGGAGGCTGAGGCACAAGAATTGCTTGAGCCCAGAGGTGGAAGTTGCAGTGAGCCGAGATCACGCCACTGCACTCTAGCTTGGGCGACAGAGCAAGACTCTGTATAAAAAAAAAAAAAAAAAGTTAGGAACTCTAAGTCGAGTAAAAGTGATCAGATATTTATCTGCATAAATAATAAAAGGTAGAAAGTAATTCATATTTTAAGAAGGAACAATTAGGGTTTCATAACTCATGAAGAGTTAAATGAGTTCAAAAGAGAGACATAAAATTTTCTACTTCGGGACAGAGAAAAAAATCGTGGAATTGTTCCTTGGAAAATTTTATTCAAAGATGGAGCCAGAAGGAACTCTGGGTTGCGGAGAAGGCATTGAGGAGCCAGCGGTGGGGACTGGAGAGGTCTGGAAGCATAAGAAGGAATGAGACAGTACCGTTCTGTCACCCAGGCTGGAGTGCAGTGGTGCAATCTTGACTCACTGCAACCTCCACCTCCTGGATTCAAGCGATTCTCATGCTTCAGCCTCCCAAGTAGCCGGGATTACAGGCGGATGCCACGATGCCTGGCTAATTTTTCTATTTTTAGTAGAGATGGGGTTTTACCATGTTGGCCAGGCTGGTCTCCAATTCCTGACCTCATGTGATCCACCCGCCTTGGCCTCCCAAAATGCTGGGATTACAGGCATGAGCCACCACACCCAGCCAGATAAGTAATACTTTTTGATTTTTTTTTTTTTTTTTTTTTTTTTT
>NW_016803361.1:3807382-3822353 GCF_001698545.2 Rhinopithecus bieti
GGGGTTTCACCGTGTTAGCCAGGATGGTCTCGATCTGCTGACCTCGTGATCCGCCCATCTCGGCCTCCCAAAGTGCTGGGACTACATGGAGTCTTGGTCTGTCGCCCAGGTTGGAGTGCAGTGGTGCGATCTCGGCTCACTGCAAGCTCCACCTCCCGGGTTCAGCCATTCTCCTGCCTCAGCCTCTGGATTATCTGGGACTACAGGCACCTGCCACCGTGCCCGGCTAATTTTTTGTATTTTCAGTAGAGACGGGGTTTCACCATGTTAGCCAGGATGGTCTTGATCTTCCGACCTCGTGATCCACCGTCCTAGGCCTCCCAAAGTGCTGGGATTACAGGCATAAGCCACCGTGCTCGGCCTACTTTTTGGTTCTTGAGACTACATACTTTACATGAATTATCTCATTTAATCCTCACTACTCTGAGGTAGGTTGTTTTATAGGAAACTTAAGTAACTTATCTAGGATCTCACAATAAATAGTTGGTGGGATGTGGATTTGAAGTCTGTCCTGCTTTTAAACCTATATTCCTTATAAAGACGTTTAAATATATTTTGCAGACATTGAGAAACATTGTAAGAATCTTAGCTGGAATGTGATGATGAGGTCTATGTTTTAGGAAGATTGATTTGGTATTCAATATACATTTTCCTCAGTATAAGTTTTTATACATCTGTCAGTGAGCCTATTTCAGTCTACAGGCATCAATTCAATAATTAATGTGATATTTTATTGCATTCATGGGCCCTAGTGTACTTACCTATTTGCCTATTATTGGACATTTGCATTTTGGCAGCAAAATGTAAACCCTTTGTGGTAAATTGGTCTGGATGGATAGAGCGTTTATGAACTCTTACCGTTCTCCATGTATTTTAGGAGCAGCAAATGGATTTCTCATGGAAGTTTGTGTTGATTCAGTGGAGTCAGCTGTGAATGCAGAAAGAGGAGGTAAGAGAAATTAGAGAATGAATGACAGTTGGCTTCCTTTTTAAGAGTCCTTATTTTTTAGTGACACACACTGAAATATTGAAAATAAAATAACATGATGTCTGGGATTTGCTTCAAAGTAATCTGAGGTTGAGAGAGGAAGGTAAGACTATAAAAAAATAGTTGCATCACATCAGGAGGACATAACGTGTTGGTTTTTTCTGTTTTTGTGATATTAAAGGGAGTTCAGGTATTGCCAGCCTAATCTATCCTTAAGGTTTTCTGTCAGCTTTTCACTAATAAATTTAGCAACCCATATTTTAGTAGTGGTTGCAAAATGGTGACATTATTTTTCACTTATGAACTAGAATACTTCTGTAAAGAACTTTCCCCTCATCATGTGTTTGGTTATGCTGAAGTATAGTTTGTATAAGAAAGGCAGAATAAATGCTTGCTTCTTTTCCCTTATTTATTATAATAATTCTTAGAATAATGAATTTGTTCTCTATCTTCCCTTGAATTGTTTTGTCATTATGAATCTAGATTTAAATATGTTTTATGTGTTTTAATCCATTGTAGTTATTCTGCTTATTGATGAACAAAATGTTCTATCTGTGGCTAGTGAGAGCTTCTTTAAGCTGGTTCCTGAGATCTTTTGATGTGACCTTGGTAGCCTAATAATTCTTTTGGTTTCAGCATTTTCTTATTCTTGAAATTATCTTGGTTTTGGCTACTCAAAAGTAGCTTTGTGTTTTTTAAAGTGTACAATAATAAAGACCCTTTTGGGAAAGATTATGTTATTTTCTTATCAACAAAGACTCAGTATTCCTCTGTAGTCAGTTTTAAGAAACATCTTTATTTTATGTTAGTTTCCTGTACGTAGAGAGGCAACCCTATAATACAAAATTTTAAGAGAACTAGCTTAACTGTAGTTAACTCTTCAATTTGAGTATGAGTAACACAATGTGGCTGCAGAGTATAGCTGAGTTAAAAACAGAGTTTTACTCTAGTTTTATAGTCTGATTTCTCTGAGATGATTTCTAAGACTGTTCTGTATTTGGAAAAAAATACATATCAACAGGTTGCTGTTTAATAAGAGCTTATTTTTTTTTAAATGTGCTGAGCAATGCGTTTATATTACAGGTGCTGATCGGATTGAATTATGTTCTGGTTTATCAGAGGGGGGAACTACACCCAGCATGGGTAAGTGTCCATTTTTCCCAGATTTTCTGGTTGGAGTTCATGGAACCTGGAAGCAACTGGTAAGTAGTTTTGTTGGGTCCTCTACTAATGTCATGTAAACTATGCTATGGATGTTGTATCAGAAATGTTTATGGTGGTAAAAAACAAAATCAAAGATTTGATCACACATATTTCTTTCTCACATCAGAAAGTTGAAAGGTAGGTAAGTAATTGTTAATACTGGTTCAGCTGCTCTGCAGTAACATCAAGGATTAGGCTTTTATAAAATCTTTATATGCTGGCATCCTCAGTATATTGAAATCCCCTCCTGGTCTTTGTACTATTGTTGTCATACATTTTACTCATACACATATCAAAAACTCCATGCTATGTTGTTAGTTTTGTTTGAAGAGTCAATTATCTTTTATTAAATAAGAGATGTAAATAATAAGAAAACGATCATATATTTACCCATATGAAATTACGATTTCTGGTATTCTTCATTCCTTTATGTAGATCCCGTATTTCTATCTGGTTTCTTTTTCTTTCTGCCTGAAGTACTTTCTTTAACTTTTTTTGTTAAAAAGTATGCTAGTGATGCATTCTTTCAACTTTTATATGTCTAAAATAGCTTTTCTTTTATTTTGAAAGGTATTTTGCTGGGTATAGAATTCTAGATTGACAGTTTTTTTCTTTGAAGATGTTTTCCATTGTTGTCTTGCTTGTATTGTTTCTGACAAAAAATCTATCATCCATATCTTTATTTTCTCTATGTAATATGTCTCTTTTATACCTACTTTTCAGATTTTTTCTTTATTACTGGTTTTGAACAATTTTCTTATGGTGTACCTGAGTATAGTTTTTTTCATGTTTCTTCAACCTGTGCATTTATGCTTTTCATTACATTTGCAAAATTTTCAGCTTGCAGCTTTCAGCTTGTTCTCCACTGCGTCCTTCATAGACTTCAGCTATGCTTACATTAGACTACTTGAAATTGTCCCAAAAGTCACTGATGAACTTCTCTATTTTAAAAAGTCTTTCTGTGTTTCATTTTGCATGGTTCCTATTGTTTTGTCCTTGAGCTTACTGACCTTTTCTTCTGCACTATCTAATCTGCTATTAGGCTTGCCTAGTATGTTTTCATCTCATACATTGTAGTTTTCATCTCTAGAAATTTGAGTCTTTTTATGTCTCTGATGTCTCTTAACTTTTTTGAACATATGGAATAAAGTTACAATAGCTGTTATAATGACCTTGTTTGCCAATTCTAACATCTGTATCAGTTCTGGGTTTGTTTCATTTGATTTGTCATCTAATAATATATCTTATTTTCCTGCCTGGTAATTTTTTATTGGATGCAAGACATTGTGAATTTTACTTTATTGGTTACTAGCCATTTTTGAATTCGTACAAATGTTCCAAAACAGTTTGGTCCTTTTGGGTCTTGCTTTTAAGATTTGCTGGGCAAGTCTGGAGCAGTGTTAATACAGAGCTAATTATTCCTTACTACCGAGTCAGGATTCTTCTGTGAATTCTACCCAGTGCCTATGAATTTTGAAATTTTCCTCTGGCTGGTGGAATAGGCATTATTCACAGCTTGATATGAATGACAGGCACATCATTTCTAATCCTTTTTATTGGTTCTGTCCCAGGCCTTGAGTAGTTTCTTTGCATGCATGCACCAGTCAGTACTCAGCTGAATATTAAAGGAGGTTCTCTGCAGACCTCCAGAGTTATCTGTCTTCCTTCCCTTCTTCTTTTGTTCCTTCCTTTCTTTTCTTTCCTTCTCTCTTTCTCTTTTCTTTCCTTCTCTCCTTCTCTTTTCTTTCTTTCCTTCCTTTCTTTTTTTTCTTTCTTTTGACAGGGTCTCACCTGTTCTCCAGGCTTGACTGAAGTGGGGTGACCATAACTCCCTACAGCCTCAAACTCCTGGGCTCAAGCAATCATCCTGCCTCAGCCTCTCAAGTAGCTAGTATTACAGGCATGTGCTACCAGGTCCAGCTAAATTTGTTTGTTTGTTTGGTGGAGATGGGGTCTCACCATTTTACCCAGAATGGTCTTGAACTCCTTGCCTCAGGCAATCTTCCTGTCTCAGCCTCCCAAAGCACTGCGATTACAGGCATGAGCCACCATGCCGAGCCTATCTTTTTTTTTAAAAGTCCTTTTTTTAAATCACTGTGGTAGTCTTTGCTACTCCAGTGTTATCTTTCTGTCCTCCTGGTACTGTCTCCTATAAACTCTAGCTACTTCAGTCTTCCTGAACTCTCAGCTTTGTCTCCTTAACTCAGGGAATTGTTTGGCTCTGTGTGGGTCCCCCATCCCTGTGCTTTGGCCTAGAAACTCTCAAGGCAGTAAATTGGGTCAATCAGAATTGACTTACTAACTTCATTGTTTACCATTTTCAAGGATCATTGCCCTTCACTGCTTAATGTCCATTGTCTTGCAAACCATTGTTTCGTATATTTCGTCTAGTTTTTTCTTTATTATTATTATTATAGGTGGGAGGATAAATCCAGTCACTGTTACCCTGTCTTGGCCAAAAGCAGAAGTCCCTATATGAATTGTGGTCTCCTAAGTTATGCTACTCTGAGGTTGATAATAGCATTATTTAATGTAAAAGATTTGTATATGCAACAGCCCTTTGGAATCTTCACACTAAAAGAGGGCATTCCTGGCCATTCTAAAATCCCTAGAGCATGTCTGTAAATTTGAGTACAGTCTGTTTTTGTAACACCAATTATGATTCCTTGCTTGGTATTGGACAACTGCTATCCTATGCAAAATTGGGGTTCTTTTAGCAAGAAAAAAGAAGGAAATTCATACTGGGTAAACAACTCATGGAGCCTGTCATAGCCTTATACTATTGATGGTTTATGAGCTAGCCACATATTATGGCGTATTTAGGTACTTTTATGCATAGATCTCTGCATAAAATCACAGATAAGTAGAACTTTGCTCCCTTTCACATATCTCGTTAAAAAAAAAAAAAAAAAGTTTTGCTAAATGTCTTTGCCCATTAAAGGAATATGAACTTTGAAGCTATTTAACCATCTCCCTAGTAGGTTTTAAATAGAGCTGTAATAAATTAGAAAGAAGAAATTGGATCTTGGGGAATTATGTACTGGCAGAACATTGAGCCTGGTAGTTATTACACTTTCAAATGTCACATACCAGTAAAAGGGTTCTGAGTCATAAGGATTTTTGTTGAGTCAACTGATAAGTGTTTTTAAATTGTAGCATCTTCTGTTTTCTAAATTGTTCTGTTTAACCAGTTGCTATTACTTACCTTCTACCACATATACATTTTTGTTCTCAGTGTCCTCCTTCCTTTTAGAGCCATCTTTCTCTGGTTTCCTTAAACTCCATCCTTTTCTTTTGGATGTAATATACAAGAGCAGATGTAAATGACCAATAATATATCATTGGCTTCCTTGAACTTTTAGCTCACATTTAAATTTTAGTCTGCTTTCTTTTCTTGTAGGTGTCCTTCAAGTAGTGAAGCAGAGTGTTCAGATCCCAGTTTTTGTGATGATTCGGCCACGTGGAGGGGATTTTTTGTATTCAGATCGTGAAATTGAGGTGATGAAGGCTGACATTCGTCTTGCCAAGCTTTATGGTGCTGATGGTTTGGTATTTGGGGTATTGACTGAAGATGGACACATTGACAAAGAACTGTGTATGTCCCTTATGGGTAAGAATTTGTATCTAAGACCTAAAAGCCTCTAATGATAATTGTAGTTTTGCTCACAATATAAAAAAAATCCACAAAACCAATTTTGCAGTCATAGCTGCAGGCACTTACACTAACATAAGTATTTCAAATAGTAGTTCCTTAGATGTTTGGGGTGGGGTGTATGTGTGGCAAAACCTTCTTAACTCTCCTCAATTGCTATAGATTAGGTTATGCTACTGTTCCCATAGAATAAAAATTTAAGGGAAATTTACCATGGTTCCTTTAATCACTGCACCAAGAACTTCAAAAGCTATTAAAGTTGGTGAGGATGGACCACCAAGTTGGAAGATGTGAAGAGGACAGAAGCAAACTACCTGTATTACTAGACCAAAGTATTTATCGATTGACCTCAGAGAGGCAAGTAATGGATGTAATGCTGCTCTTATAGTTGTCAGATTAAATGATTTCCATTTGGTGCTAAGGCATGACCGTTTTTTATATAAAAATCAGAGAATTGTGGAAAGATACGACTTTTGAATTTGTAAGGCTACCATTTTATTATGTTAGTTTACTGTTTTGTTAGGCGAAGAAAGTACTAAAAAGTTTCAGCTAACATGAAGAATTCTATATATAGTAATCAGTGATGACATCTTCATTCATGTTGTTATATGACTCTCTTTTTATAGCTATTTGCCGCCCTCTGCCAGTCACTTTCCACCGAGGTGAGTCATTTTCATTTTAGAAGTTCTGTTGAACAGTGTTAGTTTTCTGATTTCAACAACTGCCACACCTTTTTATGGAACACAATTCTGTAGTGTTCCAAGGTTACCAATTGGTTTTTTAGATCCTGGGACTAAAAGTTATAAAAGTAGAGATGTGCAATTTCTAGAAAATTTGAAGCCTTAGGTATGAAAAGTTGTTAAAAGTGGGTGTTGGTGGTGGTGAGATACAATAGAGAGAAGGAGAGAGTAAGTATTGCCTTCAAGTGTGTATACCTATCACACAGCATTCCAAGCAAGAATCCTGAGACTTATTTTAACTAAGGTTGTATTAGGTCATGTGCAACCCCAAAAGAATAAGTCGTTGTGGCGGGTGAAATGAAAGGTACTGTCTATCTTAAGTCAGGCAAAACCATCCCTGGGGCTAGCAGTAAGGTGAGGTTTCACAGATACAGACTTCCTAAGGGGAGAGAAAGTTGGGTATCTAGAGAAGAATTGGATCTTATTAGGAAGGGAGAAAGGAGAACAGATGCTGTCTAGTGTTGACTATCTAGTCAATGAACAGATGTCCACTATAATGGACAAAATTATTTTTCATTATAGCTTGTCTGTACCACAATGATTTTTTAATGTGATGGTTTCTTATAAAGAAATATTTCCAGCTGGGCACGGTGGCTCAAGCCTGTAATCCCAGCACTTTGGGAAGCCGAGGCAGGCGGATCACAAGGTCAGGAGATTGAGACCATCCTTGCTAATAACACGGTGAAACTCCGTCTCTACTAAAAAATACAAAAAAGTGCTGGGGCGAGGTGCGGTCGCCTGTAGTCCCAGCTACCTCGGGAGGCTTGAGGCAGTGAGAATGGCATAAAGCCCAGGAGGCGGGAGCTTGCAGTGAGCCGAGATCTGCGCCCCTGCACTCCAGCGCTGGGCGGACAGAGCGAGACGCTCCGTCTCAAAAAAAAAAAAAAAATCCTATAAAATAACAAAAAAAAAAAAAAAAAAAAAAAAAAAAAAAAAAGAAAAAAAAAAAAATATCATGGTAGTTTTTTGTTTGTTTTTTTTTTTTTGAGACGGAAGCTCTGTCGAACAGGCTGGAGTGCAGTGGGCCGATCTCGGCTCACTGCAACCTCTGCCTCCTGGGTTCATGCAGTCTGCCTCGGCCTCCCAAGTTGCTGGGATTACAGGCATCTGCCACCATGCCCAGATAATTTTTGTATTTTTAGTAGAGACAGGGTTTCACCATCTTGGCCAGGCCACTCTTGAACTCCTGACCTTGTGATCCACCCACCTTGGCCTCCCAAAGTGCTGGGGTTACAGGCGTGAGCCACCACTCCTGGCCAAAAAATCAGGTAGTTATAATTTCTATACTCTTTGGCTACACCTTGGTAAAATGGAAGAACAAGTGTCTGTTTTGCCTTCAGAGAGCACTGCCATTGCACGTGAAAAGAAGTCTACAGTCATAAACAATTTTTTTACTTCAAATTTCTGTTCTTTTATTTATTCCAAAAGGTTTAACAAAAATATTTTCATATTTTCAAAATTTGTAGAGTTTTGGGGTTCCACATTTTTCTACTAATGTATTTAATGAGATAGCATAATATTGTTATAGTGGTGAGAAGGTGCTGCCACCAAAACAAGGAAATCCTCTGTGGTAGATTTAGTTGCCTACATACACTAAAGGGTGAAATGAAGGGGCCTGTCCCAGAGGACCACTACCACCTAATCCACTGCAGGAGAACTTCAATATCATGTAACAGTGTGAGAACCAAAGCAGAAGGAGGTTTTCTGTTTTCAGTTTCCCGATACCACTTTACTCTTTGAGGGCTCTGAGGAGGGGAGAAGTTTCTTAGAAAGTAGGATGGGGCCAGGCACAGTGGCTCACCCCTATAATCCCAGCACTTTGGGAGGCTGGGGCGGGCGGATCACAAGGTTAGGAGATTGAGACCATCCCGGCCAACATGGTGAAACCCCGTCTCTACTAAAAATACAAAAATTAGCTGGGCGTGGTGGTGCGTGCCTGTAATCCCAGCTACTCGGGAGGCTGAGGCAGGAGAATCACTTGAACCCAGGGAGTCGGAGGTTGCAGTGAACTGAGACCACGCCACTGCACTCCAGCCTGGGCGACAGAGCAAGACTCCATCTTAAAAAAAAAAGTAGGATGGAAGTGAAACTTCATATAGTCTGTTGAAAACAACGATCCTTATGCTATGAACCTTGAGTATGTGGGGTTAATAGATTAGTCTAAAATATTACTCAGTAATGAGAATGTGAGCCAAAGCCTTTTCTAGAACTGGTGAGTATAGTGTTTCATTCTACCTAGTCCAATTTTTCTGATGCCTTAGAACAGTTTCCCAAATCTGACTCACCTGCCTATCACATTTAAAATTTTACCATATGTGAGTGCTACCTGTGCACATTTATTTAATGATTTTCTTTAAATAAAATCTTAAGTATGTACCCATAAAAAAGAACAAGATCATGTCCTTTGCAGAGCCTTGAATGGAGCTGGAGACCATTATCCTTAGCAAACTAATACAAGAACAGAAAACCAAATACCACATGTTCTCACTTAGAAGTGGGAGCTAAATGATGAGAACACATAGACACATAGAGGGGAACAACACACGCTGGGACCGTTCGGAGGGTGGGGGGTGGGAGGACGGAGAGGATTAGGAAAAAAAACTAATGAGTACTAGGCTTAATACCTTGGTGATGAAATCATCTGCACAACAAACTCCCAAGACATGGGTTTACCTGTGTAACGAACCTGCACTTGTACCCCGAACTTAAAAAAAAGTTAAAAAAAAAAACTTAAGTAAATTTAATTTAAATAGAAACTTATAACTACTATAAATGGAAAACATTTCATTTCTTATCTGTATTTAAGTAAATACACTATATAAATGTGTACCATTATTAAAATGATTATGCACAGTGGTGGTATGTAGACTATGGTGTGCTGATGAACTGGCTCTTAGAAAAAAGAGCTGATTTGTAACATTTTTAAATTTCTGTGGTTTAAATACTCTACCTTCACTAATTTTTTTTATTATCATTAATTAAATTTTTATTTTTCTTTTGAGACAAGGTCTTGCTCTGTCGTCCAGGCTGGGGCACAATGGTGCAATCAGCTCACTACAGCCTCGACCCCTTAGGCTCAGGTGATCCTCCCATCTCAACCTTTCGAGTAGCTGGGATTGTAGGTGGACACCACCATGCCCAGCCAATTTTTGTATTGTACATATGGGGTCTTGCGCTATTGCCCAGGCTGGTCTCAAACTCCTGGGCTCAAGTGATCTCCCCACCTCGGCCTCTCAAAATGCCAAGATTATAAGCATGAGCCATTGTACCTGGCCCTACCTTCACTAATTTCAGGCTGCCAGTGGATTAACAATCTGACTTGCAGAGTTCTTGAGTGTTTAATAATTGACCTTTGTAAGCCAGTACAAGCTAGGTCCAGCACACCACTGCATGTATACTACATTTTGGGAAACGCTGCATTAGAGATACCTGTTCAAAATTCACATCAATTTTATTTATTTCAGCCTTTGACATGGTTCATGATCCAATGGCAGCTCTGGAGACCCTCTTAACCTTGGGATTTGAACGAGTATTGACCAGTGGATGTGACAGTTCAGCATTAGAAGGGCTACCCCTAATAAAGCGACTCATAGAGCAGGTACATGGACTTTATCTTTTTTTCCCCTAAGACTCTGTTGTGGTTACTCCTGACATTCTGCTGTTTAGCCAATTTGTGAGACTATATGTTACTGACTTTGTGGTCACTCTGTAGGAAAGAGCAAGCAGGCAATAATATATATAATTCTTATTTCTTTCACACAAGTCTTTTTGATAACCAAGGCTTTCAAGATCAAATTATATATAAATAGTGTCTAAAGATCTGATCTAACTTGGATAAACACAGCAAATTTTACCTTTTCTTTGCCTTTGGCATTGCAGTTTTTTTTTGTTTTTGTTTTTGTTTTTTTTAGTTTAGATACAAGGTCTTGCTTGTTGCCCAGGCTGGTCTCGAACTCTTGGGCTCAAGCCATCTGCCCTCCTTGCCCTCCCAGAGTGCTGGGATTACAGGCATGAGCCACTGCGCCCAGCCAGCCTTGCAGTTTTAAGCCACATCTTTTCATTGTCAGCCCGTGTATATTCGGGGGATCCCATGTAAAATTATCTGGAGGTAAATTCCAAAACTAAAATTATAATCTTACTTCTTCTCATCTGCCAGTATAGGAGGAAATATATGTTTCTATTTTATGAGTTTTCCTGGTGAGCTAGCATCATTTGTAGAGCACGCAGAAGGAGACTTTGCAATTATAGTGTGTCTGTGCTTTTCTGACATCAGTCCAGAGGCATTATAAGTGACTGAGTACAGACTTTGGGATGAGAGAGTTGAGCATTTGAGACTCAGGTTTGATACTTGCTATGTGATGTTGAGTAGGTTACTAGTCTTTAAGCCTCTCTTTCCCCCTGTGTGAAACTGAGATGAGTTTAATACTAATTTTAGAGTTTCTCAGAAGATTGCTAAAGATGAGATGTGTAAGAGGCTTAGTACAGTGGTTGGCATACAGTAGGTCTTAATAATGTTAGGTTCTATTAGTACTGCTATTAATAATATTAATGTTCCTGTGTAGACATCTGGTTATTTTCACTTTTCTATAGCCATGAAAATAATTTTCAGAAATTTCTCCTAAAGATCTGATGTGACTTTGCTGTTCTGGGATGTAATGGTTTGACAAACATTTATTAAATATATATTAGATGCAGGACATTTGTACTGTGGGTGTAACCAAGAGCTAAGTGTCTGTGTGTAGTCACTGTCCTTACAATTTAGTGCAGAACAGGCACTTCTAATAGAGCAGGAAATTTTAATAGCGCTCTATTTTTAAAAGGTACTGTAGGAGTACATGGGAGAGGAATTAACCCCAAATTTGGGGAAATGAAGGTTAGCAATAATTAGAGGAAGCTTCCCAGAAGAAAAGACATCCAGACTGCCGTGTTTTACTCATTTGAAGGATGTTTGGGAGTTATCTGTGTAAAAGTTGGGGGCAGTGGGAGTGAGGGTGAAGGGAGTGTTGGCGGAATTGTTCCATGCAAAAGAAATAGTATAAGCAAGGGCTGTAAACAAAAGCAAGCATAACTTAAAACACTGAGGAATGACCAGAATATTGAATGTGGACAGAATGATATCCAGAGCCTTGAAAACCTTATTAAAGTTTTTATTTTTATGGTACAGCGGGGAGGCCTGAAGTGTTTTAAAACAGAAGAGTTGATGAATCGGGTTTCCAGTTTTAAAAGGTTACTCACTAAGGAGTAGAAAATAAGATATCGCCATAGTAATGTATTGCATTTCAAAATGTGTGTGTGTGTATCTGTTATTTGTATGTTAATCATTGGTTAGTAGGAAGAGCTACTCAAATATTCTCATACATTAACTTTACTGAAGTAACTACCTAGTAGTGTAACATACTAGTTAAAGCATAGGCTTTGTGATTAGACAGGTCTGTGTTTAAACCCTGGCTTCAATGCTTGTTAATAGTGACCATGGATACATTACCTAGCCATCCTAAACCTCAGCTTGCTCTTCTGCAAAGTTAGAATAATAATAGCCCTACCTCCTAGAATGGCTGTAAGGGATTTCTTCAGGTTATAGCACTTAGTAATTGTTCTATATTATTAAATCTGACACTTAGTGATTGCTCTGTATTATTAAACAACTTTGATAGCCTTAGATAAGCATATACTTCTAAATAATCTTGTGGGGAAGGCAAAAAGAAGTGGTAGAATTTATTTCTTTAAAAATATTACTTCTCTATGTTTTGGAAAGCCTTGATTTGGAAGAAACAGGCAACTGTGACCTCCATTCTGAAGTGATTTCAGCTTTTTAGATAATCAATGTTTTGTTTTATGGATGCTTTATTCAGGCCATTTGAGAATATGAAACATTCTTGTTCCATTTATTTCTCTAACAATTTTTAAATTACATGAAATAGCCACTCCCCTCTTTCAGTCTTTTTTGTTACCTTGCTTTATTTTTTCTTTGTTGTACTTATTGTTACCTGGAATTTTATTGTATAAATATCCCTGTGCATTGTCTCATCTTCCTTGAGTGTGTAAGCTCCATGAGAGCAGGAACTTTCTCTTACTCACCATGTCAGGGAGGAAAAACTTTCCTTCTGTCCTCAGGATTTGTTATTTGGGGGGCTGCAAATTAAACTGACTAAAGACAGATTAGCAGGAGTAAAAACAGATTTTATCACATACATAAGTACATATATATGTAAGTACATACAGAGGTTCACAAAGAAATATGACTCAGAATTGGGGGCTTATATACCATCTTAATAGGTGAAGGGGAGGGAGAAAATGGCACTTATTGGGGAAAATGACTTTTGGAAAGATAACTTTCTAGAGACAAATTTACTATGCTGGACATCTTATCCAAGATCCCAAAGAAATAGAGAAGATCTAGTAAAAATTAAACATTAATAGTAATTTTTAAAATTTAATATATTCTGACTTATGTTTCTATTCTCGCTGCCTTATTATCCCATTCAAGAGAAAGATATTAAAATTTACTTGTTTTTTTTTTTTTTTTCTTTTTTCAGGCAAAAGGCAGGATTGTGGTAATGCCAGGTATTTATTTATCTATCAATTCACTAGCATAACACTGAACTGTAGTGAAGGAAGAGCAAAGGAGGCAGGAAAATGTGAGAGAGAGTATTAGTACATTGCATATTAGTATATGATCTTCAAAGAGAAGAATATATAGTTTGATTAAAATGCTTAAGACTGGGAGATCTGTGCTAGAATTTAAAAGTTTAGATAAGAGGGAAAATATTCTAATAGGGATTAGCTCAAAGAGGAGTGAATAAGGAAGTAGGTAGAGATTGAGGTTTCTCCATATTTGCTCCCTCATTATATAGAATTCTGTGAATTTGGATGTTCGTCTCTGGTGAGGCACATCAAATTTGATGCTAATCAAATTTTGTTTAGGACAAATGTCCTAGTGAACAGGGTTTAAGCAAAGGTTTAGGCAACATCCTTAGGTAAAATATAATACTCTCTCAGTTCCTGAAAATTTCTGATTGCCAAATTATTTCTTGTAACCAGAATTTAATCATATGATCCTGATGATAACCATAAGATCAGTTAAGTTCATAATGGCTAACTAGAAATGAACAGTTGGAGCAGTTTTTAAAGAATTAGATGTACAACCTAGAAGAGTGAGACCAATGTAAAGACAATCTTAATTTTTTTATTAAGTTTCTCAAACATATAAAAAAAGTAGAAAATAGCATAATGAATACTCATATGCTCAGTCCCTAGATTTAACATTTTGCCAAATTTGTCTCATCTTTTTTCTATCCTGAGGTATTTTATTAAAGTTAAATTGAAAGCATCATAACATTTTACATATCTCTAAAAAGGGTGGGATGTTACCATAATGACAATTCCATTGTCACACCTATCACAATAAACATTTGATACTCAACTTTCTCCGGTTGTCCCCGCAATGGTTTTTATAGCTGATATGTTCAAACTAGGATCCAGTCAAGGAACAAGCATTACATTTTTGGTTATCTTTTGTTTGTTTGTTTTTAGAGATGAGGTCTTGCTATATTGGCCAGGCTGCACTTGAACTCTTAGCCTTAAGCGATCCTCCTGCCTCAGCCACCCAAGTAGCTGGAACTACAGTTGCATACTGCCATTCCCAGTTCTATTATCTTTTAAAATGTCTTTAATATAGATGGTTTTTCCTTTTACTTTTCTTGCTTTAAAAATTTTACAAAGTTTGGGCTGGGCCCGGTGGCTCACGCCTATAATCTCAGCACTTTGGGAGTCTGAGGCAGTCAGATCACCTGAGGTCAAGAGTTTGAGACCAGCCTGGCCAACATGGTGAAATCCTGTCTCTACTAAAAATACAAAAATTAGCCAGGCGTGGTGGCATGTGCCTGTAATCCCAGCTACTTGGGAGGCTGAGGCATGAGCATCACTTGAACCAAGGAGGCGGAGGTTGCAGTGAGCTGAGATTGCACCGCTGCACTCCAGCCTGGGTGACACAGCAAGACTCCATCTCAAAATACAATAAAAAGTTAGGATCATTTACCCTGTAAAATGTCCTGCTTTCTGGATTTATCAGATTATTTCCTCTTGATATTGTTTAACTTGTTCCTCATGCCTTTGTATATCCTGTAAACTAATAGTTAAATCATAAGGGTTGAATAGAGTGCTTAAACATTTTTGGTAAGAATACTTTATGGGTGATTCTGCGTGTTACGTCATATGACATCACATCAGAAGGTATTCAGTCTCTCATCATCTCACTACTAGTGATATCAAGACTAACCTAGACGGCCGGGCGCGGTGGCTCAAGCCTGTAATCCCAGCACTTTGGGAGGCCGAGGCGGGCGGATCACGAGGTCAGGAGATCAAGACCATCCTGGCTAACACGGTGAA
>NW_016803361.1:3822505-3828897 GCF_001698545.2 Rhinopithecus bieti
AAAAAAAAAAAAAAAAAAAAAAAGACTAACCTAGACAAAGAGTAACTTTTAAAAAGAGGCTGTGAACCTGGGCAATATAGTGAGACACCATCTTTACCAAATTGTAAAAAAATTAGTTGGGCATGGTGGCGTGCTCCTGAAATCCCAGCTAGTCTAGAGGCTGAGGTGGGAGGATTTCTTGAGCCCTGAGGTCAAGGCTGCAGTGAGCTATGATCGCACCACTGCGCTCCAGCCTGGGCAACAGAGTGAGACCCTGTGTCAAAAAAAAAAAAAGAAAGGCCATATAAGGGGTATTGTCAAATATTTAGGAAGGCTTTTGACCTGTAACAAGTCGTTGAAACATGAGCAAAGAGAAAGTAAATATTATCTGTCAAATTGTGGTCCTTTTTGGTTAATCAAGGAATGTTAAAGAGATTTTCTGAGTGTGATGCTTTTCCATTTAGCACTAAATATATATAGTCTTGACAACTAATACTTAGATAGTTGTTTACATTAAGAGTACCTTTGTTTAATATGCAATTGTTATCGGCTATGTGCAAGGCATTACTTGGGATGCAAAGGTACATAAGAAACCACTTTCTCAAGAAGCTGACTCAGGTCAAAAGATGTTAAATACAAAAATATTTGTGATTAATTTCTTTAACAAACCTTATCAGGCAAATGTTAATTATATGACAGTCATATATATTATATGCTAATTGTGTGATAGATATGGAAACAGAAATAAAGTAATCCTACTTGAGGAGCTCACAGAATAGACTTATAAACAAATGTATTACAATTTCATGTGAATAAGTACCAGCAAGTCAAAACTCCTAGGTAAGTCATTCTGAATGCCTAATAAGTATTCATCATTGAGAAATATAAAGAGGTAATTGCCCTCTAGGAACTTTCATAATGAAGCCTACAACATATTTAGACCCTGGTTTCTTCATCTATAAAGAGAAGAATATTAAACTAGTTCTGTGGGATCCTGTTTAACCATAGAGCTGTGTTAGTTTGAGTCTGGAAAGATGTATTATTTATGTACTCAAGTTGCTGATAACTGAGCAACATGTGTTTCAGTAGCCAAATGTTTTGTTATTTGTTAGAAGGAATAGAAGGAAATAATATATTTGTCTCTTAATCCTTACAATAAGCTTGTGAGGTAGGCAGTATTATCCCTCTTTTATTGGCAAAAAAGTTGAGGTCAGTGGATTTAAATAATTTGTCTAAGATCACGTAGCTGTGAAGAGCTACAGTGATAAAGCCAAGATTTCAGTCTAAATCTACTCAGCCTGTATGTTTTCTATTTCTTTCTTTTTTTTCTGAGACAGGGTCTCACTGTGTCTCCCAGGCTATGGTGCAGTGGTGCAGTCTCAGCTTACTGCAGCCTCCGCCTCCCAGGTTCAAGCTATCCTCCTACCTCGGCCTCTTGAATAGCAGGGTCTACAGGCACCCACCACCACGTCCAGCTAATTTTGTATGTTTTGTAGAGACGGGGTTTCACCATGTTGCCCAGGCTAGTCTCAAACTCTTGAACTCAAGTGATCCTCCTGCCTCGGCCTCCCAAAGTGTTGGGATTACAGGTGTGAGCCACTACACCTAGCCTTTTTTCTGTTTCTTAAGCCTCAGTGATATTACTGTACCACTAAGGAAAAAAAGACAAGTTAATGAGTCTGAAAGAGTGTGTAAAGATAGGTTATTTCAACATCTTTAATGGCTTGAGATACAAAGTACATAGTTTTAAAATATTGAGTACATCCTATAGGGAGATAAGGATATAAAGATGAATAAACTAATTTCATATTTATGATATACTGGTATCAGTTCAGAATGTGATTCTTTATAAATATTTAAAAGATAGTTCATCAAAACAAGTGTCATAAAACATCTGGTGGTACAGTTTTAATAAAGTAGAATCAGATTCTTCTGTGATATGAAGTATAAAGCTGATATCGTAACTAATAACCTGTATAATACTTTGCGTTATTCCTGTTTCCAATGAAGTCAATGTAGTCTTTACATCCAGGGCTAGAGACAGAACCTTAGAGGTTCTCATTTAGGCACATCTCTGAGGTTGTGCTTTTGTAGATTTTTTTTCCTCAAACCTATCCTTACCTTTCTTTTTAATTTGATTTTGCTTTAATTGAGGGGCAAGCAGGGATAGCATTGTTGTATTAGCCAATGGACAGATAAGATTCTATCATACATGTTCTATAACCTCAATGATACTTCCCCAGAGTCTGTAGCCTATGTATCTTTTATCACTTTTCTAATCTCATTCTAGCTTGGTAGGGAGAGACTAATTTTTGCATCAATGAGAAATTTAATTCCTTAAATTTTATGCAAAATTCTATTTTACTTAATGTGTTACTTATTCTTTCCAACAGGAGGTGGTATAACAGACAGAAATCTACAAAGGATCCTTGAGGGTTCAGGTGCTACAGAATTCCACTGTTCTGCTCGGTCTACTAGAGACTCAGGAATGAAGTTTCGGTAAGAATGTATTCTACGATTCAAATAAGAAGGATGAGATTAATTTTTACTTTCTCCCAAACAAAAAAACTTTAGATGGGGGCATGATTAATCAATGGAATGTTGTGACTACTACATAAGTATTATAGTTGTTTTTGTAGTTGAAGAACATTTCTAAAATGGTTCATGTCCTGTCTTAAATAAACAGGCTCTTTGAACATAGGTTCACCTATGCCTTGCTGAACTTTGACCAGTTAATAGTAAACAAATTCCACAGTTGAGCTTCAAATGAGTCAGATATGCACATGTGCCCACTCGCCTAGGATTTCCTGTAGCAAAGTTAATAACTATGGTATAAGGATGGAAGAGTCATAGTCATTTTTCTCCCTCCTACTTTTAGTGCTTAGTCTTCCCTCACATTTGTTCTCTGTTTTCAGTTATTTTGAAATTATATTACCATTAAGAAATTGTGACTATTATGTGGGTTTTTTTAAATACTAAAGAGGACTCTTACAATTTAATAGTAGTTGAATGTTTCTGTTTATAAATTGGGAAAAACACAATGTAAAAGAAGTAAGATGGCTGGGCAAAGTGGCTTAGGCCTGTGATCTCAGCACTTTGGGAGGCCAAGGCAGGCAGATCACTTGAGGTCAGGAGTTCGAGACCAGCCTGGCCAGCATGGCGAAACCCCATCTCTACTAAAAATACAAAAAAATTAGCTGAGCGTGGTGATACGCACCTGTAATTAAAAAAAAAAAGAAGAAGAAGAAACAAGAGCCTTAGAACTTAACAATTCCTGATATAAAATCAAGTATACTGTCTGGTGGATTCAGCTGCTGGATATTTCAAGTAATTAATTGATGAAAATTATGGAATATAGTAGTCCAGCATACTTGACTTACCCTTGTATCATGAAGTAGTCTATAAAATGAAGCGGCAGTAGGAGGGCTCATGTAATAACATATAATTATCTGTTCCTTTATTATTTCTGTCACAGAAATTCATCTGTTGCCATGGGAGCCTCACTTTCTTGCTCGGAATATTCCCTAAAGGTAACAGATGTGACCAAAGTAAGGACTTTGAATGCTATTGCAAAGAATATCCTGGTTTAGCCAGACCTCTCTGAGAGACATGGATATCACAGGATGAAGGTAGAAGTATAATCTGCAATTCTCTGTGACACAGCTTTAACCACCTTCTCCGGCCAGGACAGTTGCAATCTTTGTTTTAAGTTTCACATGGCCATGGAGAACGTGCCCAAGAAGAAAAAGAATTTGAAACAGAGATACAGTCACTTCCTTTGCTTAGTCTTACCAGCGATTGTCATCATGGTTAAAGCTGGTCTATGCTTCTTCCACAGACAGAAGCTTAGTCTTGTTTTCAGTGGAATTAATTGATAAACTGGAAAAATTTAACTGCATGGTGTGAATTCAGAGTGTGACTTAAGAGTCAATTCATAGCAGTATTTTGCTTTTTCATTTGTAAAATAAAATGTCCACTCTTATAGTGTAGTCTCTTATTCTTGCACTAAATACAGTTGGTAGCCTACAAGTATGAAAGGAAAAATGTTGTCTCATTTTTTTCTTCACTTTCTCTTTTTATTATGTACTGATTGGATATGCTGCTTTGGGCAAGATGTTAAGGGTACAAAGTAAAATGGTGCAGTGTGAAAATTCCCAGACTTGGGAAGCAGGATATCAAAGTTCCTAGACTTACGAAGACAGACGTGAACCCTGACATTCAACAGGTCACTTCTTCTGTAAACAGAAAGAAATGGCTTAACTCTAAGATCCAACTGACAATTTTCAAAGACCTATAGTAAAAACTAGAGTGAGGTTAGGAAAGTTATCAAAGCAGCAGTTTCTTTCTGCTGAAGTCACAGATGGGAGAGACAGATTCTAGTGATGAAATATTTTTCCTATGACCAGGTCCAAATGGTAAAGTTCATCAGTACCTCTATCTGTCACTTTCATAGTTACAATGTCGTTTTACACAAACAACACACTGGTAATAGTGCTGTTGTTCCTATCTTAGGAGTGTAACTGAAGCATAAAGAGCTTCCCCTTGGTCAGGAAGCCTTTGAATAACATGCACAGATTGTGTACTAATGAATGTTTATATGAAGAGTCTTGCCTTTATTTATTATTTATTTATTTTTGAGACAGAGTCTCACTCTGTCATCCAGGTTGGAGTGCAGTGGCCCAATCTTGGCTCCCTGCAACCTCTGCCTCCCGGATTCAAGTGATTCTCCTACCTCAGCCTCCTGAGTAGCTGGGATTACAGGTGTGCGCCACCACTCGCTACTAATTTTTTATATTTTTAGTAGAGATGGGGTTTCGCCATGTTGACCAGGTTGGTCTGGAATTCCTGGCCTCATGATCGACCTGGCTCAGCCTCCCAAAGTGCTGGGATTACAGGCTTGAACCACTATACCCAGCCTAGATTTTAGGGACTTTGATCTTTCAGGATTTCAACATTTAGGATTATGGCATTCAGGATTGTGTCTTTGGGGATTATGATCCAAACCCCTCTTTATGTGTAAAGCACAGATGTACATACAGTCCATAACAAATATACAGTGTATCTATGGTATTAAAATTTCAGGAGAGAGGAGTGTTTAGGGAAAAGGGGTGACCAAAAAATCTCCTTAGACATAATGGTCAAGAAACACTGAACTAGGATAAGGTACTGACAGGAGAGAAAGTCATGGTTAAAGGCATAGTCATAGTTAAAGCGAAAGCAGTAAAAATGTGATATAAAATGGATTTAATGTGAACTTATATTGTTTAAAATGTGTCATATTAAGGAATACATCATATGAACATTATCCAGAAGTACAAAAATAATACAGGTGTTTTAAGAAATCCAAATATTTAAATAGGATGGTATTTACATCTTTTCCTGCCTTACAAATAATTATTTATATTAAATGTATATTAATCTTTGGACTTTTTTGGTATAATGAGGACAGTGGCTGGAGAGAGGAAAATGTGGAAGAAGCCTAGAGAGGAAATATATTCTTCTGTCTTTGGAAAAATACCAGTTAAGATTACAACATAGCACTGGCAAGTACAGCTAATCCCCAAACAATGAAGGCATTAGGAGTATTGACCCCCTTAAACAGTCTAAAACTTATATACAACTTTTGACTCCCCCAAAACTTAAGTTAAATCTTGTGAAGTCATGCACAACATCTGGACAGTTTTCTCTAGCAGGAATTTGTTTTGAGCTTGATGACTTTCAAGGGTTTTTCTGTTAACAATAGTGACATCGTCAGTAATGTAATACCTTCGGATTTTCATGATGTTCTATCAGGGTTCTCTTCCATAGTGTTGACAATCCTTTTCATAGAGGACCATGTGTAAGGATCCTTAAAGATAATGTTGAGATTGAATTAGAGTACACTGAGCTGGTGTCTGCTGCAGAAGTGATTGCTTGCTTGGTGGGTGTCGGGGAGACCCCTCACTCCCCACATTTGGTTATAAAAGTGCTCTGTGTTGGAGCACCCAAATTCATAAAGCAAGTCCTTAGAGACTTACAAAGAGACTTAGACTCCCATACAATAATAATGGAAGACTTCAACACTCCACTGTCAACATTAGACAGATCAACGAGACAGAAAGTTAACAAAGATATCCAGGAATTGAACTCATCTCTGCACCAAGCGGACCTAATAGACATCTATAGAACTCTCCACCCCAAATCAACAGAATATACATTCTTCTCAGCACCACATCACACTTATTCCAAAATTGACCACATAATTGGAAGTAAAGCACTCCTTAGCAAATGTAAAAGAACAGAAATTATAACAAACTGTCTCTCAGACCACAGTGCAATCAAACTAGAACTCAGGACTAAGAAACTCAATCAAAACCGCTCAACTACATGGAAACTGAACAACCTGCTCCTGAATGACTACTGGGTACATAACA
>NW_016803361.1:3831027-3859325 GCF_001698545.2 Rhinopithecus bieti
GAATGTAAACTAGTTCAACCATTATGGAAAACAGTATGGCAATTCCTCAAGGATCTAGAACTAGATGTACCATATGACCCAGCCATCCCACTACTGGGTATATACCCAAAGGATTATAAATTATGCTGCTATAAAGACACATGCACATGTATGTTTATTGCAGCACTATTCTCTACAGCAAAGACTTGGAATCAACCCAAATGTCCATCTGTGACACACTGGATTAAGAAAATGTGGCACATATACACCATGGAATACTATGCAGCCATAAAAAAGGATGAGTTTGCGTCCTTTGTAGGGACATGGATGCAGCTGGAAACCATCATTCTTAGCACACTATCACAAGAACAGAAAACCAAACACCGCATGTTCTCACTCATAGGTGGGAAGTGAACAATGACATCACTTGGACTCAGGAAGGGGAATATCACACATCGGGGCATATCATGGGGAGGGAGGAGGGGGGAGGGATTGCATTGGGAGTTATATCTGATATAAATGACAAATTAATGGGTGCTGACAAGTTGATGGGTGCAGCACACCAACATGGCACAAGTATACATATGTAACAAAACTGCACGTTATGCACATGTACCCTAGAACTTAAAGTATAATAAAAAAATTAAAAAAAAAAATGCTCTGTGTTGATTGTTGTGAGAACAGAAAAAACACTTGAGTTTTCCTACTCACAGATCAGTATACAAAACCAATTGTAATGCATTACACTGAAAACAAACAATCCTAAAATGCAGTTAATAAAAATTCAGTTTATAATAGCATCAAAAATAATAAAATGTTTGGGAATAAATTTAATCAAAGATGTTTAAGACAGGCCAGACGCAGTGGCTCACACCTGTAACCGGAGCATTTTGGGAGCTGAGGCGAGTGGATCATGTGAGGTCAGGAGTTCCAGACCAGCCTGGCCAACATGGTGAAACCCTGTCTCTATTAAAAATAGAAAAATTAGCCAGGTGTGGTGGTGGGCACCTGTAATCCCAGCTATTTGGGAGGCTAAGACAGGAGAATCACTTGAACCTGGGAGGCAGAGTTTGCAGTGAACCAAGATCACACCACTGCATTGCAGCCCAGGCAACAGAGCGAGGCTCAGTCTCAAAACAAAACAAAACAAAAAACACATAAGACAGTATACTGAAAACTACAAAGCATTGTTGAAAGAAATTTTAAAAGACTTAACAATGAAGAAATGAATGGAAAGACATCCCATGTTCATAGATTGGTAAACTTACTACTTTTAAGATTCCAACACTCTTCAATTGATCTGCAGAGTCTAGCATAACTGCCTTTTTGTGTAAAAGTTGACAAATTCATCCTAAAATCCATCTGGAAATGCAGATTCCCCAGGATAGCCAAACAATTTTGAAAAAGAACAAAATTGGATGACATACTTCCTGATTTCAAAACTTAGCACAAAGCTACGGTAATTAAGGCAATGTGGTACTAGCATAAAGATAATTATATAGCTCAATAGAATACAATTGAGAGTCCAGAAATAAGCACTTACATTATAGTCCATTGATTTTTGACTAGGATTACAAGACAATTCAGTGGGGGGAAGAATGGTCTTTTTAACAAATGGTGTTAGGACAACTGGATATCCACATACAAAGAATAAAGTTTGACCCTTACCTTGTACCAAATGCAAACATTAACTCAAAGGATCATAACCTAAATTTAAGAACTAAAAAACCTTTTAGAAGAAAACAGGAGTAAATCTTTGTGACCTTTGGGTCAGGCAAAGCCATCTTAGACATAACATCAAAAGCATGAGTGACAAAAGAAAAAAATGGATAAATTGGATTTTATCAAAGTTGGAAACTCTTATGCTTCAAAGTGGCATCAATAAAGTGAAAAGACAACCCTCAGAATGGAAGAAAATCTGTGAATCATATATACAATAGGGGTCTTATATCTAGAATATATAAAGAAGTCTTACAATTCAACATTAAAAGATAACCATTTCTCCAAAGAAGGTATACAATTAACCAACAAGCACATGAAAAAATGCACATCATTAGTCATTAGGAAAATGCAAATCAAAACCATAATGAGTTACCACTTCATACCCACTAGGATTACTGTAATCCAAAAGTCTGACCATATCAAGTGTTGGATAGAACATGAAGGAACTGTAACCTTCATATGCCACTGATGGGAATGTAAAATGGTGCCACTCCTCGGTAAAACAGTCTGGGAATTACTCAAAATGTTAAACACAGAGTTGCCATATGACCCAGCAATTCCATTCCTAGGTATATACTCCCAGAGAATTGAAAACATACGTCCTCACAAAAAGTTGGTACATGAATGTTCACAGCAACATTTTTTATCTCTTAGAATTAGAAAATAACAATTTTGTAATTAGCTCCAAGTGAAATAAATCAGTCAAAGATTACCAATGCTAAAATCATTTGATAAAATGTTGAATGGCAGCTGAATATCCACAGTGCCAAAATATCACCCTATAGATTACTTGCTAGTCATAAAAGTAGAAAATGTCATAATTGACTATCTGGTTGTTTTCACCTTAACCCAGTAATCAAACTTAACATTACTAGTAGCGGGAAATTATACTGCTGAAGGACACAATTCAGGTTGGACTGCTTGGAAAGCAGCTGAAACACTGAAAACTTTTTTTTTTTTCCTCCAAGACGGAGTCTTGCTCTGTCGCCCAGGCTGGAGTGCGGTGGCACAATCTCGGCTCACTGTAACCTCCGCCTCCCAGGTTTAAATGATTCTCCTGCCTCAGCCTCCGGAGTAGCTGGGATTACAGGTGCACACCACCATGCCCACCTAATTTTTGTATTTTAGTAGAGACAGGGTTTCACCATGTTGACCAGACTGGTCTCAAACTCCTACCTCGTGATCCTCCTGCCTCAGCCTCCCAAAATGCTGGGATTACAGGTGTGAGCCACTGCGCCCAGCCCATTGAAAACTTTTATGGTTAGCCTTTGATCAAGCAAGAGTGAATTACAAACAGCACCAGTTCGTAAGTGGCCAGCCATCCTCGTTTGCTTGGAACTTTTCCAGCTTTTGCATTCAAAGTCTCACATACTGAAAAATTCATCAGTGGTCCCTGAGCCAGCAAAATTACTTTTGTACCCCTTCTCCAGGTTCTCACCTCCCTGCTCAAATCCTGGAATTGGGAAAGGAGGAATTGAGTAACAAGGAAAAATGATAAAAGGAATGACACTTTGTTCCCTAGAAATAACTGGTCCCTGAGCCAATAAAGGAGAAAAGCTTTAAGTTGGATGTTGTTGTTGTTGTTGTTGTTGATGTTTTGGTGCGTGATAAAATGTTCCCAAATTGGTTGTGGCAGTGGTTGCAAAACTCTGTGAATATGCTAAAAACCATTGAATTGAACACTTCAAGTGGTTGAATTGTATGTAATTTCATCTTAATAAAGCTGTTTAGAAAATGGATATGAGAAAGAAGTTTCAGATTAGATTAGCCTGGACCTTTTCATACTTGAAAGAGACCGAAAAGCTGTAGGATCTGCCTTGAGATGTGGTCAAGACAAGGGAAGGGGCCAGCCGCGGTGGCTCACACCTGAACCCCAGCACTTTGGAAGGCTGAAGCTGGTGCCTGAGGTCAGGAGTTCAAGACCAGCCTGGCCAACATGGTAAAACCCCGTCTCTACTAAAAATACAAAAATTAGCCATGTGGCTTATGCCTGTAATCCCAGCACTTTGGGAGGCTGAGGCAGGCGGATCACAAGGTCAGGAGATAGAGAACATCCTGGCTAACATGGTGAAACCCTGTCTCTACTAAAAACACAAAAAATTAGCCGGGCGTGGTGGCACATGCCTGTAGTCTCAGCTACTGGGGAGGCTGAGGCAGGAGAGTGGCTTGAACCTGGGAAGCAGAGGTTGCAGTGAGCCGAGATCATGCCACTGCACTGCAGCCTGGATGACAGAGCAAGACTCCATCTCAAAAAAAAAAAATTAGCTGGTGTGGTGACACGTGCCTGTAATCCCAGCTCCTTGGGAGACTGAGGCAGGAGAATCACTTGAACCCAGGAGGCAGAGGTTACCGTGAGCCGAGATTGCACTACTGCACTCCAGCCTGGGTGACAGAGCGAGACTCCATCTCACAAAAAAAAAAAAAAAAAAAAAAAAAAAAAAAAAAGGAAAAAAAAAAGACAAGGTAAGGGAGTGTCACATGGCACTGTTGAAGACACTGGTGGAAGCAAAATACTATTTCTTAGTTGTTCTCTAGTTTACATCTTTCAGGAAACTGGCTACACTGGTTTGATTGGATATTTTTTCCCCTACAACCAAGAGTTGTGATGAAAATATTCAATCCACCCATTCCTGTGCAGATGAAAAATTTTATCCTTTAAAATCACAATGTTGTGTATTTGGATTGTATTGCTCTGGTTCCTCACAGAATTTAAAAAAAAAAAAATCAGACCACATTGGCATTATGCCGCTAGTCTATATTGAAAATGTATTCAAGGCTAGGCACAGTGGCTCATGTCTGTAATCCCAGCTTCTTGGGAGGCTGAGGCAGGCAGATTGCTTGAGCTCAGCAGTTTGAGACAAGCCTGGGCAATGTGGCAAAACCTCATCTCTACAAAAAATACAAAAATTAGCTGGTCGTGGTGGTGCACACTTGTAGTTCCAGCTACTGGGGAGGCTGAGGTGGGAGAATTGCTTAAGCCTGAGGAACGGAGATTGCAGTGAGCTGGAGGTTGCAGTGAGCTGAGATCACACCACTGCACTCCAGCCTGGACAACAGAGCAAGACTGTCTCAAAAAAAAAAAGAAAGAAAAGAAAACAGCTGTATAAAACATTTATATAAGTGTGTCATTGGAACCCTAGAAGAGAATGTTTTTCTTAAATGTTAGCCTGAGGAGTAGCTGGGCTTCTGAACAATTGGTTTGTATATGGAATTATATCATTATAAAGACATTATTATTATTATTATTATTATTGTCTGCCTAGCTTTTTTCCTTTCTGAAGCTGCCCCTGAATAATGATGCTTTCCTGGTGCGATTGTTAATCACATAGCTTCAATTCCCCTGCCCATGGGAGGGGAATTGGCTAGCCAGTCAGAATGCCTCATTCCTTTGTCCATATTCATTGGTCCAGAGCTAGGAACACAACACAAACAGGGCTGTTCAGAATCTACGAAAGACTTTTCCTGGAGCTGTCAGGAAAGAGACACTCCTTTTGCTAGAATTACTGGTCATAAGGACCATATAAGTCTAGAGCTTTTGTTGCCATTTTTACCATCAAGTGGGAAGAGCCTACTTGAAAACGAAACCAACACAGTTGCAAACGTCCTGAGGATGTTGTTTGAGACTCTGGACCCATCTGTGCCTAAAGTTAGATCCATTCAAGGACTTTTCTATTAAATTAGCCAATACATTTTCTTTTTAATTTTTTGTTTGTACCATTTTGATTTCGATCTCTGTCCCTTGCAACCAAAAGAAGCCTCACTGACATAGTCTCTGATTAAGTTTCACTCCTTTCATTGGTAGATAGGAAGGAAGCTCAGAGTCAAAATTGTAGCCTACATGTAGCAAGTGGGCAGGATCATACTGAATGAATTTTGTATAATGGGCTTGTCCCTTGTTTTATCTTCTTTTTTCTATTCTTTTTTTCTTCACATTGTATCTTGCTATATTTTACATGTTTTTGTAAGCCACTACAAATCCTTTTTACAATATGATGGTAAATAGTAGAGATTGTTTCTCACATTATCCTGAATCTGGACTAGAAGAAAACTAGGGGTTTATTTCTAATGGACATCATTGGCTTCCTATCCAGACTTCATCTCTCCCTTCTTTTGCAACCCTGGTTTTGTCCTAGAAATCACTCTTCTTCCATGTAGCCCATGTGCTTTAGGGAAGGCTGACCTCACCACAGCTTCAGGATGGGCCCGATTAATCCAAGAGTAACCTCATCCTTGTAAGGAATTGATACAGGAATTTACACCACTGAGATGCCAGGAGAAGTTTGCTGGCGGTTTCTTCTGGGAGACCTACAGGAAATGACCCTTTCTCCTTTTACTATGTGTTGTGGTATGTGGATGTGAGTCCTGAAACATGCAGCCATCTCACCCACCTATTTGAGGATTACACTGATGGCGAAAGAGAACAAAACAATGAGAGGGAGATGGAGCAGAGCCACTAGAGTAAGTCAAGCCTGAGAACTGGTCTAGCTGTGGGTTCTGGTTATTTGAACCAATAAGTATTTTCATTCAAGGCATTTTGAGTTGGGTATACCCTTTTATTTTTTATTTTTCGAGACAAAGCCTTGCTCTGTCACCCAAGCTGGAGTACAGTGGCATGACCTCAGCTCACTGCAGTCTTCACCTCCTGGGTTCAAGTGATTCTTCTTCCTCAGACTCCCGAGTAGCTGAGATTACAGGCATGTGCCACCACGCCCAGCTAATTTTTTTTGGTTTTTGTTTTTTTTTAGTAGAGCTGGAGTTTCACCATGTTGGCCAGGCTGGTCTCAAACTCCTAACCTCTAGTGGTCCGCCCGCCTCAGCCTCCCAAAGTGCTGGGATTACAGGCATGAACCACCACACCCAGCCAAAGTTGGGTATGCCCTTCAGAAGAATTTTAATATAATTGGAGAATGAGTTCATTTTCCTTCTAGCAGTTGCTAGCAACCTTTGTTAGTAGGGTTAAGAACCTTCCAAAGCTCCGTTACAGTATGACAGTCATTTGCAAGAGATATCCTATCTTTAGGAAAACTGTCTTTTTAGAAAAACTGTGTTACTATTAAGTCACTTGGCTTGACTGAGTTCAGTGAGTTTTAAACCATCATACGGCTTACTTAAGCCAATCAGAGTTCACTCGAGTTAATAAAGTACTTTGTACCTTGAAATTGTTTAGAAGTCAATTATAGTTTCTGTGAAGATAAGGCACCTGTAAATAAGTGATCCTATTTGGAGATCTTTCAACTTATTCACAAGAGTCCACTTACAAGATACCAAAGTAATGGTCCTTCCCTTCTTTATAGGTCAAAAGGAATCTCCTTCTCCTGGATGCATGATACAACACAGGTGTCTCTCATGTCAGAAGTTATGATTATGAGAATAGCACACTTTAGCCCATATCCTTGTACCCAGCTCTGTACTTGATGCTCTGTGGATGCAACCTCAATGGTAAAATAATTTAAGCTCAAAGTAAGATATCCTTTAAATAAGATATAGGCCTCTTACTGCAAACTCCTTTTGCAAATTACCACTTGGTAATCTCTCTCAAATATGTCCCAAAACAACAAGTTAAAAAAAAAAAAAAAAAACTAGCTAAAAAGCTAAGTGCTAATAAAAGCACTCTCAAAATTTCTATTTATGTGTCTGAACATATGTAAACACACAGAGAAATACATATTTTACAGTGCTAGTATTTTAAGTGCTAATAAAGGTACTCTCAAAATTTCTATTTATATGTCTGAGCATATATAAACACACAGAGAAATACATATTTTACAGTCTTGGCAGTAGGCTTAAAGATATTTGTTCAGCAAATTTTCTTGGGCCCACTAATTTGACCATTCTTATGTTCTCAAATCACAAAACTATAATAATAGTCTAAGTATAAATTATGAGAATGAATTTGTTACTATGCATTTAAACAAGTTCATAGTAAAAAGACCAACGTATGTCAAGGTAGTGTTTTTCCTTACCATGATAAAAATAAACACAGCTTTGTGTTATCAACAGATTGTTTTGATCAACAGGTTGTCTTGGTGATGCTTTCAGGGAACTATTATGCTAATATCCTACAACATTCAACATCTTATCTTCCTTCCTTCCTTCTTTCCTTCCTTCTTTCTTTCTTTCTTTCTTTCTTTCTTTCTTTCTTTCTTTCTTTCTTTCTTTCTTTCTTTCTTTCTTTCCTTCTTTCCTTCCTTCTTTCTCTTTCTTTCTTTCCTTCTTTCCTTCCTTCTTTCTCTTTCTTTCTTTCTTTTCTTTCTTTCTTTCTTTCTTTCTTTCTTTCTTTCTTTCTTTCTTTCTTTCTTTTCTTTCTTTCTTTTCTTTCTTTCTTTCTTTTCTTTCTCTTTCTCTCTCTCTCTCTTCCTGTCTCTCATTCTTTCTTTCCTTCCTTCCTTCCTTCCTTCCTTCCTTCCTTCCTTCCTTCCTTCCTATTACTTTCCATATGTATTACTTTTAAGAATTATTTCCTCACTAATAACTGTAATTTTGGAAAAGATTATTATATTCTGCATCACCTGTATTCACTAATGACATACATGCACTTTTATTATTATAATATAATATCATCAGTAGAATTGTACATTACAAGAGGGAGGATAATATAAGAAACTCGAATGAACAAATTAGATTTGTCCTATATCTCTCATCTTTCTTCACAAAGAATGATGTCAGGAAATTTCCTTATGACTGTCTACACTTTCTAAGTCTGCCTAGAAAAGCCATGGTAGAGGGCACATTCTCCATCAACTAGTATTTCTACTATCCCGTGTGCAGGTCTGGAGCTTGCTGTAAGATGACAGACTATTCTCTCACTATGCGATAATATTATCTCAGTATTTTAGATAGTGGAGGCTTGGCTTTGCAGTTGATCTCAGTCTTACAATAAATGGTGTGCTACTGCAATTTCCCTCTCAGATAATGCAGAGAAAAGTGATAAGGTGAGAGACGCAGGACTTGAGTCTCACTTATTTTGAATATAGGAAGAAAGCTAAAATTCTGTATAAGATCCGACATGTGTTCTATATAGCACCATGGATCTACAAAGGTGTAAAGAGTCCAGGAGGAAGTCAGGTGTGAAGCAAAGGTATACATTGCACCTCCTGTCATTCCTCACTGGCCCAGGCAAGATTTTGTTTGCTACTGTGATTTTGATGACGCAATGTGTGCATCTTCATCTAAACATTCTCTAGACATGGCTTATTATGTGGATGGTCATATAAGAAAGTTTCAAATAGGCTATACCTAAGGATCTGAGTCCACTGAGCCTGAACCCTGCCCCTGATCACCACATAAGGAATCCTTCTTGATTGCCCATCTTCTTCCCTGAGTATTAACTCTAAGAAGGAAAATACCTGGTCTAATTGTTCATTGCTGTATTCCCAGCACCTGGGATGATGTCTATGTATAATAAACACATATTTATTTGAATAATACATGTATTCTAGATTGTTCCAAAATGTTCAGACCCATACCCAGCCTATTCCAGTAGACAAGACAAAGAATAGATAACAAGATAAAACAAAATGTTTTCTAAACTGTTTACATCTATTGAGTATTTGCTACGTAGTCCATAGCTGCAAATGTTTGAAATACCTTCTTCATCTTTATTTCCAGTACCATTATTTCAAACACCTCCAAATCCCAGAAATCTCACCACAAAACATTATAACACAGGTTTGTCAGATTTTGTTGTGGAATTAGGGAATCCTTTTTTTTTCTTTGGTATGCCTAAAAGATTCACATTGAGAGATCTTCCAGATTCTTCCTGGGACAAGTAAGTTAAGGAAACCCCATTGTCTCTCTAAGTAATACTCTAAACAGAAAACAAGAAAAGATCTGAAAATTAATGATTATCCTACATGTTAATCCCATGCCACATGTTATAAAATATGTGTACATAAGTATACGTTGATCCTCTCAGCAAACTTATGTTTAACCCTGTGCTACTACAGATTTGCGAGTTCTTCAAAAGCAAGAAAAAATACGCTTGGTTTCTCAAGTCACCCATTGGCGCTCTTCCAAGCCTGCCTGCCTGTCTGCCTGNCTCCTTCCTTCCTTCCTTCCTTCCTTCCTTCCTTCCTTCCTTCCTTCCTTTTCTTTCTCTCCCTTTCCCTTTCCCTTTCCCTTTCCCTTTCCCTTTCCTTTTGACGGAGTCTCGCTCTGTCGCCCAGGCCGGAGTGTAGTGGCCGGATCTCAGCTCACTGCAAGCTCTGCCTCCCGGGTTTACGCCATTCTCCTGCCTCAGCCTCCCGAGTAGCTGGGGCTACAGGCGCCTGCCACCTCGGCCGGCTACTTTTTTGTATTTTTTTAGTAGAGACGGGGTTTCACCATGTTAGCCAGGATGGTTTCGATCTCCTGACCTTGTGATCCGCCCATCTTGGCCTCCCAATCTTTCTTTCTTTCTTTTGAGAGAGAGAGAGAGAGAGACAAGGTGTCTTGTAAGGTCTGGGCTTTCTGAAAAGAAAAAAATTAAAAGAGATAGGATCTTGCTTTCTCACCCAGACTACAATGCAGTGGCACAATCAGCTCACTGCTGCCTTAAACTCCAGGGCTCAAGCAGTCCTCCCCCGTTAGCCTACCAAGTAACTGAGACTACAGGAATGCACCACCACAACCGGCTAATTTTTTTTTTTTTTTTTTTTTTTGTAGAGTTGGGGTCTTGCTATGTTGCCAAGGCTGGTCTCAAGTGATCCTCCTGCTTTGGCCTCCCAAAGTGTTGAGATTACATAAGCATGAGACACTGCATCCAGCCGTTATATATGGTGTTTTTTTTAGTTTATTTTCTTCAGTCTTCTAGCTCTCCTGCAATTAACCACTATTAACAGTTTCTTTCAGAAATGTTTGATAATTTACTTGTATTTAATTACTTGTAAAGCTATATGTTTTTCCATGTGATAATTTACTGTTTATATTGCCCCCCCCATGCTATTTATATCAGATATATTTTCAGTTTAACTGCTTTCAATATTAATATTTGTTTTATAACATTCTCTTTAAAAATTATGTATACATATTTCTCTTTTATAATATCCTTTTTTTTTTCAGTACTCAAAAGAGTATTTTTTTGTCTAGTGCATCTTTTTATGTTAGTTCATTTTTTTCTGGTGTTTTATGACCTATCAAGGATATACTTTTTGGGATGATATGAAGTAAAGACCTAAATTAATCATTTTCCTTCCTTCCTTCCTTCCTTCCTTCCTTCCTTCCTTCCTTCCTTCCTTCCTTCCTTCCTTTCTTTCTTTCTTTCTTTCTTTCTTTCTTTCTTTCTTTCTTTCTTTCTTTCTTTCTTTCTTTCCTTCCTTCCTTCCTTCCTTCCTTCCTTCCTTCCTTCTTCTTTTTTTTTGACAGAGTCTCTTTCTGTCACCCGGCTGGGGTGCAGTGGCACAATTTCAGCTCACTGCAACCTCTGCCTCCTAGGTTCAAGCAATTCTCCTGCCTCAGCCTCCTGAGTAGCTGGGATTACAGGAGCGCACCACCATGCCCAGCTAATTTTTGTATTTTTTAGTAGAGAGAGGTTTGGCCATATTGTCCAGGCTGGTCTGGAACTCCTGACCTCAAGTGATCCACCCGCCTCAGCCTCCCAAAGTGCTGGGTTTATAGGCGAGAGCCACCATGCTCTGCCTAATCATTTATTTTCTATGTTGATATCCTGCTGCCCAAAAAATACCGAACAATCCAGCCCATTTGTGGTAGTTTGTCAAAAGTTAAAAGTTTATCCTTTGAATATACAAGGAACATTATTCTGTACCATTGATAACTTTCATTATTTGTAAAAGTATATACTCTTTGTAAAAATTAATCTAAAACCTTTAATAATTACCTCTTTTTTATAGAATATAAGTCTAATTCAATGAGTTCATTATTTATATATTCTTTGCAATTTATTCAAAAGAATTTCACAGTATTTCAAATTTTAATAATTACAGGAAGAATAGTTTTACAATAGAAGCAAGTTTTTTTTGTTTTTTTTTTATTTTTTTTTTTAAGAATTCATGTTAATTCAATTATCTGTATGTCATTTTTGGTCCCTGGATATTCCAAACAGATTTTTTTTTCTTGAGACAGAGTTTCACTCTTGTTGCCCAGGCTGGAGTGCAATGGCATGATCTCGGCTCACCACAATCTCCACCTCCCAGGTTCAAGCATTCTCCTGCCTCAGCCTCCCGAGGAGCTGGGATTGCAGGCATGCACCACCACGCCTGGCTAATTTTGTATTTTTAGTAGAAACGGGGTTTCTCCATGTTGGTCAGGCTGGTCTCAAACTCCCAACCTCAGGCGATCCATCTGCCACGGCCTCCGAAAGGGCTGGGATTACAGGCATGAGCCACTGTGCCCGGCCTGTAAAAATATTTTTGTTTGTTTGTTTTGGAAGTATGATGTTAATATTATTCTTGGGGGGAGAATTTGAGAGTAATTATTTTATTATTTCCTAGTTATAGTTTTTAATTTTTTATAGGAACATTAATTACTAGGCTCAATTTTAAAATGCGAAGGGAAAACAATGTTTTACTGTTCCCACTTAAATTTAGATTGTATTCCAAAATATTACACAAGAATGAAAATCCTTATTTAATCTATCTCTAATGATTAACCAAAGGTGTACCACTCTGTGCTTATCATGAACATTGAACTTTTGTAGATTTTTCAAAGTTATTTAAGTGCAAAACTTAATTAGTTAACATTTGCTTGCTAAGTAGAAATGATACAGCATATTTTCTCCTGAATCATGTAGATGAGTCATTCTTTTCTATTGAATTATCTCCGTGCAATAAATGATTTACACTGCAGCACACCCATACTGAGTTATTAAGAAGAGTTGTTTTGAGACCATTAAGAGGAGATTTGGGATCAATCATTTTACATAGGACCAGCAGAGCTAAGTCTAGAATTCGGGTTTCCTGACTCGTTTGTTTATGTTTTGCAGTGTTTCATTGTACAGCCTTTCTATCCCTATTAAAAATATCAAGGCTTTCATCCCATCTTTTGATACTTTTACGATTTTCAATGATTCCAGAAAATTACAGATCATGGTTCTGCAATGCTTCTGTCAGTTCTTTTAGAACCATTTTGGGCTGCAGGAACTTTCATATTCATTCATTTCATTGTTCACATTCATTAATGTAAGAAAGAAAGGCTCAGAATCCCCTGCCTTCCCCCACCCCAAGAATAACCACTATGAACAGTTCATGTGAATGAACGTTTATATTGCTTGAATCTGTTAAGTGTAAATATGTAATTTTTAAAATCAAAATGTAATCACACTATTCTACCACTTGCTTTTTTAAAATAGACTTTATTTTTCAGAGCAGTTTTAGGTTCACAGCAAAATTGAACAGAAAGTATAGAGACTTCACATAATGCCCTGCTCCCATTATGTATAACCTCCCTCACCATCAATTTATCAGCAGCCCCCACCAGGATGGTACATTTGTGTCAACTGATGGATCTACATTGACATAACACTATCACACAAAGCCCATAGTTTACACTAAGGTTCACTATTGGTTTTGTATATTCTATGAGTTTGGACAAATTTATAATGACATCTATTCACCATTATAGCATCATACAGAATAATTTCACTGCCCTAAAAATGCTCTGTGCTCCACGTATTCATTCCTCCCTCCCTGCTAACCCCTGGCAACCTCTGATCTTTTTACCATCTCCCTAGTTTTGGCTTTTCCAGAATGCCGTCTAGTCAGAATTATACAGTACGTACCCTTTTCAGGTTGACTTCTTTCACTTAGTAATATGCATGTAAGTTTCCTACACATCTTTTCATGGCTTAATAGTTCATTTCTTTTTAGCACTGAATAATATTCCATTGTCTGGTATATTATGACCATTGATGTTTAATATGATGATTGATACAGTTGGATTAGTATCTACCACGTTTGTGGTGACTATTTCTCTTTGTTGTCTTTGTTCTCTGTTCCTATTTTTTCTTCCGCTCTTTTTTTCCTTTTTGTAGTTTAGTTGACTATTTTATATGAATACATTTTCTCTTCTTTCTTAGCATATCAGTTATACTTCTTTTTCTTTTTTACATTTTTAGCAGTTGCCCTAGAGGTTTTGTTTGTTTGTTTTTGGTTTTTTTTTTGAGACGGAGTCTAGCTCTGTTACCAGGCTGGAGTGCAGTGGCACCATCTTGGCTCACTGTAACCTCCACCTCCCAGGACCAAGTGATTCTCCTGCCTCAGCCTCCCGAGTAGCTGGGATTATAGGCACGCGCCACCATGCCCAGGTAATTTTGTATTTTAGTAGAGACGGGGTTTCACCATGTTGGCCAGGATGGTCTCCAACTCCTGACCTCATGATTTGCCCACCTCAGCTTCCCAAAGTGCCTGGGATCCCAGCCATAGAGTTTTAATACACATTTACAATGAATCCAAGTCCACTTTCAAAGAATGCTATGCTGCTTTACAGGTAGTGCGAGTACCTTATAATAACAAAATAATCCTAATTCTCCCTCCCATCACTTGTGTCTTTGCTGTCATTTATTTCTGTTATACATAAGCATTTAAAAATATACACAGAAATATGCATGATTGAATACATTGTTGCTATTATTATTTTGAGTGAACTGCTATTTTTTAGGTCAATTAGAATTCAGTAATATATTTTACCTTATTTCTTCTCCAGTGCTCTTCCTTTCTTTATGTAAATCCAAATTTCTGACCTATATCATTTTACTTCTCTCTTAAGCAGGGGTCCCTAGCCCCTGGGCCGCAAACCGGTACTGGTACAAAGCCTGTTAGGGCTGCACAGCAGGTGGTGAGCAGCAGGCTTCTGAGCTCCACCTCCTGTCAGATCAGCAGAGGCATTTGATTCTCATAGGAGTGTGAGCCCTATTCTGAAGTGTGCATGTGAGGGATCTAGGTTGCACACTCCTTATGAGATCTAATGCCTGATGATCTGAGGTGGAACAGTTTCCTCCTGAAACCATTCCCCACAAAATTGGTCTCTGGTACCAAAAAGGTTGGGGATCACTACTCTATAGGAATTCTTTTAACATTTCTTGCAAGGCAGGTCTACTGGCAACAAATTCCTTCAGTCTTTGTTTGTCTGATAATGTATTTATTTCTCCCTTTTAAATATATTATATAATTAAATATATCATGTGTGTGTGTGTGTATATATATATATATAGAGAGAGAGAGAGAGAGAGAGAGAGAGAGTGAGTGAGAGAGTGAGAGTCTCACTATGCTGCCCAGGCTGGACTCAAACTCCTGGGCTCAAGCAATCCCTCCACCTTAGCCTCCTGAATAGCTGGGACTATGGGCATGCACCACTGTGCCTGGCTTCTCTTTACTTTTAAAGTATAATTTCGTGGGTACAGAATGCTGTTGGTGGCTTTTTTCCTCTCACCACTGTAAATATTTCACTCCGTTCTCTTCTTCCTTGCATGCTTTCTGAGGAAAAGTTGGATATAATTTTCATCTTTTCTCCTCTACAAGTAAGGCCTTTTTCCCCGGGTTTCATTCAGAATTTTTTTATCTTTGATTTCCTGCAACTTATATATGTATGCCTGGTTGTAGGGCTTTTGTTTTTTTGTTTGTTTGTTTGTTTGGCATTTGTCCTACTTGGTGTCGTCTCAACTTCTGTGATCTGTGATTTGGTGTCTAACATTAATATGAGGGAAATTCTCTTTCATTATTGCTTCAAATATTTATTCTGTTCCTTTCTCTGGTTATTCTCTTCCTGCTATTTCCATTACACATCTTTGTAGTTGTCCCATAGTTCTTGGATATTCTATTTGTATAATCTTACTTATTTTTGCAGTTTTGGCAGTTATTTCCAAGCTCAAAGATTCTGTTTTCAGCCTTGTTCAGTCTACCAAAAAGCCCATCAAAGGCATTCTTTATTTCTATTACAGTGTTTTTGATCTTTAGTATTTATTTCTTTTTAGTTCTTTCTTAGAATTTAAACTCTCTGCTTAGATTGACCCATTTGTTGTTGTATGCTGTCTATCCATTAGAGCCCTTGGCATTGTGATCATAGTTGTTTTAAATTTCTGGTCTGATAATTCCAACATCCCAGTCATATCTGAGTTTGGTTCTGATGCTTGCTCTCTGTCTCTTTAAAGCCTTTTTTTTTTTTTGTCTTTTAGTATGCCTGGCAATGTTTTCTTCATAGCTGGACAGGATATACAGGGTAAAAGGAAGTGCTGTAACTAGACCTTTAGTAACGTGGTATACAGTGGGGGAGGGGGAGAGAAAGAGTTCTATAGTTCTATGAAGAGGTCTCAATCTTTACTAAACCTGTGTCTCTAAACTGAATTTCCCAAGTGCTTCTCAGTTCCTCCTATCTACCCCGATCGTGTTAGGTGGGACATGATGGCTAGAGTGGGCTGCAGCTGGGTATTTTCAGTTTTCATGTGGAAAGCTAGAGGAGACTGGAGTTGTTATTTCCCTTCTGCATCATTTAGGCTCCTATTAATCACCAGCATTAGGCTCTATTTAAACAGTTTTTCCCAAGGGCAGACTTTGTTTGGAAGAGAAGAATATTTTTATATTTATTTATTTATTTATTTATTTATGTATTTATTTATTTATTGAGACGGAGTCTCGCTCTGTCGCCCAGGCTGGAGTGCAGGGGTGCGATCTCGGCTCACTGCAAGCTCCGCCTCCTGGGTTCAAGTGATTCTCCTGCATCAGCCTCTGGAGTAGCTGGGATTATAGGCACACGCCACCACGCCTGGGTAATTTTGTATTTTTAATAGAGACGGGGTTTCACCATGTTGGCCAGGATGGCCTCCAACTCCTGACCTCGTGATTTGCCCACCTCAGCCTCCCAAAGTGCCCAGGATCCCAACCATAGAGTTTTAAATACACGTTTACAATGAATCCAAGTCTGCTTTCAAAGAACACTGTGCGGCTTTACAGGTAGTGCGAGTACCTTATAATAACAAATTAATCCTACTTGTAAAAGTTGTCTAAACAGGTGCTTCTCAAACTTTGATATGCACACAAGTCACTTGAGGATCTTTGTTAAAATAGACTTTCACCCAGGCTGGAGTGCAGGGGCCGGATCTCGGCTCACTGCAAGCTCCGCTTCCCCGGTTTACGCCATTCTCCTGCCTCAGCCTCTCAAGTAACTGGGACTACAGGCACCTGCCACCGTGCCCAGCTAATTTTTTTTTTTTTTTATTTTTTTATTTTAGTAGAGACGGGGTTTCACTATGTTAGCCAGGATGGTCACGATCTCCTGACCTCGTGATCTGCCCGCCTCGGCCTCCCAAAGTGCTGGGATTATAGACGTGAGCCACCACATCTGGCCCTGTCCAGGTATATTTCAAATGGTTACTTTTCCTATCCCCTCTGCCAGGGGCATGGAAGCAGGAGGAGATTTTTCTCTAATAAAAAGAAAATATTTGAGAACCTCTTTGAATTCCTATAGGTAAACTCATGAAAGTGTGGAGATCATCCCCCCCTTATGGCTGAGTCACTCTGGAATTTTTCTCTCTCAAACTTGTGTACACTGAGCCTCCGGCAATTCAATTACAGTTCAGGTTTTCCTGCCCTCGCACTGGTTCCTGCTGAGAGTTCTGTGCCAGTAAATTGTGGTTTTTTGTATTCACTTGTTTATCTCTTCAGTTTGCCCTGTAACCTCACCTCTCTACAGATCTAAGAAAAGTTACTGATTTTTCTATTTGTTCAGATTTTTACTTATTGTTGGGAAAGATTTGTGACTTCCTGGCTCCTTACTTGCTTTTCTCATTCAGTATTCCATATGAGTACATATTTTATAATTTAAGCAACTTGTTTTGATGAGCATTTAGATTCTCCACCCTCTCTTTTTTTGATTACTTAGAATGTTTAGGCCAAACACTGTGGCTCACGCCTGTTATCCCAGCACTTTGGGAGGCCAAGGCGAATGGGTTGCTTGAGCCCAGGAGTTTGAGGCTCTACAAAAAAATTTTAAAAAGAAAATTAGGTGGGCATAGTGGTGTGTGCCTGTAGTCCCAGATACTTAGGAGGCTGAAGTGGGAGAATCCATTGAACCCAGGAGAGTGAGGCTACAGTGAGCTGTGATTGCACCACTACACTCCATCCAGCCTGGGCAACAGAGAGAGAGATTCTGTATCAAAATAAATAAATACATAAATAGAAGAATAAAAAGAATGTTTTAAGCACAAAAGTAAAATCTTGCTTGTTTTAAAATGATTTTAATTTCTTTTTTATTTGAATACATTTAAGGGTTACATTAAATGATTTAAATTTCTAATACAGATTTTAATTCACTTTATTAGCTTCCTCCTGAGATAGGTGCTCAGAAAACATTACATATTCACAAAATGAAAAAAAGTGTTAAAGTAAATAACAATTAAAAAAACTTCTCAAAGTATAATTTTATATCCAGTGAAAATACCCTTCAAAAATAAAAGTGAAATAAAGATATTCTCATGCAGACAAAACCTAAAAGAATGTGTCTCCAGTAGACCCTCACTATAAGAAATTCTCTTTTTTTTATTTTTTGAGACGGAGTCTCACCCTGTCGCCCAGGCTGAAGTGCAATGGCGCGATCTCAGGTCACTGTAACCTCCGCCTCCTGGGTTCAAACAATTCTCCTGCCTCAGCCTCCCAGGTAGCTGGGACTACAGGTGCCCATCAGCACACTCAGTTTATTTTTGTATTTTTAATAGAGATGGGGTTTCACCATGTTGTCCAGGCTGGTCTTGAACTCCTGACTTCGTGATCTGCCTACCTCAGCCTCCCAAAGTGCTGGGGTTACAGACATCAGCCACTGTGCCTGGCCCCAAGAAATTCTTAAACAAGTTGTTCAGGGCAAAGGCAGGAAGAAATGAAGAGTACCAGAAAGGGTAAATATCTGGTACATATAAAAGACCTATTTTAAGTACTTTTGTTATATATATTCTATATTTAATAAATTATGTTTGTGTGCATATATAGGTCTTTTAAATATAATTAGCCATTTAAAGCAAAAATAATAACAATGTTGTGTAGGATTTATGATATATGTAGAAGTAAAACATAAGAAAACAAAAGTACAAAAGTTAGAAGGAATAAATGAAATTATACTATTATACTGTTGGTTGAGATTATTATTATATATTCTTACATTGTTCCTGAAATAGTTTAATCTATCTTGCTTGGGATACAATTTGCTTAAGTATATACAGTTGTCAAAACTTTTTGAATAGAACATCTAAGATCTATGCATTTGTTTGTATGTTAATTATACCTCCAACATTGTTCTTAAACAGTGTGATTGAGATTGAATTTTCAGGAATGTAGACTGTATCATATTTCAGGAGTCACTGCTCTTTTGAACAGATAATCTCATGGGTTACCTTTCTAAGGAATTAGTTCCACAAGACTCTCACTGAAAACAGGAGAGCTGGAAAACAGGTATTCAGTATTCCTGGGGTAAATTCTTCAAATTTAGATTCCTATAAAAAGTCTTCAAGAAAGAATATTGGGAATCCTAAGTTTTATTTTATCTGTCTTTCAACGAAGATTATATAAGATCACAATGGTTTTTAAAATGTAGTTGAAAAGATTTTTCTACTACACATTACTTTCTTACTATCTGTTGTGATCACCCTGCAGAGGTGGGATGGTCCCTACCATCCAAAATTTGGTTCAGATGTCAAGACTGATGATGCACACACAACAGAAGAGTATGAAAAGACTTACTATCTGTAGAATGAAGATTTCGGGAGGCCGGGTGTGGTGGCTCATGCCTGTAATCCCAGCACTTTGGGAGGCCGAGGCAGGAAGATCACTTGAGGTTAGAAGTTTGAGACTAGCCTGGCCAATGTGGCGAAACCCTGTCTCTACTAAAAATACAAAGATTAGCCGGGCTTGGTGGTGCTTGCCTGTAATCCCAGCTACTTGGGAGGCTGAGGCAGAAGAATCACTTGAACTAGGAGGTGGAGGTTGCAGTGAGCTGAGATTGCACCACCACACTCCAACCTGGGTGACAGAGCAAGACTCCATCTAAGAAAAAAAAGGAAAAGAAGAGAAAAGATTTCCGGAAAGAGCAGGGGAGGCTCCCAAGCAGAGCTTAAAATGACTTGGGGGAACAGGAAGGGTGACAGGCTTGGGTCTTTATGGTGGTTAGGGAGTGGGCTGGAGTGCAGTGTCCTCCATGTGCAGGCAGGTTGCGTGGTTTGAACCTCCCACTGGTGCTAAAGAAGGGAGCACTCATGCTGTCTTGTCAGCTTGTCTGGATGTGGGACAGAGTGGGAAAGAGGTGTGGTGAGGCTAGAAGGCTGTCAGTCTTGCCTCATCAAAACTCAGAGAACTATACTCCTAGACAGGATGAATCTATACTCTATATAAATTATATCTCAGCCAGGTGTGGTGGCTCATGCCTCTTAATCTCAGCACTTTGGGAGGGCTGAGGCAGGCAGATTGCTTGAGCTCAGGAGTTTGAGACCAGCTTATGCAACAAGGCAAAACCCCGTCTCTACAAAAAGTACAAAAAAAATTAGCTGAGCATGGCAGCACACGCCTGTGGTCCCGGCTACTCAGGCAGCTGAAGTGGGAGGATTGCTTGAGCTCAGGAGTTCGAGGCTGCAGTGAGCTGTGACCATGCCACTGCACTCTAGCCCTTTTCTTTTGAGCCATATACCCTGTCTCAAAAGAAAAACAATTTTACCTCAGTAAACCCAACTTTAAAAGGAAAGAGAGAGAGATTGTTTGTAAAGAACTTATGATAGTGCCTGGCACATAGTGAGTGCTCAGTGTTTACTGCTGTCATTTAAATTATTATTGTTACTACTGCTACCACTTCTACTGCTCCTTCTCTGACCTTTAAATTGAGAATAGTACTGTGAAGAGAAATAGAACACATTGTGTCCACCCAGTCTCATGATACAATGTGTGATGTAAACCTGCAGTCTTCTTCATCTTATATATAAGGAAACTGAGGCCCAAAGACTGATCCCATTTCACCCCTTCCCCTTCAGACTTGTGCCTCTTCCCACCCTTCTTACTCCACCCCAACCCTGCCTACACTGATCAAGGGAAATAACGCAGTTCACTAAGGTTCACGGACCAATGGAAAGACACTGGAGGACGTTACACAAAGACAACCTTTCTGCACGCTCTACAGCTCAAACCTCAAGGCCTTTTAGGGTCCACAAATAACACATTTTTTCCCCTGATGACCCAGCTAGGCTTCAAGGGCAGATATCTCAGACTGGCTTCTGTGATGGCCTCCAGTTGATCATTCTACCCAGGAAAAGAAATTTAAAACTTACTGTTCCAAGACTGATTTTGCGTTTTTCCTTCTCCCTCTCCTCTCTTTACAAACCCTGTTTTGATCCTTATTCATGTAAGTCAATCTAATGATTGTCTTCCTCATATACAAGTAAATTTACTTGCAGATACCTAATTAGAAATTTCAGAGTTAATCCTTGACCTTATACTTCTCAAAGTTTTACCAAGAGTTCCCCCCGTACTCCGAGTCCTACCACCAGTGCCAAGAGAAGTATGCAGCCTAAAGGTGCACCCTACCCCAACTGAGGTCTCTTAGTTCCACAGCACGTCTCCTGGCTCTTCTGGTGAGTGGTATGGAAAATGATGGAGAAACTGCCATATGTTTTCATAATGGTCAGACCAATTTACATTTCTATCAACAGTATACTATGTTTCCCTTTTCTCCACACCCTTGCCAGCACTTACCTTGTTTTTCTCATAATAGCCATCCTAATAGGTATGAGGTGGTATCTCATTGTGGTTTTGATTTGCATTTTCCAGATGACTTGTGAAGTTGATTCATTTGTCATATACCTGTTGGCCATTTATATGTCTTCTTTGGAGAAGTGTCTGTTCAAGTCCTTTACCCATTTTTTTAATTTGTTTATGTATGTTTACTATTGAGTTGTATGAGTTCCTTATAGTATATCATGGATATTAACTCTTCGTCAGTTATATGGTCTGCAAATATTTTCTCCCACTCTGAATGCTGCCTTTTCATTTTTTTTATGTGTATACTTGACTTTTAAAATCAATTAACAAGGTCCATACAGTCCACATTTGGCTGATATCCCTCTTGATTCTCTTTTAATTTGTAAGTTCCTTCGACTCCTTTCCTTCTTTTAATTTATTTGTTAAGAAATGGAGTCATTTGCACCATAGAATCTCCCACATCCTGGATTTTGACAATTGCATTCCCGTGGAGTCCTTTAGCATGTTCCTGTGTTTCTTATAGTCTGGTAGTTAGACCTAGAATTTGACCAGATTTAGGGCCAGTTTTTTAAGTTAGGATACTGCATGGGTGGTTATGTGTACTTTTTTCATGATATCATGGGCACATACTGCTTGGTTCTTAAAGCAATTTAAGTGACAGTACAAAAGGTTGGGTCAGGTGGGGCATGGTAGCTCATGCCTGTAACCCCAGTACTTTGGAAGGCCAAGGCAGGAGGATTGTTGAAGCCTGGGGTTCGAGACCAGCCTGGACAACATAGCAAGACCCCATCCCTACAGAATTTTTTTTTTAATTAGCTGGGCTTGTTGGCATGTGTCTGTAGTCCCAGCTACTCAGGAAGCTGAGGCAGGAAGATCGCTTGAACCCATGAGGTCAAGGCTGCAATGAGTCATGATGGCACCACTGCACACTAGTCAGGGCAACAGAGCAAAACCCTGTCTCGAAAAACAAATAACAATAAAAATAAAAGGTTGGGTCGATGACAGTTTCTGGCAACTGATGCCACCACTCTTTTGCAGAATCACCCCTCCTCTGGCCCTGATGTTTTATCATGACATCACATTTACAATGTCTGGCAAAGGCTTCATTCCCATTTGGCATACTACCTCTCAGGCAAATAGACCTTTTGAAAGCCTGTATTATGTATATAACATATAGGCTCACACTGGATAAGCTATTTTATAACCTGACTTCTTCAAACAAAGTTTATATCATGTTTAAACCATGTTTTAGGTTCTCTATTTTTAATTAAAAATCGAAGGAAGAAGGATATTTCACATTTCTGTAAACTCTAAGATCTTACTACAGAAGTGAAACTGCACATTTAGGGGTGCCTGCCCCTCCACGGATGCTGCCCTTTGTGGGTCATATGTCCTTAGGAAAATGAAAGACTGCGCACTCCTGACTTGTTGGCCAGCTCTGTTGACATCTTTCAGTGGTTCCTTTCATATACGGCCACTCCTCCAGAGGCCTCTTGTACTTTGGGAACTGGTGAGTCTCCCTGTCCCTAGGGCTTTTTAGTCACATGTCCATCCACTGTTTCAATGTAACATGCACCTAGGCAAGGTTAACGATTAAATGGTTGAGATGAAAGGTCATCCTTTACACAGAACATCAGAATGGTAGATAATTCCTGTTCCACCTTCTCTGAGGAAACAAGTAAAGAAGAAGCAACGCAGTCATATTAATAGAAGAGTCTTCGGTCCAGACGCAGTCCAGGAATCATGCTGGAGAACTTCTGCAACTCTACTTTTTGGGTGAGAAATTACATTTATCTTCACATTGACTCTTCTCAGACTCAGAACAAGTGGTAGTTAATTAACTTAGGGTGGCCACCAACAAGATCCAGAAATGTTAGATGTGCAGTTGGTCTAAAGCTCAGGCTTTTTAGAAAGCATAATTCATAATATCGCTAGAGAATATAAGGGATATAAGATCTGGGAAAGGTAATGCAATTTATTCTGTCATATGTTTATTTTATCTCAGACTCTTGTACTAGCTAGTTGCAAAATTGCCTTCTCTAAAGAGAAACAGGTAAAAACCTTCCAATTTTATCAGTGTGTGGAAGGAGAATTGTTGTTGCATACTTTGCTAGTAGAAGGAAGAGAAGGTTGTGACTGAGTCTTGCTGAGACATGTTGATGTTGAAATGATAATGATAAGTTCTAGAAGAACTGGCAACTAATGATATGGACTAGAAGTTGAGTCTAGGGATGCAACTTTGGGCATCATGAGTACTGAAATAATTTCTGAACAACTGGAGTCATGTAACACTGTTTTTAAGGAAAAGAAGAGACACCACTTAGAGGGTGATCAAGAACAGTGTAACATTATGGAGTCATAGATAGCAAAAAATTTCGAGATAAAGGCCAATCAACAGTATCAAAGGTCTAGTGGAATAGAAAACAAAAAAAGGACCTTAGATTTAGTGATTTTGGTAAGGGTTTAGTTAGAGTGTCATCTGCAAACTCCTAGCCTCAGCATCAGAATCACCTGGGGCAATTAATATAGTTTAAGTATCTTAAGTGATTCTTCTGAATTATAACATCTGATAACCTTATGTAGAGGTTAGAGGGGCAAGGATGAGATAGCAGAGCACCTGGGCAGCACCTCGTGTGTTAGAAAGGACCTGGGTCCCAAGGCCCTCAAGGTCAGGAGTGTATACCACGGCAAGGTGGGTCTTCATGGGCTTCAGTATCTAGACAGGCCATCTCTTGAGAATTCTTTCTGAGCACTAACTACCTGACCAACTTTCTTGGTCATGGCATCGCAACCATTTCTTTAAAGAGTCTGTACAAATAACCATATAAAACAAATTTTAACTATTTATGGGAAGAGAAAAATCTACACTCATGTGACTCAAATACGGGAATTGGTGCCCACCTCCCACCCCCCAACTTCCACTTCACAAGACACTTCCATTTATCGCAGAATGCAAAGACTGCACAAAACTTGCTGGCAGTAAGCCTTCTGTCCAACAGTGCTGTTGTCCCTGCTGTGCTGAAACTGGACAGGTTTTTAATGTAAGCGCTCTGGGCCATCAGAGGGTAAATGCTACAGTGTGACTAAGCATTTTCCCTGCATGGCGCCTGCATGTTTGAATATCTGCCACTGAGTTCAGTTAGTGCTAGAAACTTGAATAATTTTTTATATCCTAGAGAACTATTCTCTCCTTTAAACTGGGAAACAGTCCTTCTTCATCCTATAATTTGTCAAATGCAGTGGTGAGGTTTACTCAGGATAGCTGGTACAGAAATTCACTGAGAATCACAAGAAGACAGGTGTTTAGAGGGTGGGTTGGCCAGAAAGTAACTACATTTGTCATTAAATGGTGAATTTGTATCAATGTGCACAAATAGGAAAATATGGATAGTTAAAGGGTAAGGCTGGATATGGATATGGAGTTGAGTTTAAATTGTCTGGAAGCAGTGAGATGTGCTGCAGGATGGTTTTCTGTCTTCACAATGCATGTATACAACAATCCTTCCCCTTTGGTCTCCAGAATTCCTCATTCCTGGACAGTCCAGAGGCAGACCTGCCACTTTGTTTTGAGCAAACTGTTCTGGTGTGGATTCCCTTGGGCTTCCTATGGCTCCTGGCCCCCTGGCAGCTTCTCCACGTGTATAAATCCAGGACCAAGAGATCCTCTACCACCAAACTCTACCTCGCTAAGCAGGTAAAATAACACCACTGTTTCTGAGCTCTAATTCCTTGGTGTACAGTAGAGACGTTTTCTTGGTGTTTAGTGTCCTGTTCCTTGTCTTTAAGCAGCTGTCCCAGGTGCCATTATCTCAGGTAGAGCCAGGTTCTGGGTTTCCCTCTCTCCGTCTACCCTAATTCTCATGGGTCCCTTGCCGCATTTCTTAAATCAAAGTAGCTTTGATTTTTGCATAAGAATGGTAACTCTTAATTCTTGTGGATATTGGGTTCCCTAAACACAAAGGGCATATAATCAATCAAATTATCTTTATAGCATTTGAGAAATGACCACTGGATCACCTATCTTTAAACAGCTCTAATAAATCGGTGGACTGTAATTCAGTTGGCACCTACCTCATGAAAATGAACTAGATAATGGATCTCCAGCCCCACTGAGGCAATCCAACTATCACTCATCTTCAAAAACTTGGATCCGAAATAAGGTTTCCATTTTCCCCACGTATTCGATGAGTCAGGATGATCACTCACAGTAGAGGGAGGAAGGGTGAGTGTGCACAGTGACAAGCAGGAGTACGGAAATGACAGAAAGGACAGGTCTGCGGGAGAGGCCCAGGAGGGGCCAGGAGGGGAGGAGCCCTCAGCCAGCTGCACCAACTCACTTAGGGAGGGGTCTTGTGGGAACCCGAGACCCCCATTTGAGGTAGTAAAATTATCTCATAAAATCTTCCATCTGCTTCCTTTCACTAGTTTTTTTTTTTTTTTTTTTCTATCTGTCTTTATTATCATTATTACTACTATTTTAAATGGAGTCTCACTCTTGCCCAGGCTGGAGTGCAGTGGCATGATCTCAGCTCACTGCAACCTCTGCCTTCTGGGTTCAAACAATTCTTATGCCTCAATCCCTCCCAAGTAGCTGGGATTACAGGTGCACACCATCACGCCCAGCTAATTTTTGTATTTTCAGTAGGGACGGGATTTCGCCATATTGGCCAGGCTGGTCTCAAAGCCGTGACCTCAAGTGATCCCTCCTGCCTCGGCCTCCCAAAGTGCCGGGATTACAAGCGTGAGCCACCGCACCCAGCCTCTGTCAGTCCTTATCTTTCAACACGTTTTTGGAAAGGCAAACTAGATTCCATTGTTCTACGAACATACCTAACAATGACTCAGGTTACCTGGAACCTTAAAAGGAGGAAAGAGCTTGGCCAAAGGAAGTGGACTTCACCTTGACACTTTGAGGTCAGGGTTGGTCGTGGGTTTTGTTAGATTCTGATTAGAAAAAGAAGAGTCTCAGAGCTTGGGGCAGGGTCGCTGTCTCCCTTATTGACCTGAGTGCCCATCGCAGGACCTAGCATGTTTCAAACACTCAGATGGAATTCAACATTTGTTGAATGTTGGTGTTAAATGCATTCTAGGAATAGTGGTAGATTTAAGAGTATGTTAGAGCTGAACTCAGTGGTGCACACCTGTAATCCCAGCTCCTCTGGAAGCTGGAAGTAGTAGGAACACTAGAGGCCAGCCTGGCAACATAGTGAGTCCCCATCTCTTAAAAAAAAAAAAAAAAAAAAAAGGACAGAAATGTATGTTAGACTTTGAATATTCTGAACATTGAACAACTCAGCACATTTAATAACATTCTCAGTACCCTTGGATTTGAGTCATTGTCTGAGGTTAGAAGCAATCAAGTTGGGAGGCTTCTTCCACTTTCTGGAGCTTCCAAGAAGAAGCTGGTTAATGAGCAAACCAATATCCCATCCTAATAAAAGCTATTAACTCTTTTATAAAATACTTTATTAAGATATAATTTACATATCATACAGCTCTCCCATTTAATACAATTCAGGCTGGACGCCATGGCTCATGCCTGTAATCCCAACATTTTGAGAGGCCGAGGTGGGTGGATCACTTGAGGTCAGGAGTTTGAGACCAGCCTGGCCAACACAGTGAAACCCCATCTCTACTAAAAATACAAACAAATTCAGCTGGGCGTCGTGGCTCATGCCTGTAATCCCAGCACTTTGGGAGGCCGAGGCAGATGGATCATAAGGTCAGGAGTTCAAGACCAGTGTGGCCAACATGGTGAAACCCCGTCTCTACTAAAAATACAAAAATTAGCCAGGCACGGTGGTGGATGCCTGTAATCCCAGCTACTTGGGAGGCTGAGGCAGAGAATTGCTTGAACCTGGGAGGCAGAGCTTGCAGTGAGCCAAGATCATGCCACTGCACTCCAGCCTGGGTGACAAAGCAAGACTTCATCTCAAAAAAGCAAAAACAAAAACATTAGGCTGGTGCGGTGGCACACACCTGTAACCCCAGCTACTCAGGTGGCTGAGGCATGAGGATCACTTGAACCTGGGAGGTGGAAGTTGCAGTGAACCGAGATCGCGCCACTGCACTCCAGCTTCAGACTCTGTCTCAAAAAAAAAAAAAAAATACAATTCCGTTTTTTTCAGTATATTAACACATATATGCAAACATCACCACAGTCAATTTTAGAACATTTCATTCTCTTTAACCCCGTCTCCTCATTCCCGTTATCCTTAGCAACCACTAAATCTCTTTTCTTTCTTTATAGATTTCCCTGTTCTGGACATTTCATATGAATGGAATTATATAATATGTGATCTTTTTTTATTGGCTTCTTTCCCTTGGCACAATGTTTTCAAGGTTTATCTGTGCTGTACCATTGCTGTACCATGTATCGATATTTCACTCCTTTTTTTTTTTTGAGACAGAGTCTCACTCTGTCGCCCAGGCAGTCTGCCAACATAGATTCTTGCCAACAGTGTGTTAAAGTGCATGTCCCTGCACCATTGTCAGCACTGAGTTATTTTCAACTTTTATGTGCAAACATGACATCTCATTGAGTTACTTTGCATTTTTATGAATACTAATGCAATTGATTTTTTAATCTGTTAAGTATATTTCATTTGTGAATTGTCTGTTCATATCACTTCCTTATTTTTTTAATGGGGGTGTGAGTGTATTTAACTTATCTTTTGAACAGATAATTCTCAAAGGGTCACAAAATTCAAAAAGTACAAAAGGGGCTGGGCATAGTTAGTAGCTCACGCCTGTAATCCCAACACTTTGAGAAGCTGAGGTGGGAGAATTGCTTGAGCCCAGGAGTTTGAGACCAGCCTGGCCAACTTGGCGAAACCTATCTCTACAAAAAATATATTATTTATTTATTTATTTATTTTGAGATGGAGTCTTGCTCTGTCACCCAGGCTGGAGTGCAGTGGCACAATCTCAGCTCACTGAATC
>NW_016803361.1:3859731-3875376 GCF_001698545.2 Rhinopithecus bieti
AAAACTATTTTAAAAAATTAGCCGGGCATGGTGGCATGTGCCTGTGATCCCAGCTACTCGGGAGGCTAAGGTGGGAAGATCACTTGAGTTTAAGGAGGTCAAGGCTGCGGTGAGCCGTGTTCACACCACTGCACTTCAGCCTGGGCAACAAAGCTAGACCCTGTCTCAAAAATAAAATAAAACAAAATAAAAAAGGACAGAAGGGTACACAGTACTCTAGTCGCTCATTCCTGTCTTAGTTGACAACCATTGATACCAGTTCCTTGTATCTCCTTCCAGAAATAGCCTGCACTTTTACAAACAGCTACGTACATATATTTTTTTCACACAAATGCTAGTGTCCCATATGTGCTTTTCTGTGACTTAGAGCTCCTTCCATTTTAGTACATAAAAATCTGCATGTTTCTCTTTTTTGATGGATATGTTATTCATTTGTACCTAAGCAGCCAAACTCGTACTGATACCACCATGATGCGACAAAATACAAAACATCATTCCATTAATGTTAGAGTAATGAACAAATTAGGGAGTCATGGTAAAACAGAGCTAAAAGGGGCTGAGGAAATCAGTGAAGTGCATTATAGTGTAACCCTTCACCTGAACAATTGAGTTTTTTTAATAAGTAAAAGCCCCCCAATCCCACAAAGTAGGAATAATCCTTCATCTTTATACTTTTTACTTCCTGTTCTTGAAGTTAGACTCTAAATCCTAAAGATACACCAACGAGATTGTATCTACTTATCTATAGCCAGAGGCATCTATTGTGTCATATACAGCAGCCAAGGTTACTGAAACCTCTTTGATTAGACTTCAGTCATAGCCCACCCGCAAAATCAACCCAATAGGTACAATGAGAACCAGGATATCAAGGCAGAATGCAGAGCTGTAAAACAAGAAAAATCCTGTGAGGGAGGGAGGGAAAAAGGAAGGATTCCGCCACTACCCAGACTGAAATTGAGTTAATATATTCATCTCAACACATGTTCAGGCTGCATGTTCATGGAGTAATTTAAGAATAAATCGGCCGGGCGCGGTGGCTCAAGCCTGTAATCCCAGCACTTTGGGAGGCCGAGACGGGCGGATCATGAGGTCAGGAGATCGAGACCATCCTGGCTAATACGGTGAAACCCCGTCTCTACTAAAAAATACAAAAAACTAGCCGGGCGACGAGGCGGGCGCCTGTAGTCCCAGCTACTCGGGAGGCTGAGACAGGAGAATGGTATGAACCCAGGAGGCGGAGCTTGCAGTGAGCTGAGAGCCGGCCACTGCACTCCAGCCTGGGCGGCAGAGCAAGACTCCGTCTCGGGGAAAAAAAAAAAAAAAAAAAAATAAATCTATGATTTGTGAAGCACTGAAATACTTAGTGGTTTGCTGTGTTACATCAGAGCTTTCCCCAGCAGTTTCCAAGACAGCCTTCAAAAACTGGCAGGAGAATTTTGCTGGAGCTGCATGCAGGACTACCAAGATTCCTCCCCGTATTTATGAAACCGATTGTTCCGGGACTGGTTGTTCTAGTCTTCTGTGTGTCAGGTCTGACTTTTCCAGGTATAGTTGATCCACACTGGAAGGCTTCCAGATGTGTTCCCCAGGCATCCCAGGCGGTAGGAAGAGCAGAGGCCTGGGTATTCTGTAGATGCTGAGCCCTGAGTCATACTGTTACTTATTCTTTGGTCAGTTGGTTTTCTATCACCTCTTAGATTTCATTCTCTGTAACTAGCTCGTATGCTGTTTGTAGCTAAGATTCAGGGTATTGTAAAGTTCTTGCAGCTGCTGGAGGCTACAGTGTTTCTATCTCTGAAATCCATCATTAATTACACACAACTGGGCTGGAGAGAACATGATTCTGGTCTGCTGTTTCTTCTCCTAGACCTTATCTTCATTCTTCACTGTGCTCTTCTCTGCAGAAGTGGGTAGTTTTACTTTGAGACTAGTAGAAGAATTAGGGCTTTCCTGAATAAATAGATCCACAGAGGAAGGAAGAGGAGAGAGCCTCTGAGTGGGACACCTCCTCAGATGTCATTTGCAAGGATGGATAACTTTCCTCAGGGCCACAAGTCACAGGCATTGATGAAAGAGTCACTAGAACTGGATGCTTTGGAATAAGGCAGGCTTTGGAGACAGGATGGACTCACACTTGTGTTTTTGAAAAGGAGTGGGGAGGGGCAGGTGCAGTGGCTCACGCCTGTAATCCTAGCACTTTGGGAGGCTGAGGTGGGTGGATCACCTGAGGCCAGAAGTTCAAGACCAGCCTGGACAACATGGTGAAACCCCGTCTCTACTAAAAATACAAAAATTAGCTGGGCATGGTGGTTCACACCTGTAATCCCAGCTACTTGGGTGGCTGAGGCAGGAGAATCGCTTGAACCCGGGACATGGAGGTTGCAGTGAGCCGAAATCGCACCACTACACTCCAGCCTGGGTGATAGAGCAAAATTCTGTCTCAAAAAAAAAAAAAAAGAAAGAAAGAAAGAAAGAAAGAAAGAGAAAAGATGAAGAAAAGAAAGAAAAGGTGGGGAAAATTAAAGAGCTGGACTGTAAAAATGGCTAAGGCTTTAAGATTTAAGTATCTAGGTAGAATATCTTAGAGAAATATGTAAAATTTCTCCAAATGTAAAAGTATCAAAAAGCCAGGATGAAGTCAGTCCCCTCCACATTAACAGGAGACAACCAGCTCAATCCCACAAAAGGTCTGCTTCTTTCTTTGTAATGATTCCTTGAGATGCTGTTATTTGAATATACCATAATTTATGTGCCCTATATGACTTGAGTGTCATTAGTTTCTAATATTTTGCATCATAAGCAATGCTGCAATCCACAGTTTTGTATATACTTGTGTATTCAAGTGCATCTATAGGATAAATTCAAAAAAATGAAATGACTGAGTTAAGGATATGTGAACTCATAATTTTTATAGATAGTGCAAACTGCCCTCCAAAGAGGCTCTCCTCGGTCTCACCAACTTTGTATCACATTTTTTGATGTTTGCTAATTGGTTAGGCAAAAGTGGCATGTCATTATACTTTCAAACTGTATTCTCATATTAATAAGGTTAACCATATTCTCATACGTTTTAAAGCCTTTTGTGTTTTTTAAAAAATCCATTTATATTATATACTCTTCTTTTGCATTGAGTTATTAGAGTATTTTTTAAAATTACTTTGTAGAAGTTCTTTATAAAGTTAACCGGTCTTTTTTGATATAAATTGCTCAGTGTATTTCAAATCCATTGTGTGAGTTTAATATATATAAGTCTGTGGCAAGGCCCCCTCCTTTTCCCTAGCCTGGGGAGTAGGCTGCTGGTTAGTATCTTCTAGTCATCTCCAAGGGCAGATGCCTCAGCTCTAGCTTGCTCTATTTTACCTCCTAGTTTACCTAAAGGCAACCGTAACGTACCACCTATAAAGCTGTTTTTTTTCCCCAAAACCGCATAGTCTCTTGTGGGGAAAACACCCTGTAGTGTATTATATACTTGAAAAAATGCATTCCAGTTATTAACATGTCTTTGACTCTACTCCTTACTAAATAATAGCACAGATCCTGTTAGTTAAAGTAAAGGTGCGTTCATCTCCTTCCTTGGCTGGTTTTCATTACAAAGGGCCCATTATCTCTGCCTGAGACATTCTAGATAAATGAGACTTAAAAGAATGAATAAGGGTAGATGGGTAAGAGCATAAAAGGATGAGGGGAGGGGAGATGGTGCCACATAAATATCTTTGTTTTGATGGCTAAGATGCTGGTATATTTCCTCAGTGGAGGCAGTAATTTTCTCTCCTGATAGATGGGGATGTGGGCCTTTAAAACAGTATAATGTGTATCATCATGTCTTCTGAGCTCATAGGGCAAATATTGACTGGCATTGTCTGGGATCAAGACTGGGGCTGGATGTGGTGGCTCATGCTTGTAATCCCAGCACTTTGGGAGGCCGAGGCAGGCAGATCACCTGAGGTCAGGAGCTTGAGACCAGCCTGGCGAACGTGGTGAAATCCCGTCTCTACTAAAAATACAACAATTAGCCAGGTGTGGTGGCGCACACTTGTAATCCTAGCTACTTGGGAGGCTGAGGCAGGAGAACCACTTGAACTCAGGAGGTGGAGGTGGCAGTGAGCTGAGATTGTGCCTCTGCACTCCGGCCTGGGCCACAGAGTAAGACTCTGTCTCAAAACAAAAACAAAAAACCTATGTCCTAAGAAAGGGAATAGTGCCTTTAAAACCTAGTACTTTCTATTGCCGTATAACAAAATACCCCAAAACTTAGCAGCTAAAAAAGAATTCTTTAAATCTTAACAGTTTCTGTGGATCAAGAATTTGGAAGCAGCTTACCCAGGTTCTGCTTCAAGGTCTCTCATGAGGTTGAAGTTAGTATGTGCTGTCTGGGGCTACTGGCGTGTGAAGGCTTGACTAGGGCTCAAAGACCTGCTTCTAAGATGACTCTCACATGGCTGGTGGCAGGAAGCCTCAGTTTCTCACTGGCTGTTGGCAGAAGGTCTCAGTTCCTTACCAAGTGGACCTCTCCAAAGAGCTACTGGAGTGTTCTCATGACCGGACTGGTAGCTTCCTCCAGAGTGAGCAATCGGAGACAGGGAACAAGGAGAAAGAATCCACATTGCTTTTCATGCCCTAGCCTTGGAAGTCACACACTGTCGCTTCTGCCATTTTCTGTTCACCAGAAGTACATCCCTAAGTCCCCAGCCCACACTCAAGGGAGGGGGAATTAAGCTCTGCTCTTTGAAGAAAGGAATATCAAAAAGTCTGCAGACATATTTTAAAGCTTCACACTCAGCATTCCTCAAAAACAATGATCATGGCATCCTTTGAACATTATTCTATCACTTGAACTGTATGTATCCATTCATTCCAGAAATATTTATTGTGTTATCTGAATCGCTGTATACCATTTTTCTTATCCATCACTGGAAACCATTATGTTCTAAGAGCCTTATAAAGAATGATATCCTCCTAACAGTGGTCTTTTTCCCTTCTCAGGTATTCGTTGGTTTTCTTCTTATTCTAGCAGCCATAGAGCTGGCCCTTGTACTCACAGAAGACTCTGGACAAGCCACAGTCCCTGCTGTTCGATATACCAATCCAAGCCTCTACCTAGGCACATGGGTAAGACCTATCACCGCTTCTGCCCTGTGTTTCCCTTTTCATTACCCACAGGCATCTAGCTGAAATGTACTCTTTGGGGATAAAATTAATTCCAAGGTCATCTGTCTTTTTCACGGGATCCATAGTGAGGCAAAGCTTGGTTGGAATGGGGTGAAACTAATTTTAGCTTTTCATCTTCATTTGAGCATTAATGTATAGAGCCTTCTCCCTAGGTTAAGTATTAGCTTTCATGACTAAGATGTATATCTTATGTCCACATATCTTGCCATCTAAGGGTCACAGAGGAGAGCTAAGATTCTTGATGGAAAAGAATATTTTAAATGCTGTAAATAGTATTTTTAAATTGATTGATGACTCTAAACAATGGATCAGTGAGCTTAGAGTTTCTATAAACTTGATATCAAAAAACTAATGTCTCTCCTGCAGGCATTTTTTCGGGGGGTGGGCCTAGACAGTGTTTAAATAACAATTTAATTAATTGCCATCAATTCAGTGGCAACTAATGACGCATAATTATTTGAACTTTCAAACTTTATTGAAAAATCAGAATGTCTGGCAATTGCAAACCTACGTTCAGGCAGAGCAGTGTCAGCTGGGTCTCAGTAGCAGTGGTCCCTTTAGACCATGCGCTCGGCACAATTCTCCCTGGGCAAATGTTATAAATCATGACTCTTTCCCCACCAGAATGCTGTTTTAGGAGCACAGCACTAGGTCTAGGAAATCAATATTTAATTTATCATATCTAAAGTAGATGATATAGGGCAATTTTTAAAAATTAATTGCTTAATCTTATATTAGCTACGGACACCTTGCACCTAATTAATTAGAACCTGTCTTCCGCCCTTACTACCGTAATGTCTGAAATTAATTTTCGTGCATCTTGGAAAGGTTTTTCTAGCTCCCAAAGTAACTCCACTAAAATGCAGATAGTGACCTTCTACTTTCTTGGCCAGCATCCCACTCAAGTGTGGTCCATGGAGAGAGATAAGGCACTGAAAGAAAAAGCTGGATGTCATGGGGGGGAAATGTTCAACCTAGCATCTGTGTGCTCTCTACCTGGCCAGATTAGTCACGACAGTCTCCTCCCTCAGCCCTCCTTTCTTTCTTCCCATGTTCTCTGACATCCTTCTCCCCTGAGTCCTCGGTTAGTGGCAGTATTCTTCAGAACATCATGTGAATTTCTCTCCAGCTCCTGGTTTTGCTGATCCAATACAGCAGACAATGGTGTGTACAGAAAAACTCCTGGTTCCTGTCCCTATTCTGGGTTCTCTCAATACTCTGTGGCACTTTCCAATTTCAGACTCTGATCCGGACACTCTTGCAGGTAAGGAAAAAAGAGTGGATGACACGAGGAGGTACCACGGGGCATCTTCTAAGAGTAAATGACATCAAACTGAGCTCCGGGATCGAATTGTACTGGAGGGATTTGATCATAGGCTTTAATCACAAGCATTGATATATACGGACCATGTAGACTTCATTTGGACGAAAGGCTCATTTTTTCCTCTTTGTTTTTTTCTTCATAGGGTGACAATTCTAATCTGGCCTACTCCTGCCTGTTCTTCATCTCCTATGGATTCCAGATCCTGATCCTGATCTTTTCAGCATTTTCAGAAAATAATGAGTCATCAAATGTGAGATTCTAAATATGCCCATCTCATATGTTACTTAATTGGATATCTTAATGAATATAACTTTAAGAAGTCTGGGTCTCATGGAGGCCCCACAAGACCATTTTATGACAAGGAAACAGATAGTGATGAGAGTATTAAAATGCTGACTTTTACTTTCATCTGCCAATTGTCAGCATAGTTAACTCATTCATATATCTATGCCAGAAAATCTGATTATCATTCTACTAGTGGCTTTAGGGTCTCCAAATAAACACATGTTGATAAGCTGACTTTAACATCATATCTAGTTTCTAGCACAACATTATATCATTAAAAAATCGGTTTCAGATTTCAGAGTCCCATGCAGTTCCTGTCTCCAACTGGTTTACTTTTCAATTTTTTTGTGTCTTTCAGAATCCATCATCCACAGCTTCGTTTCTGAGTAGCATTACCTACAGTTGGTATGACAGGTAGGAAAGCCTGGAGTATGGGTTGTCTGTATCCTTACTCTCTCACTCCTCTGAAAGTGACAGAAAGATTTTTTTATTTTATTTATTTATTATTTTTTGAGATGGAGTTTCGCTCTTGTTGCCCAGGCTGGAGTACAATGGTGTGATCTTGGCTCACTGCAACCTCCACCTCCTGGGTTCAAGCAATTATCCTGCCTCAGCCTCCCAAGTAGCTGGGGTTGCAGTGTGAGCCACCACACCCAGCTAATTTTTGTATTTTTAGTAGAGATGGGGTTTCACCATGTTGGCCAAGCTGGTCTAGAACTTGAGCTCATAATCTGCCTGCCTTGGCCTCCCTAAGTGCTGGGATTTCAGGCATGAGCCACCACGCCCAACCGAAAGATTAATTTTTTAAAAATGCCTCCTGTGACCTCCATTTCTCTTCTACTTAGAGTCAGAGTGTTAAAACTTACAGACCAACTTAATCCAAGCCCTCCAGTGGGCAGATTGGGATGCCAAGGAGAAGAAGGAGGGGGATTTGTTTTCAGTAGCCTGGGAGTCCCACAGGAGAAGAGGAAGGAGGCAGTAGGACAGGAAAAGCAAAACTTGGAGGCAGGTTTGGAGGGTAAGGGGTGAAATAGCTGGCCTGGGCTACCAGAGGATCTAGAACAGACACCCTTGGCCTTTATAGTTGCAGGGACCCATTTGGCAGGCTGGTGAAGTCTATGAATCGCTTCTCAGGAAGTGTTTTAAATGCATAAAATAAAATGAAAGACATTGGATTCTAAACAAAACCAAATATATTGAAATATAGTTACCAAAATATTTAAAAAACAAATGTATAATTTAGTAATACATAGACTTCATTATTAATGCATTAAATAACAAGATCTAGTGATGAGTCTAACAATGACCATAATTTCAAAGTAGTGATGAGCATAAGTGAGCTATGAGAACATGTGGGATTTCTCAGCCTGACGCAGTGGCTCATGCCTGTAATCCCAGCATTTTGGGAGGCTGAGGAGGGTGGATCACCTGAGGTCAGGAGCTTGAAACCAGCCTGGTCAACATGGTGAAACCCCGTCTCTACTAAAAATACAAAAATTACCTAGCATGGTGGCACATGCCTGTAATCCCAGCTCCTCGGGAGGCTGAGGCAGGAGAATCGCTTGAACCTGGGAGGCAGAGGTTGCTGTGAGCTGAGATCACAGCATTGCACTCCAGTCTTGGTGACAAGAACGAAATTCCATCCCCCCCACCAAAAAAAAATAAAGGAAAGAAAGAAAGAAAAGAAAATGTGGGATTTCCAAATGCTAGATTTCAGTTAGATGCTATTACAAATAACAATATAATATATAATTTAGGCCAAGTGTGCTGGTTTACAACTGTAATCCTAGCACTTTGGGAAGCCAAGGCAGGAAAATCACTTGAGCCCAGAAGTTTCAGGCGGCAGTCAGCTATGGTTGTGTCACTGCGCTCCAGCCTGGGCAGAGAAAGACCATGTCTCTAAACATATATATAATTTATTTTCCATCTATATTCTCAAACTCCTGGCTAAGAGCCCTGATCAAGAGAGATGGCACAGTGGCTGGACATAGTGGCTCACACCTGTAATCCCAGCACCTTGGGAGGCTGAGTTGGGTGGATCACTTGAGGTCAGGAGTTCGAGAACAGCCTGGCTAACATGGTGAAACCCCGTCTCTACCAAAAATACAAAAATTAGCCAGGGGCCAGGTGCAGTAGTTCACGCCTATAATCTCAGCACTTTGGGAGGCAGAGGCGGGTGGATCACCTGGGGTCAGAAGTTCGAGACCAGCCTGGCCAACATGGTGAAACCCTGTCTCTACTAAAAATAAAAAATTAGCCAGGCGTGGTGGTGTGTGCCTGTAATTCCAGCTACTTGGGAGGCTGAGGCAAGAGAATCACTTGAACCTGGGATGTGGATCTTGCAGTAGGCCAAGGTCGCGCCACTGCACTCCAGCCTAGTGACAATATTGAGACTCCATCTCAACAGAAAAAAAGAAGAAGCCATGTGGAGTAGTGCACACCTGTAATCCCAGCTACTTGGGAGGCTAAGGCAGGAGAATCACTTTGAACCCAGGAGGCAGAGGCTGCAGTGAGCCAAGATTGCACTACTACACTCCAGCCTGGGCAACAGAGTGAGACTCCTATCTCAAAACACACACACACACACACACACACACACACACACACACACAAAACCAAAGATGCCACAGGGGCTGCTTTATTTCTTGAGGGCATCAAGGAGGCCCCCAAGGAGATGCCAGTGTTGCAGAGAGGCAGCCAGTGTTTGAGGAGAAAGGAGCAAGAGCAGGGTAAGGTGATGCTCTTTTAGCTCTCTTTCCCTTCTCTTGTCTTCTAACACATTCTGTTGACCCTGTCCATTCCTTTTTCTGCTCCCCCCACTCCTCTGTCAAGTTCAAAGGGCCAGGAGATGGGGATAGTCCCATTCTTCTGTCCCTCTATCCCAGAACCTGGAGGTAGGTTCTGAGAGAAGTGGTGGAGATAGCCTCTGACCCAGCCTGGGGAGTCTCACCCTGTGGTTCGCTCTTGTTCCAGCATCATTCTGAAAGGCTACAAGCATCCTCTGACACTCGAAGATGTCTGGGAAGTTGATGAAGAGATGAAAACCAAGATACTAGTGAGCAAGTTTGAAACGCACATGAAGACAGAGCTGCAGAAAGCCAGGCGGGCACTCCAGAAACGGCAGCAGAAGAGCTCCCAGCAGAACTCTGGAGCCAGGCTGCCTGGCTTGAACAAGAATCAGAGTCAAAGTCAAGATGTCCTTGTCCTGGTAACTTTCCCTTGAGTGTCTGTGTGAGTGCGCTGTGTGTTTCAGGCAAGAGTACATCAGCACCATGGCGATTCTGTCCTTACATTTTTACAGCACTTTGTACTTCTCAGTGCACTTCATATTATTAATGGTATTCATAATACTAATACTACCTTACTGATGGATATATGGGGTGTAATGTACTGTTCTCTCTCTTTTGAGGTACTTTTGAAATTTCCCATGATGAAATACGGTTTTCAAAAAAATAATACCTTAGCATTTCTAGATTTTCCACCTTGGTACAAATTAGCATGAGCAGCCAATTTGTTGATTCATTCACTTGAAAATATTTATTGAGCACAACTGTGTGTCAGTGACCATTCCGGGCACTAAAAGAGTGCTCATCTTTTGAGAGCTAGAAAATATATAGTAAGTCCATATATAGGTTACTCTTTGAAAGTAATAATAGCTATTAAGAAAATAAAGCAGTAGTGTATTTGGAGTGAAGTGCAACTTTAGACAGGGTAACAGGGGAAGCTTCTCAGAGGAGACGATATCTGAACAGACACTCAAATGATGAGATCAGGCCCTCCGAGGGACAGTCAGAGGGAAGTGTGTTCCAGTCAGAAGGAGCAGGCATGCGAGGCTGAGAGGGGAACATGTTTGACTTGCTCAGGGAATGGCAAGAAGATCCAGGAGAGGGTACGCATGGGGTGAGATGGGCTCAAGGAAGTGGACAGGGATTAAGCTGTGTGGACCCTTGTGGGCCACAATATGGAATCTGGACTTTATCTGAAGTCTGATTGCCAGTGGAAGGTTTTGAGCAGAGAGTAAGGAGATTGGATTCATGTTGTAAAGAGCTTACTTGGGCAGCTCCCCAGAGGATGGATCATTGGGGGCAAGAGTAGAAGCTGGAAAGGAAGCCAGGGCAGTTGTCCCAGCAAGGGAGACCCATCAGATGGAACCTCAGTGGAAGACATTGTGAGAGAGTGTCACTGGTAGGCTGAGAAGCTGGAATCTGGGGCAAGATGAGACTCAGGAGGATGTAATGAGGAGGCCAAAGCATAGACAAAGAGGCTGGTGACTGAGTTGTAATGCCCCATGTGTGTGTTTCCCAGGGCTGCCATGATAGAGTACCACACTGGATAGCTTAAAACAGAAATGTTCTGTCCCCAGCTCAGGAGGCCAGGAGGCTGAAATCAAGATAGCAGACATGCTCCCACTGAAACCTGGAGGGGAGAATCCTCTCTTCCACCTTCTAGTGTTTGCCAGTAACCCTTGGCGTTCCTTCACTTCCGGATGCATCACTCTGATCTCTGCCTCCACCATCACAGGACCATCTTCTCCCTGTGTCTGTCTCTTCTCTTCTTGTAAAAATACCAGTTATACCACATTAGGGCCCCAGTGACCTCATCTTAATTTGGTTATATCTGCAAAGACCCTATTTCCAAATAAGGGCACATTTTAAGGTACTGGGGGTTAGGGCTTCAACATAGCTTTTGGGGGTAGAGCTACAGTTCAACCCATAACATCTCACAGCAACCACAAGCATGAAAAGAACAGAAAGGGCCTCTCAGCACCATGCTCAGGCCCTTCGCTCTCAGGACTGCCCCTCAGGCCCTCACGCAGATGGGTCTCTGTTTTTACATGGGACTCTTACCAGGTTAGTTTCCTGGTTTTCTAACCCAAAATAGATTACAAGTATCAGTTAGCAGTGGGAGAGTGGAACAGTGCAGGCAGCTAGAAGGGCAGAAGCAACTAGGCCAAGGAGAGACTATCAAAACCTGTACATAGAAGGCCACAGGGTTCACAGGCTGACCATCCTGAAGCTGCTCAGGCCAGGAACAGACATAACTCTGTGGACACTGTTGTTTGGTTTTGTACCTAGGATGATGTTAAAAAGAAAAAAAAGAAGTCTGGGACCAAAAAAGATGTTCCAAAATCCTGGTTGATCAAGGCTCTGTTCAAAACTTTCTACACGGTGCTCCTGAAATCGTTCCTACTGAAGCTAGTGAATGACATCTTCACGTTTGTGAGTCCTCAGCTGCTGAAGTGAGTCCTCAGGCCTTGGATGGTCCTTTCAGGGCCTCCTCTGCCACCCTCCTTTTTGCCCCTGTGTATGCAAGCAGCAGCTTTTCTTCAATTCCCATTTTGTAAAAATGCTCATCATTTTCTTCCACCTTAGCCTTGTGTTCATGAAGACTGCAGGCAGTTTTCAAGATGTATGATGATATGTACTTTAGCCTCTCTCTTTTCCATGTCTCTCTCCTCACAGGGGGCCGGGTAATTGTTCGGGGCTCTTTCTTGTTAAACTGCTAAGGGCTGAGCCAGGCCCAAGGGGTGGGCAGCGTACCCCTGGAGAGTAACTGACTTCATCTCTCCATCACAGCCTTCCATGGGAGGTTCAGGTTAATCTTGACAAGACTTCAAAATCTGCCATGATCTATAGAATGAACCACCTGCAGGGAAAAACAGGGCCAAAGCATTGCAGGGGCAGCTATGTGGAGCATTTCTTTCGTTATCCATTCTCACAGCCATGGGTTATAAACGCTGCGCTCTTGCTGCTCATCTCCAAGTAAAAGCAAGAACGCCAGGCGAGGCATGGTGGCTCATGACTGTAATCTCAGCAGTTTGGGAGATTGAGGCAGGAGGATTGTTTGAGGCCAGGAGTTTGAAACCAGGCTGGTCAACATAACAAGACCCCATCTCTACAAAAGAAAAGAATTAGCTGGATGTGATGGCACATACTTGAAGACCCAGCTATTCAGGAGGCTGAGGTGGGAGGATCACCCAAGCCCAGGAGCTCGAGGCTTAATGAACTATGATCCTGCTACTGCACTCCAGCCTGGACAACAGAGTGAGACCCTGTATCAAAAACAAAACAAAACAAAAAGGACACTGATAAAACTGTGGAGCTTAGGTCTTTCAAAGGCTTTGGACGATTCTGGTCACTTTTGTTACCTATAGTATAAAGGTAGCATAGTCTAGCTGGCTGTGCATGAGGAGAGAGGTGTCCTTGGAGGCCTTATGGATATAACTAACTTGGCTTTTCTCTGGCAGATTGCTGATCTCCTCTGCAAGTGACCGTGACATGTATTTGTGGATTGGATATCTCTGTGCAATCCTCTTATTCACTGCGGCTCTCATTCAGTCTTTCTGCCTTCAGTGTTATTTTCAGCTGTGCTTCATGCTGGGTATAAAAGTACGGACAGCTGTCATGGCTTCTGTATATAAGAAGGTAAGCAGAATATGGCAGGTATCACCAAAGAAAATCCCCTCAGTAAATATGAGCATTGATTCCAAGGTTGAGGAAAATGTGATGGAAATGATAACTCATCTCAACACTTAATTTTGACTGACCATACAGCCTCCTTTAGATGTTTCTTTGGAAATTAGATTATGAGAGGTGTGTTCACAAACAATGGGTGGAGAGGCCAGGAGGGAAAAGGTACTCCCCAGGGAGAAGCTTGCAAGCTGTTCTGGTGCTCAGGATCCACCTTGCAGCCCTGAAGGCTTGGCTACCCATCCATCTCTTCCTGCGTCTCTTGACAAGGTAAAATGCCTTGGAAAAGAATATAAGGTCAGAAAAGAAGCTGGTGAAGGGGTCAAACTCTTAAAACCACCAACGTTCAACTCAAATACTTAATGAAACCCAGCTCAGAGACCTAGTGTATCCATCTCAAATTGCAATCTTGCCAGAGTTCCATCTCCCCAGACCAAATTTCACCTAGCAACTTCTTTTCCTAACTTTTAGCGCTAACCCAACCCTCCTCTGCCTGACTTCTTTTTTCAATTTGTAAATACATTCATGCTGATTACTGAGTTCTGCAGACCTGGAAGCTTTTTCTTTTCCTTAAGATGATTTTGTTCATCTTCCCTCTGATACATTGGGGTTTTTTTGTTAGTGGTGGTGGTGGTTTGTTGTTGTTTTTTCTGTTGTTGTTGTTGTTGTTTTTGAGACAGAGTCTTGCTCTGTTGCCCAGGCTGGAGCGCAATTGTGCAATCTTGGCTCACTGCAACCTCCGCCTCCTGGGTTCAAGTGATTCTCCTGCCTCAGCCTCCTGAGTAGCTGGGACTACAGGCGTGTGCCACCATGCCCAGTTCATGTTTGTATTTTCAGTAGAGGCGAGGTTTTACCGTGTTAGCCAAGATTGTCTCGATCTGCTGACCTCATGATCCGCCCACCTTGGCCTCCCTCCCTGCTGGGATTACAGGCATGAGCCACAGCGCCTGGGCGATACATTGTTTTTGAGGGTTAACTTTCTCAAGGCAACTGTATGTTCCTCATGTCCTCCATACCAAGATGAAGTCCCATTTTGTTCCTTAAGAAATGAAAATACAGTAGTTATGATCAGTGACGACAAGCTTGAGGAGAAAATTCATCCATCAGGAGATAGGTTCCAATTTTTTTATAGGTTGGAACACTAGTTGACTCTCTTCCTTTTTTTATTCCATCACTGCAAAGTTCCATCATGGTGACTTCTCTATTACAGTTCCTACTTTTCTCCTTTGCTTTCCTCTCTAGAAACAACACTTTGTCTTTGTCTTCCCTGAGTAGATGTTGGCTCGTTGAGAGACAGTGGCAGATAATCCAAGTGTCTTTAGATCAGAATTCTGGCCACGTCCTTTGAACTCCCAGATACCCCCCTACTGGAATTTGTCTTCCTCCAGTTGATTTTTACAATCTCCTTATTCCTTCTGGAGATACTGAGTTTCTGCTGGTTTACAGGTTATGAGGTCACTAACCAGCCTATTTCAGCCATTGCTAGTAAAGTACACTTCTACAACTTTTTCATAATTGTGATTATTCATTCACACTATTTTGATTCTTAATATTCCAGGTTTTGCAACTGTTAAAATCAATAAAGAGATTTATAAAATAGAACCCTCAATGATACTTTTATTCAAATAAATATCACTATTAGAAAAGTGGAAAAAAATTACTAATTTATATGTTTAGACAATGCTTCACTACTTATGGAACATTTTTTACATTTACTATCAATTCACAGGGCTATTGCCCTGTGAAATAAATACATTATCCCTATTTTATGGAGAAAAATAAGGCTTAGATAATTTCAATGGCTACAATTACAAAGCCAGGAGTTGTCCCCAAACAAGGGCTACTGGGACTAAATTTATTTATTTATTAATTTTTAAAATTATTATACTTTAACTTCTAGGGTACATGTGCACCATGTGCAGGTTTGTTACATATGTATACATGTGCCATGTTGGTGTGCTGCACCCATTAACCCGTCATTTACATTAGGTATATCTTCTAATGCTATCCCTCCCCTCTCCCCAATCCCACGACAGGCCCAGGTGTGTGATGTTCCCCATCCTGCATCCAAGTGTTCTCATTGTTCAATTCCCACCTGTGAATGAGAACATGCAGTGTTTAGTTTTCTGTTCTTGCAATAGTTTGCTCAGAATGATGGTTTCCAGCTTCATCCATATCCCTACAAAGGACATGAACTCATCCTTTTTTATGGCTGCATAATATTCCATGGTGTATATGTGCTACATTTTCTTAATCCAGTCTATCATTGATGGACATTTGGGTTGGTTCCAAGTCTTTGCTATTGTGAATAGTGCCGCAATAAACATACGTGTGCATGTGTCTTTGTAGCAGCATGATTTATAATCCTTTGGGTATATACCCAGTAATGGGATGGCT
>NW_016803361.1:3876090-3917316 GCF_001698545.2 Rhinopithecus bieti
TTTCATTGAGCAGTGGTTTGTAGTTCTCCTTGAAGAGGTCCTTCACATCCCTTGTAAGTTGGTTCCTGGATATTTTATTCTCTTTGAAGGAATTGTGAATGGGAGTTCACTCTTGATTTGATTCTCTGTTTGTCTGTTGTTGGTGTATAGGAATGCTTCTGATTTTTGCATATTGATTTTTGTATCCTGAGACTTTGCTGAAGTTGCTTATCAACTTAAGGCCATTTTGGGCTGAGACGATGGGGTTTTCTAAATATACAATCATGTCATCTGCAAACAGGGACAATTTGACTCCCTGTTTTCCTAATCGAATACCCTTTACTTCTTTCTCCTGCCTGATTGCCCCGGCCAGAACTTCCAACACTATGTTGAATAGGAGTGGTGAGAGAGGGCATCCCTGTCTTGTGCCAGTTTTAAAAGGGAATGCTTCCAGTTTTTGCCCATTCAGTATGATATTGGCTGTGGGTTTGTCGTAAATAGCTTTTAATATTTTGAGATACGTACTGGGACTAAATTTACTGAAAATAGAAATGTGTAGTGATTACCTTGAAGGGCAATTAGATGTTGTTAGTTGTTTTTTGTTTTTCCCTCTTGCATACCAAAAGGAAGGCATAGCAGTGGGCTGATTCCTCTAGAACCTTGATGGTCCAACATTTTAGAAAACTTTCCTCTTTTTACTGCACAGCCAAGAATCCTGATATGTTCCAAAGAATGTATTGGTGGATTAAGATGGCAGTAGTGCTTCTAGGAGGAGATGGAAGTAGTGCGGGCCACTTGTAGCCCATACACTGTCTTTCTGGGAATTACAAGGTGGCTCTCCTTCTTCTAGAAAGATGCAGCCTACCCCAGATGGTGCCTTGGTGGCATAGTGCAAGTTGGTTTCAGTACTCTGATACATTTGTGCAAGGCATTGTTGTAAGTGACAGACTTGTGGATATCAACCTCCTGACCTCTCTAACATAAGAACAGGAAGCCCATACTACAAGACCAGGCATCTAGACAGTGCCTGAAAAATCCTGACAATACAAAAGTCTTTTATTTTATTTTATTTATTTTTTGAGACAGAGTCTCGCTCTGTTGCCCAGTCTGGAGTGCAATGGCACAATCTCGGCTCGCTGCAACCTCTGCTTCCCAGGTTCCAGCAATTCTCCTGCCTTAGCCTCCCGAGCAGCTGGGATTACAGGCGCCCGCCACCATGCCTGGCTAATTTTTGTATTTTTGATAGAGATGGGGTTTCGCCGTGTTGGCCAGGCTGGTCTTGAACTCCTGACCTCAGGTGATCTGTCTGCCTCATCCTCCCAAAGTGCTAGGATTACAGGTGTGAGCCACTGTGCCAGGCCTACAAAAGTCATTTTACTTCAAAGTATGAAGTCTGAAGTTTTTCTCTTCATTCTAAATTCTCTGTCCTTCTTGGGAATTATTGCAACCTCTTCATAAGAGTATGACTCCAAAAAGCGTTGCCATATCAAAAGCTTCTGAGGTCAAAATCAATACATACTGGTTCCCTCCTTCCTTTCCTCCCTCTCTCCTTCCATCCATGTATCCCTCCTTTTCTTCTATCCTTCAGTATTTGATTCTCTACTATGTGCCACATAATATAGTAGTGAAATAGATAGATGCCCTCATCCTCACAGAGTTTACATCTAGTGGAGAAACAGAAAAAAAACAAGGTAATTATGGTTCATTGTGATGAATGTAATGACAAAGGTAAGCTCAGGATATTATGAGAGTACACAGGACGAGTATCTAATCCCAACTTTGTAGTCAGGGTGGTTTTCTCACAAGAAGTTACATCTCGGCTGACACCAAAGGATAAATAGGAGTTTTTTGGGCAAAGAAGTGTGTGGATGTGTAGGGTTGGAGGAAGGTGGGAATAGGAAGAAAGAGTGGTCAAGAATGAGAGAACACCATGTATAAGATTTGGAGGCAAGAAGTCACAGTGCCTTGGAGAAGCTGTGTCCATATGGAGCACATCCTTCCATTGTAATCTCACTTCCTGAGCTTCCTCTTCTACTCCCTAGTATCCCTGGCTTTGTCATTGGGTCCCAATTTCAATCTTTATCTTTAGGCATTGACCCTATCCAACTTGGCCAGGAAGGAGTACACCGTTGGAGAAACAGTGAACCTGATGTCTGTGGATGCCCAGAAGCTCATGAATGTGACCAACTTCATACACTTGCTGTGGTCAAGTGTTCTACAGATTGTCTTATCCATCTTCTTCCTATGGAGAGAGTTGGGACCCTCAGTCTTAGCAGGTGTTGGGGTGATGGTGCTTGTAATCCCAATTAATGCGATACTGTCCACCAAGAGTAGGACCATTCAGGTAAAGAAAGAGTCACCCAGAAGAATATATGCTTTCTTTAAAGTGTAAACCCTTTTTCTTACTCTACTCTAATTCTTAATGGGAGTTTGGGCAAGTCAAAGCTGGTGGAAGACTTTCTACCATCTCAAGTGTACTTGGCTTTCTCTGAGTTCCCTTTTCATCTTCTGATGACTCTTAGGGTTTATATACACTCCCCTGCATTCATGTTAGAGGGAAGAGCCTGACTGGAGAAGGACGGGCTGCCCCAGAGACGCTGCACATAATTCTTCCCTCTTGCTCTGCTGGGCTGCCCTAGTAACAGTGATTTGGGGCCCTGCTTCTCCGTTATAGCAATCTAAACCAACCACAGAGAACAGTCGCATGAGTGATCCAAATTTCAGCCTGAGCCTTGGCAATCACCCCACTACCACCAGGTGGGAGGGTTCTGTGTGGACAGTGTCCTCAGTCCTGCCAGAAGTCACAGGTTGGGTGGGTGGACTTGACAATGTATATGATTTATTCACTCATTTGTTTTGCATTCAAGTTACAAATAATTGTTTTGAAAATATTTCTTGCATATCTTACTTCTCTGAGAACACAGTAGTGAGTTAGGGCTCCTGTTCTCATGGATCTTACATTCTACCTGGTGGGATGGTGGAGAGACAGGCAATACACAAAGAAGAAAAATATTAGATCATGATAAGTGTTATACAGAGAATTCAACAGGGTGATGAGATAGTGAGTGAATGGGTGGCTATTTTCAATGAGCTCAGGGAAGACCTCTTGGGGAGTGGACATTTAAGCTGAACTCTGAATGACACAAGCCTGATTGTAAAGGAGAAAGCCTTGGGAAGGGCAGGGGAAGAACAGCCTGGGAACTGGGTACAGTCAGGCAAGGGCTATGGGGCAGAAACAAGCTTGGCACAAGCAAGGATCAGAAAGAAGATGGGTGTGGCAGGAATGGAGTGGGCAAAGAGAGTGGAGGGTGGTGAATCCCATCACTGGGCACCTCAAGTTCTTACTAAGTGACAGTCACAAAGTAGCAGTGAGGCCTGAGGTCTGCAGCAAACCTGAGCCCTCTCTCATGGAAGCGTATATTGTTTTTCTTTTGCTTTTTTCCTGGCAGGTCAAAAATATGAAGAATAAAGACAAACGTTTAAAGATCATGAATGAGATTCTTAGTGGAATCAAGGTGAGGATCTGAGCATAGGTGGATCTCTGTGGGTAAGGACAGAAGCAGCGGCTCTCTTGACCTTCGCAAACCCTGGTAGAGGTGATGGATTCCTGCTTCTCGGCCAGTTGTGTCACATGACTTTTGTTTCATGTCCTCCTGTCCCTCTCAGGTCCTCTGTTGAACCTCTATTTCTATTTGTTCACCCTAAATAGCTTGTTTTGTTTTGACACTTTACTGTAGAAGTTTTTAAACATATAGAAAAATAGAGACTATCATGAACCCCTACGAACTTTTCACCCAGCTCCGGGAATTATCAGCATGCCCTAACTAGTTTCATCTATAAACCCACTCCCTTCACACTTGCTTGATTATTTTAAAGCAAATCTCAGCAATCTTGTCCTTTCATTCATAAATACTGTGTATGTATCTCTAACTTATTTTTAAAATGTAGACACAATACCATTATCATACCTACAAAAAAATTAACAGTCTTTGATACCATCAAAGTTCTCCATTTGCCTCATATGTGCCTTTTGTTTGTTTGTTTTGCTGTTGGTTAGGTTGAATAAGGACCCAAAAAATGTCCATGCATGGTATGGTATTTAATTGATAGTGATTTTAATCTACAACAGTTTCTCTCTCTCTCTCTCTCTCTCTGTGTGTGTGTGTGTGTGTGTGTGTGTGTGTGTGTTTGTCTTGGTCATTCCAAAAAAACTAGGTTATTTGTCTTATTTCCTGTAAATTGATAGTTAGATCTAAAGGTTTGATTGATTTAGATTTCATTTGGGGGTAGGAGTACCAGGTTGCTTTCAAGTGGTGCTGTGTGCTTCCAAACTGCAGCGATGATGACGTGAGTGGGCCCAGGCAGTGTCAGCCTGATCCATCCTTTACAAGGTTTCCTGCTAGTCTTTCACTAGAGCGGTAGTTTGTGATGCTGGCAGCACATTAGAATCACCTGAGAAATTTGAAGTTTGTAAAACCCACTGAGGCTGGGGGCCTACTTCAAACCATTTAAATTGGACTCTTTGGGAGCGAGGCCCAAACATGTATTTTTTTTAAGTTCCCTAGGTGATTCTAATATGCCACCAAGGTGAAAAACACTATTGTAAGAATTTTATGATCATGGCCTAGGTCTGTTATTTCATTAGGAATTGCAAAAGAGTGAAATTTTTTAATTCTGTTATTCCATTGACATTGATTAGCTGGAATTTTATGAAGAAGAATTATCTTTCATCAACTTGTTGTTTACCCTAAAATGAAGTTTGTATGGAATAGGCAGAATAAATTCTTGCTTCTTTCCCTCCATTTACCAGCTTTCATGATAATGCATTTCATCCTCCAGAGGTGACCAATGATTTCGTTTAACTGAATATTGTTTTGAATTAATGCATCTTAACATTATCCTAAATGTCTTAAAATAAAACAGAGCCCCTTTTAACTCCTTGTTAATTCTCCACACAGAGCTCTGATATGTCCTTCTGTTAATGTGGCAAAACTAAAAGGAGAGCTGGTTTTGAATCTCAGCTCTACCACTGGGTGGTTTAACTTGCCAAAAGTTTGGGAAGGTTCCCTTGTCCCTCTCAGCTTGTTTCCTTATCGTTTAAATGAAGATAATAACTCTACAAATGTAAGGTGACTAACTCACTTCGATTTGCTCAGAACTTTTTAAGTCTTAGTACTGGAAGGCCTGTGTCCTGCGCAGCCCTTTAGTCCCAGGCAAACTAGAACAGTTAGTCATACTAAGGTTGTTATAAACTGAGATAATGTATTTAAAATGCTTTGTACATAGTAGGTTGTCAACAAATACAAGCTACCTTTCTGTAATCATACTTTATAATCTGGATTTCTATTCCCCACATTTTGGGGACTATATCCTGAAACATGGGTGGATCAGATACACTGGTGCCCTCTCGGGGACAATCACGTGAGCTGTATTTTTTTTTTCAACTTATTAGATCCTGAAATATTTTGCCTGGGAACCTTCATTCAGAGACCAAGTCCAAAACCTCCGGAAGAAAGAGCTGAAGAACCTGCTGGCCTTTAGTCAACTACAGTGTGTAGTAATGTTCATCTTCCTGTTAACTCCAGTCCTGGTGAGTAGCAGAGGGGTCCATGGGCATTCGCCTGGGTGTTCACCTGGACCTGCATCAGCTTCCTGAAGAGGAAGTTCACTTTTGATAGACTAGCTGGCACCTCTAGGCCTGACCGCAAGATCCAGGGGACTTGTCCCTCTCACCACCCCATGCTGCTTTTCCTCCTTTGTCCCACACCCCCAGCTGTAGTTTCACCTTCATGTACTGTACAGTGGTCTGGCAGCCCAGAGCAACTTTTTAGGATGCACAGCAAGAATGTGGTATCAGGAATGATTGGCTTAGGAGGCTTTATTGTCTTCTTTGGAAGGTGGTGTAGGTCTATAGTGGAAGGAACACTGATATAGGATCCAGGAGACCTGAACTCTGGTCCTAGTAATTCATTAATTGACCTTGTGACCTTGGGGAAGATATTTCCTCCTCTCCTGGGCTCAGTTTTCTCATCTGTACATGAAGAGGCTGGATCATCTTTAAGGCGCCTTCAGCTCTGATATACGGTGCTCCTGAAACCTAGCACAATGCTGCTTTGTCCCTTTTAGGAATAAATTGCTTATGACCTTGCTCTTTCCAGGTATCTGTGGTCACATTTTCTGTTTACGTCCTGGTGGATAGCAACAATATTTTGGATGCACAAAAGGCCTTCACCTCCATTACTCTCTTCAACATCCTGCGCTTTCCCCTGAGCATGCTTCCCATGATGATCTCCTCCATGCTCCAGGTAGGTCGGCACTCTTGCTGATGACTGCCTATCTCTGGTTAAAAGCCTTGGAGTCCAGAATGACTGGCTATCACATCCCATGTCTAACTTTTGCTGGTAAACTTTCAAGAGAGAGAGATCTGTTTGATTTCTGGAGACCAGTGGTTTGACCTTAATAAAAATCATGAGTTTTCTGAGCCCCAGTTTATCTAACTATAAAATGAGGATAATTATACCAATCTCATCTACCTGAGCATAGTCACTGATATGCGACAAGTACCAGAGCTGCAGAGGAAGGTCACCAGACAGGCAGCAGACTGATGAGAAGGCCTAGTTACCAGAACCAGATAGAAGTTAAGTTTTGTCTTAGAAGGCAGGAGGTAGTTTCTGGAATTAGGGCCAACAACTGGAGAGAGCAGAGGAGTTGAACTCCATGAGTTTGCTAAAGGACTGAAATAGAGCACCCACTTCCATCTGTCTATGGTGGGATAGCTTCCAGGGCTGAGTTTGGTGGAGCTTAGGAGATGCCAGCTGTGGCAAATAGAAAATCATGGGCTAATGACAAAGTCAAAATCTCTCTGCTTGTGCTTGTTACTGACTTTAATTCTTGAGATCCTTTGTGTCCTTCTCTAGGCCGGTGTTTCCACAGAGCGGCTGGAGAAGTACTTGGGAGGGGATGACTTGGACACATCTGCCATTCGACATGACTGCAATTTTGGTAAATAAATTTGGAAGTTGCTTCCCAAACTTATTCGCAGTGCTGGTGCCAGAATTTTGATAATGCAAGAACTTAGCAGCAGCAAACTGAAAGAGAGAGCTTGGAGATTTGTCTTAAGCCTATGCTTGCATAAGATACATACTGTTCTTACTTGAATTATGTTTACACTTAGAGCAGATTGCTCAACTAGATTGCTAAATAAAGCTGGGCCAGCTCTTCTGAGGATAAGCAGGGAATCCTGCAAAGGATCCAGAAAGCAGAAGTCAGGATGGAGCCAAGTGTGTGGGATTGGGAAGGTAGCCTAGAGTGAAAGAATACTCAGATTCTGAAGGTTTAAAGGTTGGGGGCCAGCCATGGCCAGAGTGGGCAGTAGGACTGGAATCCATGGTGGGGAGGATTTATATATGGAGGTGGAATTCATACAAGGGGACTGGGCAACAGAGGGTCTGAGTGTATACTCTGAGTCCAGAGTATCCATAGGTCAGGAATCTGGCCTTCCAGTAGGCTTGAGAGTTCTGAATCAAAAAGAACTTTAGCTGGGCATGGTGGCTCACGCCTATAATCCCAGCACTTTGGGAGGCCGAGGCGAGTGGATCACCTGAGGTCAGGAGTTTGACACACCAGCCTGACCAACATGGAGAAACCCCATCTCTACTAAAAATACAAAATTAGCTGAGTGTGGTGGCACATGCCTGTAATCCTGGCTACTCGGGTGGCTGAGGCAGGAGAATCGCTTGAACCTGGGAGGTGGAGGTTGCGGTGAGCTGAGATTGCGCCATTGCACTCAGTCTGGGTGACAAGAGTGAAACTGCATCTCAAAAAAACAAAATGAAACAAAACGAAAAAAAAGGACTTTAGGCTGGACGCAGTGGCCTGTAATCCCAGGCCTTTGGGAGGCTGAGCCGGGCAGATTGCTTGAGTCCATGAGTTGGAGACTAGCCTGGGTGACATGACGAAACTCTGTCTCTACTAAAAATACAAAAATTAGCGGGGCATGGTGGTGCATGCCTGTAGTCCCATCTACCTGGAGGCTGAAGCAGGAGAATCTCTTGAGCCTGGAAAGTCAAGGTGGCAGTCAGCCGAGATTGCACCACTGCACTCCAGTCTGGGTGACAAAGTGAGACCATGACTCAAAAAAAAAAAAAGGACTTCATATGCAGGCCACTTCTGGTCTCATTCTAGGAGATTTCATTTGCCTCCTGTTAGCATAGGAGCCAGCACTTAGCAGAAACAATCCAGGGTGCTGATGGAGAAAGCGGAGACACATGAGGGCTGAGAAAGGGCAGACAGTCATGTGGGGATGTACATTTGACTAAAAGAGGGCTTTTTCTCAACAGACAAAGCCGTGCAGTTTTCTGAGGCCTCCTTTACCTGGGAACGTGGTGTGGAAGCCACAATCCGAGAGTGAGTTGCCTTCTTTCCATCCTAATGTTCTTTAGCATTCTCACTGCCTGGCCTGTTCTCAGAAAATTCCGTGTAATAGAATAAATGGGGAAATGAGCTATGTGCGTGTCTTCAATTAGATACCAGTGCAGGACAAACCCCTGGAGAGATGAGCTGAAAGCAGAGGTTCTCAGCCCCTTCCCCTGATAACTGTATTTGCCACCCTGCTTTCCTACTATGGGACCATGAATATCCAGCTGTAATCCCATGAAGACATTTGTGTGTGCAGATTGTGGATGGAGGTAGTGCAGTGTTGGCAGGTGGCCGCGTCTCTGGGTATGGTAGAAGATAAACACAAGAACCTGAATTCAGTATAAGTTCATTCATCCAAGAATAGCAATCAGGAACATTGGAATCTGGCTTCTTAGTGTGAATCTTCTGCACGTAGTGTGTCTCTTAAGCACCATGTATAATAGCACACCCAATTCATCCACTGAGCACAGCACACAGAGTACACCAGGGGCCTGAATAGGCCATATCTTTCTTTCTTCACAACTGAGCACATCTTTTTTTTTTTTTTTTTTTTTTGAGACGGAGTCTTGCTGTGTCGCCCAGGCTAGAGTGCAGTGGCACGGTCTCGGACAACTGAGCACATCTTATTGTCTCCATACTATACTCCCGACTTCCCACTCCTCTATCTTGTTCCTATAGCCTTTAACATGGACTCCAGAGCTAGCCCCAGGATGAGTTAGGGGCAGGAGCATCTGCTCTGAACCCTCCTAACCCAGCAGGTTCCCTTTCCAGAGAGGAAACTGGGCAGGGCTTCCACCTTACTGTTATAGGTCTGGAAGACATTCAACTCAATGGGCAGATTCAGAAAGACTGTGAACAAGTTCCTAATGTTCCTACTGTTCTAGAAACTCAAATAACAGGACTGGCACACAGAGTTTCCAGGAACCTATTCCAGTGTGGGCCCCTACCCAGCCAGATACAGTCAAATATTCAGGAGGAAGGCCAGGGAATCTACTTTCAGCAAATGTTCCAGGTGACACATTTAGTAGCTAAATTTGGGAAATGTTAATCTAGTCCAATCCCATTAGTAAGAAAGGAGGGGTCCTTAGTCCAAAGGAAGTGACCTTCCAAGATAACATAGCCCAGCAGTGTCAGGGTTGGGGCTTGAACCAAGCCAGGTCTCCAGGCCCCCAACAGGGTCTTGTTCAATGGGTAACCATGTTCGTTCTAGGAGAATTTTATCATGTACATTTGGCACAAGCAGCTTACAGATGAGTTGGATAAATTAGGGCTCATTGGGGCTCATTCTCTAGCCTTTAGAGCTAAGAAAAAACAAAAAGAAAAAGTATTAAAGAAGCACTTTGGGGTCTTGTATATCCGAGGGAAATTTTCCAATCTTGAGGGGAAATCTCCTAATACCAGACTTCATGGAGACTCAGAGAAGTGACTTGAACTACTCTTCAATACCCAACCCCTGCTATCTCCTTCAAAGACATTCCTCTCTTTCAGTGTGAACCTGGACATTATGCCAGGCCAACTTGTGGCTATAATGGGGTCTGTCGGCTCTGGGAAATCCTCCTTGATATCAGCCATGCTGGGAGAAATGGAAAATGTCCACGGGCACATCACCATCAAGGTGAGAGGGAATGCCATTGCAAAAGCCTCTGACTCCCGAATGTCAGCAGGGAGTCTCCCTCTGACTCCCTTCATGCTTTTGCCTCATTGTGGAGAAGGCACTGAGGGCTAGTAGGTGAGGCCTTGGAGACATCTGGTAGATTTGTGGACTGTGATTTTCTGTCCCATTTCAACTTTATATAATCAGTTGCTGGGGGTAAGATTTGGGAATCTGCATTTTTAAGGAGCTCTAAAGGTGATTCTCATATGCATACTACAGTGTGAAAACTGTTGATTAGAGATGTCTTCCTTCAAAATATAGGCATTTCTGGCCAGGCGCGGTGACTCATGCCTGTAATCCCAGCACTTTGAGAGGCTGAGGCAGGTGGATTACCTGAGGTCAGGAGTTCGAGACTAATCTGGTCAACATGGTGAAACCACGTCTCTACTAAAAATACAGTATTAGCCGGGCATGGTGGCATACGCCTATAATCCCAGCTACTTGGGAGGCTGAGGCATGAGAATCACTTGAGCCCAGGAGGGCTGCAGTGAGCCAAGATCATGCCACTGCACTCCAGCCTGAGCAACAGAAAAAGACTCTGTCTCAAAAAAAAAAAAAAAAAAAAGTATAGGCATTTCTGCTTTATCTATGTATTTGTTTCTGAAAAATCACACATTCTGCAAAACTGTACAATAAAAATAACAGGACCTAGGGGAAAAGAATTGTAATAGATCACTAAAATCTTATATAACTTTGTAATCAAACTACCAACAAAAACAATACCAACCATAGCAATAACATCGAGAGCAATAAAAAGAGTAATCTGGTAAAATCAACACTGGCATTTGCACCCAACATTACAGTTAGTCTTGGGCCTCTCTCTCCCTCTTTTGAGAGCTAAATCTTTGATGGCATTTGCTTCCAAAATAAAAATCTGGTGTAGGGTGTTGTCTTCATCAATTATATATACATTTTTTGGGACAGAGTCTCGCTGTGTCAGTCAGGCTGCAGTGCAATAGTGCAATCTCAGCTCACTGCAACCTCCATCTCCTGGGTTCAAGTGATTCTCCTGCCTCAGTCTCCCAAATAACTGGGATTACAGGTATGTGCCACCATGCCCCACTAACTTTTTTTTTATTATTATTTTTAAAAATTTTTTTACTTTAAGTTCCAGGATACATGTGCAGAACATGTAGGTTTGTTACATAGGTATACGTGTGCCATGGTGGTTTGTTGCACCTATTAACCTGTCATCTAGGTTCCCTCCCCTCGCCCCTCAGCCCTCAATAGGCCCCGGTGTGTGATGTTCCCCTCCCTGTATCCATGTGTGTTCACTGTTCAACTCCCACTCATGAGTAATAACACGCAGTGTTTGGTTTTCTGTTCCTGTGTTAGTTTGCTGAGGATGATGCTTCTAGCTTCATCCATGTCCCTACAAAGGACATGATCTCATTCCTTTTTATGGCTACATAGTGTTCCATGGTATATATGTGCCACATTTTCTTTATCCAGTCTATCATTGATGATGCCCAGCTAATTTTTGTACTTTTGTACTTTTAGTAGAGGCACGGTTTCGCCATGTTGTCCAGGCTGGTCTCAAACTCCTGCCTTAGCCTCCCAAAGTGCTGGGATTATATGGGTAAGCCACTGCGCCTGGCTAATTATGATTTTTTTAACACAGAGGAAAATGTTTTCATGGCATCTTCATCAGTACTCTGAAATTTTCCAGAAAGCTAAATTTAGGGACAATTATAGCCATTTTTGAATTGTTACCACTACTTGTACCAAAGAGAGGCGTATCTATAGATTTTCAGCTTTTTTTCTTAAGATCTTCATATATTGCTAAGAGTTTCTTTTTAAGTATGAGAACGCTTCCTCCGATTGATTTATATTGACCTGCTTGGAAAAAAAATTTAAGAACCAGCTGTTCTTCTACAATATACTGACATCATTTCCTGATTCAGCAATCACTAATGAACTAATTTGCAATTTTTTTTTTTTTTTTTTTGAGACGGAGTCTCGTTCTGTCGCCCAGGCTGGAGTGCAGTGGTGCGATCTCAGCTCACTGCAAGCTCTGTCTCCCGGGTTTACGCCATTCTCCTGCCTCAGCCTCCCGAGTAGCTGGGACTACAGGCGCCCGCCACCTCGCCCGGCTAGTTTTTTGTATTTTTTAGTGGAGACAGGGTTTCACCGTGTTAGCCAGGATGGTCTCGATCTCCTGACCTCATGATCCGCCCATCTTGGCCTCCCAAAGTGCTGGGATTACAGGCTTGAGCCACCGCGCCTGGCCTACTAATTTGCAATTTTAAAAACATGCACTATAACAGAACAGACTACAGATTTAAGTCTGTCTTCTAACTCCTTTGGGGAAGCTTTTTTTCTTGCTAACTCATAACTGGGTTCTTCCTCAAACACAGGCATTTGTTGGTCTCCATTTCTGGTTGTTTTTTTTTTTTTTTTTTTTTTTTTTTTTTGAGACAGAGTCTCAGTCTGTCACCCAGGCTGGAGTGCAGTGGTGTGATCTCGGCTCACTGCAACCTCTGCCTCCTAGGTTCAAGCAATTCTCTGCCTCAGCCTCCTGAGTAGCTGGGATTACAGGCACATGTCACCACACCTGGCTAATTTTTGTATTCTTAGTAGAGACAGGGTTTCACCATCTTGGCCAGGCTGGTCTTGAACTCCTGACCTTGTGATCCACCTGCCTCAGTCTCCCAAAGTGCTGGAATTACAGGCATGAGCCACCGCGCCCGGCCTCCATCTCTGTTTTTTGTTTGTTTGTTTGAGATGGAGCCTCACTCTGTATCCCAGGCTGGAGTGCAGTGGCCCAATCTCAGCTCACTGCAGCCTCTGCCTCCTGGGTTCAAGGGATTCTCCTGCTTCAGCTTCCCGAGTAGCTGGGATTACAGACTCGTGCCACCACATCCAGCTACTTTTTGTGTTTTTAGTAGAGATAGGGTTTCACCATGTTGGCCAGGCTGGTCACTCCTGACCTCAGGTGATTCGCCCACTTTGACCTCCCAAAGTGCTGGGATCACAAGCTTGAGCCACTGTGCCCAGACTCCATCTCTCTTTGGATATAAGCTTGCTTCCTAAGATGTCATCTATGCCAGGGGTCCCCAACCCCTGGGCCTCAGACTGGTACTGTTCCATGGCCTGTTGGGAACCAGGCTACACAGGAGAAGGTGAGCGGTGAGCGAGCATTACCACCTGAGCTCCACCTCCTGTCAGATCAGCAGCAGCATTAAATTCTCATAGGACCACGAACTCTTTTGTGAACTGCACATGCCAGGAATCTAGGCTGCATCTACTGCCTGATGATCTGAGGTGGAACAGTTTCATCCCGAAACCATCTCCCACTACCACCCCATCCATGGAAAAATTGTCTTCCACAAAACTGGTCCCTGGTGCCAAAAACTGTTGGGGACCGCTGATCTATACCATTCCCTTGTCAGTGTTAGCCCTTTGTTGCTCCTAGTAAATTCAATTGGGTTTGACCAAAACCCTCTTCTAGAAGCAACACACACATTTATCATCTAATTTTCAGGATCATGGCTGGAAAACATAGTCTAAAAAAGGGGGGCTTTTGATGGTGAAGAGGATATTGAGTCCTGAGAGTGGAATAACTACAAGCACATGAATAAATACCAGATCCTCTGTCATCCTGATGCACAGTTCTTCAAATTTAAGCTCCATGTGTTTCTTCCCCCTCTCCAGCCACCTCGTCCTTCAACCCTGCATTTCTGGAGGTGCGGCTGTAACATGGTCTGATCCTTTTTCATCTAGGGCACCACTGCCTATATCCCACAGCAGTCCTGGATTCAGAATGGCACCATAAAGGACAACATCCTTTTTGGAGCAGAGTTGAATGAAAAAAGGTACCAGCAAGTCCTGGAGGCCTGCGCTCTCCTCCCAGACTTGGAAATGCTGCCTGGAGGAGATTTGGCTGAGATTGGAGAGAAGGTACTTGGGATAACAAGGGATCTTCAAGGGTGAAGGCATATTGAAGAGAAAAAGTGAGGATGGTGGTGAAGAACTACACGGGGTCACAATATTCCACATAATAACTCAGAATTTTAAAACCTTCTGCTTGGAAGCAGATACAGGAATTACGTAATTTAAATCAAGGATGATGAGGCAAAGGCCATAAGAAGTTAACAGTGACTGGCCCAAGGATGATCTCACAGGAGGTTGGGCAGAAGTGGGACCAGAGTCTAGGCGTCCTGATTCTACTTCTGTATCAGCAAGGCCAGAGGAAGATTCTACTAATCTGCTTTGAACACTTAGACGTTTACTGTGAATTATCTTCTGATGTTATTAAAGGCCCTTCCTAAAAATAGATTTTTAGGGCTGGGCGCAGTGGCTCACGCCTGTAATCCCAGCACTTTGGGAGGCCGAGGTGGGTGGATCACCTGAGGTCAGGAGTTTGAGACTAACCTGACCAACAAGGTGAAACCCCATCTCTACTAAAAATACAAAAATTAGCCTTGCGTGGTAGCAGGCGCCTATAGTCCCAGCTAGTCGGGAGGCTGAGACAGGAGAATTACTTGAACCAAGGAGGCAGAGGTTGCAGTGAGCTGAGATTGTACCACTGCACTCCAACCTGGGCAATGGAGCAAGACTCCATCTCAAAAAAAGAAAAAGATTTTTAATGACTATATTATATTTATTATATAGATCTAGCATAATTTATTTTGAAATCTCTAAATAAAAACCCTGCCTATTTAGGATATTTTCATCCTCCCTCCCCAGTACTAGAAATAAATGTAGCAATCTTTGGGAACAAAAAATCTCAAGATGTTAGAAGATTAGTGAAGATACAGCTCTAGAGTAATTTTGTTCATTAATTAGCATAGACTTATTGAGCGCCTACTATATGCCAAGTACTGTTTTAAGTGCTGGGGTTACATCCATGAACAAAACAGAAAAAACCTCTGTTCTACATTCTCATGGGGTGACAAGCAACCAAACCATTAAATAAGTAAATTATCTGATAAAAAGTGATAAGTTGGCCATATCTTTAATTGTTGGGCCTAAAGTTATTTATTTGAATCAGTTCTTTATTTGTATAAAGGAACTTGTTAGATTTTTAACCCCTTGACACCTTATTGGGATGAATTTCTTCCTTTTACCCCTCCCTATTAGATTCTGTGAAGGTGGGTCTAGGGAGTAGTGCTTAATATAAATTATTTTCTTCTTCAGGGTATAAATCTCAGTGGGGGTCAGAAGCAGCGAATCAGCCTGGCCAGAGCTACCTACCAAAATTTAGACATCTATCTTCTAGATGACCCTCTGTCTGCTGTGGATGCTCATGTAGGAAAGCATATTTTTAATAAGGTCTTGGGCCCCAATGGCCTGTTGAAAGGCAAGGTGAGAAATCATTGAACATGATGAAGATACAAAGGTGGGGTGGGAGGGAGAGGGGAGGACATGTCTGGCAAGTAAGACAGGGAAGATGGTGGACATATGGTAATTAACACAACTTCATATTATTTTTATAGACTCGACTCCTGGTTACACATAGCATGCACTTTCTTCCTCAAGTGGATGAGATAGTACTTCTGGGGAATGGCACAATTATAGAGAAAGGATCCTACAGTGCTCTCCTGGCCCAAAAAGGAGAGTTTGCTAAGAATCTGAAGACATTTCTAAGACATACAGGCCCTGAAGAGGAAGCCACAGGTATGTAAGGAGGATTGGGACAAGATAGAATTTGGGCCATGGAGGGAATGGTAAACCAGTATCTACTTCCTGAACTGTTCAGTATCCAGTGAACTAGATTTGGAAGCAAACTACCCAGAGATTAAAACTCTGCTTTCTGGGTTTTGAGTCTCTTTGAGGAAACATAGAAATTGAAACTCTATGCCTGGGCCAAACTGGTGGCTTATCCTGCTCATCTGATGTCTGACATGCAATCAAAGGACACTCTTTAGAAGGGCACAACTGAAAGTCTGAGTGAGTAACCCTTGTGGAAGAAACACTAGTGGCACAACAGTCCCTCTTTTAGGGATGCCATGTTCCTATTGACTCTAGTCACACATGTTACCCCATCTACCCCAAATCCATTAAAACAACTTCCTCAACAACTTCCTGGGCTGGCACTATTAGTGTACTGCTAAATTCTTGGTAAATCCTAACAAAGGGATTTTGATTAATATACCAAAACCACTGGGCATTTGAACCAGAAAAAAAAAAATTATGGCAGTTGCATAGTCTCAGAGTATACCATAGCAATAGCCTCTAATATCACCACCATTGGGTTCACCAGTTAGCCCTAGTCAGCAGTGGAGCTCTGTTTCCTGTGACCCTTCCCAAGGACCTGCCAACAGCAGTCCTGTGCATAGGTCTGGTTATCACCCTCAGGTGGTCACCAGCAGGAGTTCAGGTCTGAGAAAGCCAGGGCAGAAGGGTGTAGGAACATTCCAGGAATCAGTCAGATGAGGGAGTAGCTACACAGCCTACAAGTGATAGCATGTTCTGACCATGAGGTGAGGACAAGTAATGGTTTAAAATCACCCTGGGAGGGCCAGGCTCGATGGCTCATGCTTGTAATCCCAGCACTTTGGGAGGTTGAGGCAGGTGGATCACCTGAGGTCAGGAGTTCAAGACCAGCCTGACCAACATGGAGAAACCCTGTGTCTACTAAAAACACAAAATCAGCCGGGCACGGTGGCACATGCCTGTAATCCCAGCTGCTTGGGAGGCTGAGGCAGGAGAATTGCTTGAACCTGGGAGGCAGAGATTGCAGTGAGCTGAGATCCCTCCATTGCACTCTAGCCTGGGCAACAAGAGTGAAACTCCATCTCAAAAAAAAAAAAAAAAAAAAAAAAACTACCCTGGAAAGCCCAAGAGTTTGAAAGAAAAATCTAAGCCAGGGCTGGATGTGGTGGCTCACACCTGTAATCCCAGCACTTTGGGAGGCCAAGGCAGAAGAATCACTTGAGCCCAGGAGTTTGAGACCACCCTGGGCTATATAGTGAAACCCTATCTCTGCTCAAAAAAAAAAAAAAAAAAAAAAAAAAGAAAGAAAATCTAAACCAGGAAGTCTGTAAGCTTTGGAGGGAGAAGGCGGGAACAAAGAACAGGATGGTGTAGGTGACAGAAATTGGGAGCCCGGCCAGGAGAGTGGGGCAGGAGTATCAGGGAACAGCAGAAAGGAGCGATTGAAAGCTTTGCATCAACCCTTTATGTGCTCCAGATAGTAGCCTGGAGAAAACAAAAAGCACCTGCCTGGAGTGGGGAGTGAAGGTCCCAAGGAAAGAACAGTGTCTACTGCTAGAGTTTCCTGAGTTATTGCTCAACCACATCACCATGGTTACTGTAAGAAAATTGGGCACTTGTCCTATGCTAATGGTAAACATTTTTTTCTGATTAGCCTGGATCTGAGTTTCTGGATTCTGTTATAAACCCCTTTTCCTTTGAAGAATCCTGTCTTTAATGTACAAAGAACAGTTTGCAAAACATTCCCATAAGCCCTTTTTCTGGTGAACACTGAGAGAACATTTCTGAGCAGTTTTGTAAGCTCCAGAGCCTAGGATGCTGCTGCGTTGGCCCTGGGATCTGGGACTTGGTGGAATGAAGAGACGGGCAGGAGGGCAAGGTGAGCTGCACTGAGATTGGTTCTGTGTATGAGTTTCCTAATTAGCTGCCTTAACAACACGTCACAAACTGAATGGCCACACATTTCTGGAGGCTGGAAGGGCAAGATCAAGGTGTCAGCAGGATTAGTTCTTTCTTAAGATGCTAGGAATAATCTGTTCAAGGCCTCTCACCTAGTTTCCAGTGGTTTGGCAATCTTTGTCATTGCTGTTTGTTGTGGTTGTTCTTCCTATTTGTTTCATTTCCTGAACTAATTCCATTAAGTCTGTATTCTTTGTCATTGTCATATGTGACCACTGAGGTCTCTGTTTGGTTGGCTTAGTGGTCAGCTAGTGATTAGACAGAGACTTCCTTAAATGCTTGGAAACAAATGTCTCAGCCTTTGCTGAGAGGCTCTGTGTGTGTGTTGTGGGTGATGGGGAACATGTCTTCAGCGCTCCAGCAATTTACATCTCTGCCTTAGCCTTCACTTCCTGCTTATACAGAGCCACATGGTCAGCCAGAAGTGAGAGATTAGAGCCCTCTTCCATCTTTCCTGGACATGTGCACAGCTCTGCATGTGTACGTGGCATTCTAGATTGCTGGGAATATATCAGAGAGATCAAAGCCCCTGTGAGCATCTTATTCCCCAGCTTTTCTTTTAAGTTTTGGTGAGCTTCTTATTTGCCCCATGTGTTATCACCACCTCAGGCAGCTGCTGTGATGTTAAATAATTGCTGCTGATTGTTTGAGCTAGCTCAACATTAGGTCAAATAGACCCTGTAAATGGGGGTTTTCAGGAAATTCCAGATAGGTGAGATAATGTCAGTTCTCCAGGGATGGGGCTTTTGGGAGCATTCTGAACCCACTCTGCCCCCTCCAGTGGCTGCTAGGCTGCTGGTTTTCATGGCTACTAGGATTGTATGGCTGTTAGTTTTCTAGGCTGTAGCAGCCAAGGAGAGGGGGACAGAAATAGGGTAAGTTAAACTGCCACCAAGCTTACTGTTATTACTGAGTGTCAGCTCTTCAAAAAAAAAATGCTCCTGGGATTGTTGCAAGCCTTTGGTTAATTTCAGAGCTCGGAAAAAGTTGACTTTGACCATTTTTTGGTCATTATTCTTATTGCTTTTATGGAGGAGTAGATATCTGGAGGTTCCTATTCTACCATCCCCACTGATGCCCACACTATGTCTTATATTTTATTTTATTTTCAGGGTATGTCTTTTAAGTGCTCTAAATTAATATAAGTTTGTTAAATTATTTGAATTTCAAGATGAACATTTTCTTTTCTTTTCTTTTCTTTTTTGAGAGAGTCTCAGTCTGTTGCCCAGGCTGGAGTACATTGGCACAATCATGGCTCACCTTCAACCTCCTATGTTCAAGTGATCCTCCCACCTCAGCCTCCCAAGTAGCTGGGACCACAGGTGTGCACCACCACACCCTGCTAATTTTTAAATTTTTTTGTAGACATAGAGTTTCCCTATGGTGTCCAAGGTGGTCTCAAACTCCTGGGCTGAAGTGATCCTCCCACCTTGGCCTCCCAAAGGGCTGGGATTACAGGTGTGGGTCACCATGCTCCGCCAAGATGAGCATTTTCAATTTACAATCACTTCATTAGTCAATTCTGAGAATGTGACTCTTCTATATGTCTACCATAATCCTTAAAACTCTTTCTTCCTCAAAAGGAACCTGGGCATTTCTAGGAATTTTCTTCTCCATTGTGACTATTTTCTCTTCCAGTAGAATATTAATTTTTATGCTGATATTTCTTAATAACAAGATGTAGTAATAACTATTTATGGAGGATTTATGGAGTAAAGTATTCCATCCCGTACGTACATCTGGGATCCCTTGCTGAAACCAGCAAGATCAGAGAAGGCTTCTCTCTCCTTGTTCATAGGACTGACAGGGCTCTATGCAGCTCTTTCCCTAACCTCTAGTGTGTCTCCCTAGTCCATGATGGCAGTGAAGAAGAAGACGATGACTCTGGGCTGATATCCAGTATGGAAGAGATCCCTGAAGATGCAGCCTCCATAACCATGAGAAGAGAGAACAGCTTTCGTCGAACGCTTAGCCGCAGGTTGGCCATCTATTCAGCTGGCAGCCCTCGTCAGCTCCATATTTCCACTTGATCTTTTTCTTTTTCTTCCTGGGCTTTTCCTGTAAGGGTTAACACCATGGACACTCCAAGCTCTTCCTTTGTTTCTTGTATGAGCGGGGATGGGGAAAAACCGGGGTTGTGTCAGTTTCCCCTGGTCATCTGCCCTGAAATGCGCTTTGATGCCAGCTGAGCGACTATGACATCTGCTTGCAAGAAGACCCTTGGGAATCGCCTGCATGCTCAGGGAAGCTTCCCTCTCTCAGTTCTAGGTCCAGTGGCAGGCATCTGAAGTCCCTGAAAAACTCCTTGAAAACTCGGAATGTGAATAGCCTGAAGGAAGATGAAGAACTAGTGAAAGGACAAAAACTAATTAAGAAGGAATTCGTAGAAACTGGAAAGGTGAACACCACACAAAAAAGCAGCATTTGAGGTGTTATAAGGTTCAGAACCCAAATGTTTAATGTTAAGTGGAAATTGAATGCACACTTACAGGAGCAATATGTCCTCTGTGCTTTGCAAATTTTCAGATTCATTATTAACATGTTAGCAGAGGCTGTGGGCTTTCTACCAAGTCATATTTCCATAAAGAATGCCATGTTTCCTGTGAATGTCCTCATCTCACACTTCATGAGTGTTTGATTCCATTCTGATGTGTGAAGGAACAGGAAAACTCAGACCTAGAGCACATAATTCAAATTAATGAAATTTAACCGCAAATTGCAAGGTCGGCAGTAGAACCCCATCGTCTGTTCTACTCTGATTTTTTGTTTGTGTATTTATTTTAGAGACAGGGTCTCACTATGTTGCCCAGGCTGGACTGAAACCCCGGGGCTCAAGAGATCCTCCCACGCCAGCCTTCTGAGTAGCTGGGACTACAGGGGCATGCTACCATGTCTGGCTTGTCCCAATCTGTTTTATATCTTCTTCTCTTAAATGCCTTTAGCTTTTATGATTATTTACCCTGCATTGTATTTCATCATTGTTCTGTTCTTCCTGGCACAGTGCAGAAATGGTGACCACAGACTACCAAATTTTGCTACCTGCTACCCATGCTCCCAGGGGCCTCCACTTCTCCTTGTAGTTGGCATTCTAGGTGATTCCTTATCAAAAACCATTAGGGAGTTCTACTAATATTGAGGTGGGGACTTTGCAGGTAAAGTTCTCCATCTACCTGGAGTACCTACGAGCAGTAGGATTTTTTTCAATATTCTTCATCATCCTTGCGTTTGTGATGAATTCTGTGGCTTTTATTGGATCCAACCTCTGGCTCAGTGCTTGGACCAGTGACTCTAAAATCTTCAATAGCACCAACTATCCAGCATCTCAGAGGGACATGAGACTTGGAGTCTACGGAGCTCTGGGATTAGCGCAAGGTATGTCTGATGGCTATGACATCTTACAGAATCTGTCTGGACCCTGTACTTTTCCTGGACTCAGGAATGCATTTGCCATTATGTCCTGGGCACAAGTCATCAGGGATTCCTGTGCATGGTGCTGACAAAACTGCTTCCATTTCTAGGTATATTTGTGTTCATAGCACATTTCTGGAGTGCCTTTGGTTTCGTCCATGCATCAAATATCTTGCACAAGCAACTCCTCAACAATATCCTTCGAGCACCCATGAGATTTTTTGACACAACACCCACAGGCCGGATTGTGAACAGGTTTGCCGGTGTAAGTATCTCAAGGACTGTCAGGTGGTATGTTTATATACTGAGGATCTTTCTGACAGGGAGGAATTATCATGTCCCCCCAGACAACACTGTTCAGTTCCAGTCCTTTTGTCTACTCAACATGCAGGTGTTTCTTGAGTACTTGCTGTGAGCTCCCAAGGATCCTGGTGATTCAGGGATGAACATCTCTGACCCTTCAAGTAGCTCAGCATCTAGTGAAGAAGACAACCAAGGAAGTGAAGGATTATTATAGAATATAGTAAAACCAGTAACAACAGTGTGTAGAAAAGTGGTCTGGGAGTACAAAGGAAAAATGGCACTAGCCCAGCCTGAGTGATAAAGGTAGGAAATGTCAGAAAAGGTGAAACTTAAGTCATAGAAGCAAGCCAGGGAGATTGCGAGGGTTGGGGGCAGGGATGGCAGTAGAGCAGGGTGAGAAGGATTATTCTGCAGAGGAAAGAACATAAATAAAAGCACTGTCACTGCCTGGGACAGGAAATCCAAGAGATAGTAGGATAACCCTTTGCTTGGCCTCTGCCTCCATTCCTGAAATTTCTATCTAGAATGCTTTAAGAATGAGTAAATTAGGCCGGGCGCGGTGGCTCAAGCCTGTAATTCCAGCACTTTGGGAGGCCGAGACGGGCGGATCACGAGGTCAGGAGATCGAGACCATCCTGGCTAACACGGTGAAACCCCGTCTCTACTAAAAATACAAAAAACTAGCTGGGCGAGGTGGCGGCGCCTGTAGTCCCAGCTACTCGGGAGGCTGAGGCAGGAGAATGGCGTGAACCCAGGAGGCGGAGCTTGCAGTGAGCTGAGATCTGGCCACTGCACTCCAGCCTGGGTGACAGAGCGAGACTCCGTCTCAAAAAAAAAAAAAAAAAGAATGAGTAAATTTGGTCTGGACTACGGAATAGAGCCATCGGTGATTTTAAGAAGTTCTCAGATATTGTTTCTATCTACCCCAGATCCTGGAACCCTTGGCATTCATTCACTCATTCATTCAGCAACCTTGATTGAGCACTTTCTATGAGCCAAGTACTGTACTGGGCACCGGGGCACTCAGTGAATGTGAAGATCATAGATGTCTCTCTGCCATGGGCCAGACCCGACTCATTGATTTTTTAGTGTATCTGAGATGGGAATTCAGGAACAGAGGCAGAGATCAGGCAATTCTGAATGACAAGTAACTATCACCAGCACAGTTTTTAGCCCTCTGCTTATGGAGCAGCTCTGGACTCTTGTTTGTTGGCCTTGAGGCAGACAGAAAGTATAGCTCACAGTCCACAGCCAGATTCTGGGGACACAGTAAACACTTCAAAAGTCGGCCGTTAACTGGTCCCCCTGTGTCACCTTCCTCTGGGGCAGAAACAGTGGGCATGATGTCACTAGAGACAACTTCAATTGGCCTTTCTGCTCGTTACACGAACCTAAAAGAACACTCCATTTTGGGTGAGAAATTTCTCGTAGTAATTTTACAAAGATTACAGTTTTCCCCATGTTGTAACATATATAATCTTCTGGGAAAGAGAACACAGAGGTTTTCTGTGAGTTACTTAGGCAACAGTCATAGTTTAAAGACTGCTTTTGCATGAAAAAGGAAACTGTCATTAATTATATGGTAAGTTTTGTTGGGGAGGTGGCTCAGACCTATTAAGGGGAGTCTGATCAAGGGGCCTCTGGGATTGATGGCTGAGTTAAGGAGATGGAGTGGAGGAAGAAAAGATGGAGACTCTGTGCCAGGTAAGGGTCAAAAGTAATCTGCATAGAACTGATAACTGGTAAGGATTTCTTTTCTCTGCCAACTGTGGGTATAGTTATTTGCATTCTGATAGGACTTTGGGAAAGGTAGGTTAGACTCAGGAGTCATCCTGATTCAGAGCTTTCTTGGAAGACCGTTATCCCTGATCCAGTTTGAGAAATTCCAGAGATAACTTAAACTCACTTTGGTACTCACATATTACTAATCATAGAATCAATATAATCCTCAGAAATTTAGGCAAGGGCAACCCAAAATATAAACCAAGCTTCTTGAGTGTTCTCCAAACCATCCATCCATTGATTCATTTTCTTATTTGTTCATTTATTCTACATGACTCGAAGGCAACATGGCAGTAAGACACGTCTGTTCCCACTGGGTTCCTTGGTTAGAACATTGTCCAGGCAGGTTCACGTTCAACCCCAGTTCCCTTCCCCTTGGTCCTCTATGCTTGGCAGAGGAAACAACTTCCTGAGTATCAGTCAAGAGTGGGTGGCGGGGCCTGATGACCAGAGCCTCCAAGCAAATGTTTATCAAATGCCTCTTATGTGCCAGGCTCTGTTCTAGGTACTCAATGGAATTAGGACCTATGTAAAGTTAGAATAATTGAATTGGCTTGGTTATGGGAGAAGAATTTACCTGTAAGGCTCTATTAGCTTACAATGATTGTGAATGGTTTAGTAAATCTGACAAGTGGGAATTTCACTGAGAAGCATGAAAACCTTTACCAAATCTGTTGAAAAAGGTAAAGGATGACTGCCATCATCTGTTTGGAGGGATTTTTATAAATGAATAATTTTTTTTTTTTTATATGAAGTCTCACTCTGTCACCCAGGCTGGAGTGCAGTGGCATGATCTTGGCTCACTGCAACCTCCACCTCCCAGGTTCAAGTGATTTTCCTGCCTCAGCTTCCTGAGTAACTGGGATTACAGGTGCATGCCACCATGCCCAGCTAATTTTTGTATTTTTAGTAGAGACGGAGTTTCACCATGTTGGTCAGGCTGGTCTTGAACTCCCGATCTCAGGTGATCCACCTGCCTTGGCCTCGCAAAGTGCTGGGATTACAGGTATGAGCCACCGTGCCCGGCCTAAATGAAGAAATTATGGAAATGAAATTGGTTATTGGGGTGAGCAGTGCAGCCTATTGCAAATGGACACAATGAAATGATTACATGAAGGAGTACTGGGAACAAACAGAATCCAACAGATCCCTTGCTAGGACACGGAAGATGTAAACTATCTTAGGAAGACCTCGATGATGGTGTAGCTCTCCTAATTGTTTTCCTAGGATATTTCCACGGTGGATGACATCCTGCCTCAGTCCATGCGCAGCTGGATTACATGCTTCTTGGGGATAATCAGCACCCTTGTCATGATCTGCATGGCCACGCCTGTCTTCACCATCATCATCATTCCTCTTGGCATTATTTATGTATCTGTTCAGGTAGGTTTGGAAATTTGGCTAAGTCATCCTTCCTCTCTATTTACAAAAGCCTAGCCTCTTTCCTGAGAATCTTCTTTGGATCATTGCTAGTCCTTCATTCCTCCCCTCAGCATCTTTGCCATTTAGTCGTACATTGGCATACCCAGGAGCCCATAGGCCACTGTCTGAAGCTGAAGTGAGAGCATCAGTGGGTGCACCATTCATGGCAAATGTCACCCTAACTGCTGCCCACCTCCCACTCCCTGGAAGCTTAGGTGGGACAGATCTATGTTTGGATCCAAGACTACTTTGCGATTGGCTCTGGACACAGTCTTGTAGCTCCATAAGATCCCCCATGACGATTAGGTCGGTTCCAGAAGAGCCATGCTATGGTGCTTCCTTGGTTGACTTTGGACAGGCATAGCTGCTTGGAGATGTCTCTCAGCAGCAGCTGGGTCTACCTTTTTACTTCGGCAAAGTTCTAGTTTCACTGGGGTGTCTGTGGGTAGTTTAGGCTCAATTCCAGCGTATTCTTAGAGGGAATGTGCACCTTGAAAGCAAAACAGGGAAACTGGAATGAGTGGAAGGAACCCTATTCCCATAATAAAATGGATGAGGAAGGGGGAGGCTCTGGGGGAACTCTGGTCCCACCAGCTGCTTTTGTGGTGAACTGTTTGCCTGGGGATACAATTTTGAAGACATTGTGGTCAGGGGCCTGTGGCCTTGTGGCCTGCGATTGGCGGCTCCCGCCGTGTCCGTGTGCAGTTCCTCAGGCACACTGTCACTATAGTGGCCTTTTAACTGTTAATAACAAACCAACAAACAAGAAACAGCGTTATTGGAGGGGACATCTGTACATCCGTGTATAACATTTTGCATCCCGACTCTCCAATGCCCCACTCTTTCCAGGTTTCAACAGATCCTCACAGAATCTAGTAGCAGCACGGACCCATTCCACTCCCCCTTGCCCTCAGGCCACAGGGTTCTTCCTGCGTTGGATTCCACCCTGTTCCAGTTCTTACCCCCTCAGCACTCTGCATACCTCCAGAATTCTCTGTACCTTCACACACCACTGAGGCACAGTTTTGGTCACTTACCTGAACAGATTCTTCCATTTTTCCCCAAACCTAGGCATGCCTTTTTCTAGCCATTTCCTGCCCATCCTCACGTGCCCTGCTGCCTTTACAAAATCCTTTTGAGGACCTTTTCTCTAATGAGTACAGAAACTGTCACATGGACGAGATCCATAGATCTGGGGGATACGGGTTAGGCTGACGGAACTCCTCAGGAGGTTTGGCGACTCAAAGCGCTGAGGCTGCGGTGTGGTCTCCTCATGTTCACCCCCCTCTGTTCCCCACCAACCCCAGTCTTCTCATTGGTCTCCTCCTCAGAGCCTCTCTCATCATGTTCTGCTGCCAGACATGGCACGGCAGGCTTTTGTCTTGTTCAGACGTAAGCTGTGGCTGTCAAGGGGAAGAACGCTGGGTTGTGGCCAGAAAGGAGGAAGATGGTGGATGCCTTATGACTGTGGGACTGGCTGATTCTTTACTTTTTGTGTCCAGATATTTTATGTGTCTAGCTCCCGCCAGCTGAGGCGTCTGGACTCTGTCACCAAGTCCCCAATCTACTCTCACTTCAGCGAGACTGTGTCAGGTTTGCCGGTTATCCGTGCCTTTGAGCACCAGCAGCGATTTCTGAAACAAAATGAGGTGAGGATTGACACCAACCAGAAATGTGTCTTTTCCTGGATCACCTCCAACAGGTGAGGCTTCCCCTGGGTATTTACCCATGTGTGTGCTTTGGGATTCTACATGTTTGACATTAGCTGTGGGAGGGCAGGCATGGCTAGTGGTGTGAAATTCACTCTGGCCACACACACTGTCATGCTGTGTAAGTGGAGAGAAGAAAGCATGAGCTTTGGAGTCAGAGACTGGGTCCCCATGCCAGCTCTGCTGTTTACCAAGCTGGGTGAATTGCCTTGACCTCTCCAAGGAAAATCTCCATTTCTTTGTTTTTGTAATGGCCAGAACACACCCTATCTCACAGGGTTCCACCTGTCTCGTGGTGGAAGTCAAATGACACTTGTGAGTGTTTTGTAACCCAGTACCAAACAAGTTTTGGGTGAACTGAACATCCTCTGTTTACTTTTCTGAGAATGGATGTGAGATTCTCCATAGTCATGACACTCTTTCTGGATAGTGAAGGCAGTGGAGGTTGGAGAGAGGAGAGTTGGAAGTTTTTAGGGAAGACCATTGATGACAGAAAGAGAAGTTCTGTCCTGTGAACAGGGTGAGCATTATTCTCCAGTATCCATAAGCCCTGGCAAGCAGTATGTCCTGGAAAGAGGAAGATCTTTTTTAGGAAGAAAAATTCTTGAGTGGCTTCCAAAGTGTCTTGAAGCGCTAAAGATGCTCAGTATTATTTGGAATATGGAAAGGTCAGAAGTTTGATTGTAAAGACATTTTATTTCTTAGAGACTTTCCAACAAGGAAAAAGCATGTAAGTAAATCTTATTAGACCTTCACTGTAAAGTACATATCATATTTATTCATACACATGCTGGAATTATTGGTGCGGACATTTAAATACATTTTCTTTGGGAAAGTCCTTTTTTTTTTTTTTGAAGGAGTTTCCCTCTTGTTGCCTAGGCTGGAGTGCAGTGGTGCAATCTCAGCTCACCACAACCTCTGCCTCCTGGGTTCAAGCAATTCTCCTGCCTCAGCCTCCCAAGTAGCTGGGATTACAGGCATGCACCACCATGCCCAGTTAATTTTTTTTTATTTTTAGTAGAGATGGGGTTTCTCCATGTTGGTCAGGCTGGTCTTGAACTCTCTACCTCAGGTGATTTGCCTGCCTTGGCCTCCCACAGTGCTGGGATTACAGGCGTGAGCCACCACGCCCGGCCTGGGAAAGTCCATTTTTATAAACTGTGTCTATACACATGTTCTCTTCAGTTCTCTATGAAATCCCAGTGTATATACCTGTGGCCAACTCGCACCTAACTTCCTTTCACCCTCAGCTTCTTCTTCCCCTTTTACAAATGCTGAAATCAAACAGGGCACGTTGACCCTTCCTGTGGTGCTTACTTTTTAATCTTACATATGGATTCACTACAGCATTGCTTCCCCAGCCTGATCAAAAGAAGTCATTTGGAGCGTTCATTTAAAATGCAGATTCTTGGCCGGGAGCAATGGCTCATACCTGTAATTCCAGCACTTTGGGAGACTGATATAAGCAGATCACGTGAACCCAGGCGTTCAAGACCAGCCTGGACAACATGATGAAATCCAGGCTCTACAGAAAACACACACACACACACAATTAGCTGGGTTCGGTGGTGTGCACCTATAGTTCCAGCTACTTGGGAGGTTGAGGTGGGAGGATGGCTTGAGCCCCGGAGGTCGAGGCTGCAGTGAGCCATGATCACACCACTGCACTCTAGCCTTGGTGACAGAGCAAGACCTTGTCTCATAAAACAAAAACAAACAGAAAAAATGCATATTCTTGAATCCCATCCTAGACGCCCTGAAATCAGAATCTTAAAGGAAGGGGTCCAGAAATTTTCCACCTGAATTTGTAACATTGTATACTAACAGTTGCCCTAGGTGATTCTTATGATTTGGTGAGTTTGGTGGACATTGCACTGTAGGATTCCCTTAGTTCAGCAAAGCCCTCTAGGATCTTTAAAATGCAATTTGTTTTCTTAAAAATAATATCAATAGGCTTTTAGGAAAACATGTTGTTTCTAAGTCAAATTGAAGCATCGCCTAAGAGTGCAGCCTGATCGAGTCAAACCCTCTGAGAATGTTCTGTGAACGCCAAGGTTGCTGGTTAAGATGAGGACGTGATCAATGACACCCACTCTCTTGTTCTGTTGCCCCACAGGTGGCTAGCAATTCGCCTGGAGCTGGTTGGGAACCTGCTTGTCTTCTTTTCAGCCTTGATGATGGTTATCTATAGAGATACCCTAAGTGGGGACACTGTTGGCTTTGTTCTGTCCAATGCACTCAATGTGAGTTTGAAGGTTGAGAGTTTGGTTTCGTTAGTGCGCTTACTCTTAAATTAAGCCTGATGTATACTGTGGAGTCTGTGCTCTTGATTCCTTCTTAAACCCAGAGGGACTAAGGGAGACTGAGGTTTAAACCCTGGCTCCATCTTTTACCCATGGACATGCTCTTTACTCTTCCTAAGTAGACATGAATGCCATCTAGAAAACTGGACATAAATGTTGACCTTAGGGCTTAAGAAGGCAATTTCACATGTTTCAATCTAATTGTTCCCTGTCTGCCTCTTTGCTTGGTTCTAGTTAAAAGAGAGAATACATAACTTTCTTCTCTAGAATGTAGCAGTAATCAGAAAGCCTTTTTGAACAAATAATTCCTCCTGTGTTTATTTTTCTTAGATGGTAGAATAATTGGAGGTAATTCTAATAAAGAACATAGAGTCTGATAAAACTATAGCATGTGTCTCACTGCAGCATCCCCAGCATGACTAGGGGATACATGGCAGGCATGGTTCTTTTCTAGCACCTAAGACAGTGGCTGGCACTACCGTAATTATTCAATCAATATTTGTTATAAATGAGTCATTTGACCATCGTTTTGAACTAATTTTTTTTAGTTCAAAGAGATTTGCATAGTTATATGTGGGCTTTATATAATAGTGCTGTCTTCATTAGAAGTTAATAAGGCTAGTGGAGCGCAGTGGCTCACACCTGCAATCCCAGCACTTTGGGAGGCCGAGGCAGGTGGATCAACTGAGGTCAGGAGTTTGAGACCAGCCTGGCCAACATGGTGAAACCCCATCTCTACTAAAAATACAAAAATTAGCCAGGCGTGGTGGCGGGTACCTGTAATCCCAGCTACTAGGGAGGCAAGAGACTGCAGTCACTTAGTTCCTTGTGTCACTGCCCTTTCATTCCCTTATTTCTAGGCTTTTTAGCCCAGGACAGGCAAGGTAAATAGGAAACTATTATATTGAACCAAAACAAAATGACTCAAATACCAGCAATTACATATGCTTCAATCTACACAAAGTGGATACTCTGAGTCCCCATGATTCTGTCCTCTGCTATCTATGGCTCCCTTTCTCTAACCACCATTTGCTCAACAAAAACTCCCTGTGCATATATGCAAACTCCTGAGTCTTTTCCTGAGAGAAGTTTGCATCTGAGTAATCTACAGATTCCCTGGCCTGGATCATGCCTTTCTCTGATTCACAAAGAACACTAGGCATACAGGCAGGAGGCCTGACCTCTGCTCCCACTCCACCCATTGCCAGACTCTCCAATTCCAGCTTTAGCCCAAACCACTAGACACTCACATTGCCCTTTGCATGAGCACCTAATTGTTCTGCAGCCATTCGATGCACTGCTCTTAATTCCTTCCCCAAGGAGGCAAGGATTGTCTTTCTTATGCTTTTCCTTACTCCCTTGCAGAGCCCAGCACAGTGCTGGGTACAAAGTTAGCACTGGATTGTCCTTGTGGTTTGAGTGGTTGAGTTGAGTTTTGTGCCTATGATGATTTTCAGTCTTCTGGTTTTTCTGTAGATCACACAAACCCTGAACTGGCTGGTGAGGATGACATCAGAAATAGAGACCAACATTGTGGCAGCTGAGCGAATAACTGAGTACACAAAAGTGGAAAATGAGGTAAGGAGGAACTGGAAGAATCCAGGGACAAGGCAAAAACAACATGCAACTCCTTCAAGGGTGCATCTTTAGAATTTCTCCATATTTCACATGGGCCCATAATGGGTCCCTAAAGTTTCCTTTCCTCTAACTCAAAGGACCTAATTTCTTCAAGCTTAGAATAGGAAATGGTTTAGGGGATGTCAAGTCTTGGAACATACCACGGAGATCTATAGCACAAGCTTGTGGTGTATTTTTCTTTAACTGAATAAGGTAGGAACTTTCCAAAGTACAAGTGCAGTTCATTCTATCAAATGCAGAGGCCATTAGGTAGCCGGGACACTGCTACCCTTCTCCTGTTCTATGACACGAGTCATGGGTGGACTGTTCGGCTGAGTTGCCACCTTATAAAACTTACTTCTCATCTTGTCTCCTTGCCAGGCACCCTGGGTGACTGATCAGAGGCCTCCGCCAGATTGGCCCAGCAAAGGCAAGATCCAGTTTAACAACTACCAAGTGCGGTACCGACCTGAGCTGGATCTGGTCCTCAGAGGGATCACTTGTGACATCGGTAGCATGGAGAAGGTAGGTGGAGTGAAGCAAGGCCTGGATGGGAGGCCTTGTGATCAAACAGCAATTGGACAGAGTAGAGAGCAGCTGGGCCCTAAGCCTTCATCATTTGAATGGAGGGAGAGGGTCAGGGCACTTCCTCTGCCCTGGGGAGGTGTGGGGACACAGTATCAGAGGGAAGGATAGCAGCCAGGAATCACACAGACTTACTGCAGCTGTCGGGGCCTTCTGCTCAGCTCCTCCCTGCCTCCTAGCCAGCTGACCAGGGCCCCTTTCCTGTTAAGGTTCACAGTATGCACAGAGAGGAAGTCAGGAAGGAAACAAGGGGGCGTCCAGGCCTGGTGAAGGAACTGTTGAGAATAGCAGTGTGGAGGGTTGTCCCTGAAGGAAGAATGGCCCAGTTCTCCTCCCAGTCTTCAAAGTCAGGCACCCTCCTTAGGTGCTGTTGTTTTCCGAGGACTTGGGGTCTGATGAGCAAGGACACTGAAGTCCAGATCAGAGTCTGGCTCTCAGCTGGTGGCAGACCTAATCTTTCCCTTCTTCACAAGGATTTTCTTTTTTCTTTATTTTATTTTATTTATTTATTCATTTATTTTTTGAGATGGAGTCTCACTCTATTACCCAGGCTGGAGTGTAGTGGTGCAATCTTGGCTCACTGCAACCTCTGCTTCCCGGGTTCAAGTGATTTTCCTACTCAGACTCCCAAGTAGCTGGGACTACATGTGCACACCACCATACCTGGCTAATTTTTTTGGTATTTTTAGTAGAGATGGGGTTTCACCATGTTGACCAGGCTGGTCTTGAACTCCTGGCCTCAGGTGATCTGCCCGCCTTGGCCTCCCAAAGTGCTGGGATTACAGGCATGAGCGACCACTCCTGGCCTAAACAAGGATTTTGTTTTTATCTATAAGTTCCAATAATAATTGTAACAACAGCTGCCAAGAGAGTCCATTTCAAACAGTGACTATAGTTCTCAGCAAACAATGATTTTTGACATCTTTTTCTGACATCCGGGTACTTTTTTCCTCACCAAAACCAAAATCAGTTTAGTATCTTAGAGATGGAGTAGCCAATCACTGCGTCTTACCTCCTGTGACTGTGAATGCCCTGGCTAAATAACTTCTCCCCAAGAATTACATGTGGAACTAATGTGTAAGGGAATTATATTCACAGATTGGTGTGGTGGGCAGGACAGGAGCTGGAAAGTCATCCCTCACAAACTGCCTCTTCAGAATCTTAGAGGCTGCCGGTGGTCAGATCATCATTGATGGAGTAGATATTGCTTCCATTGGGCTCCACGACCTCCGAGAGAAGCTGACCATCATCCCCCAGGTGAGCTCTAGAACTTACTCGGGCACATGCCATGGGGAGCAGCTTGTTTTACAGGAAACATATGCAGCTTCTTCTTGATGTCTATTCAGTCAGCCCTGTCAATTCCGCAGTCTACTCCGGATACCTGAGCTAGTTCCCTGGGATGGACACGTCGTTTCCAGGTTTCCAGAACTTAAGTTTTGAAATGTTTGGTAATATGCATTTGTGGCTGCCTGTATCTGACCACTAGGTGGCAGCAACACAACAGAAGTCAAGCAGAGCAGATGATTATTTAGCGTTGCTATAGCCCATGACGGTTTGCAAGACTTCTGCAATCAGCATTAGCAGTTTTGCCGCTGAAGCTTGAAGCCATTAAGCTTTATACTTCCCATTTGCTATGGTTAAAAGGTAGAGGAGGGAATTTGCTGCAGGTTTCTGCCAGCAAGCGGAACGCTTCGTGCATCAGCAGGAAAGATTTCCCCTCGGCTTCCTCTCCGGATCCTGCCAGATAAGGATTGCTGCGGGGCCCCTAGGCTCCTCCGCAGGGCGCGGTCCCTCAGAACTTTCCCCCTCCGCCCACGGCAGCCCAGTTCCTCTAGGGGTAGCTTTGGTCTGTCTGGTGTTTGCTCAGTTCGATAGTCTTTTCTCCAGCCTCTTCAAAAGCGTGACACCTTCTTCTCATGCGGCTGTACTATTGTTTCCTCTACCCTCTTCTGATCCCTCTACCTTGAAACCAGGAGTTTGGGTTTGGGAGGCCGAGGCAGGTAAATCACTGGAGCCCAAAAGTTCAAGATCAGCCTAGGCAACATGGCAATAATCCATCTCTACAAAAAATTTTAAAAATCAGCCAGGCATGGTGGTGCGTGCCTGTGGTCCCAGCTGCTCGGGAGGCTGAGGTGGGAGGATCACCTGAGCTAAGGACGTCAAGGCTGTAGTGAGTGGTGTTCGTGCCACTGCACTCCAGTCTGGGCAACAGAGTGAAACTCGGTCTCAAAAGCAAAAAATAAACCGAGGGCTTCTCTTAACCCTGTGCCTAGCCCCTGGCTGGTAGTCACTCCGAGCCTGAGGAGGGCAAACCTTGCGGAAGCTGAACCACAAACCAGCTTCCTGCCTCAGGAATCCACCTCAGGCCAGTCCTATCCGCCATCTCCCAGTCCCGAGGAACTCCGAGGTCCTTTTCTGGCATAAGCCCTGACAGCCCCCTTGTCCCTCACTTGCAGGACCCCATCCTGTTCTCTGGAAGCCTGAGGATGAATCTCGACCCTTTCAACAACTACTCAGATGAGGAGATTTGGAAGGCCCTGGAGCTGGCTCACCTCAAGTCTTTTGTGGCCAACCTGCAACTTGGGTTATCCCACGAAGTGACAGAGGCCGGTGGCAACCTGAGGTAATGTTCCATAGCCTGCTGCCCCTGCAGGCAGTGAGAGGATGTGAGGGGCCACTCCTCGTGTTCCTCATGTTAGGTGATGCCGGCCATAGAATTTTCATCCGGGTCTGATTCCTAAAGTGTAAAATGAACCTGTTGTAAACTTCACAAGATAAAATAGATGTGAAAGTGCTTCAAAACTCTTGAAAACTGGCCAGGCACAGTGGCTCACGCCTGTAGTCCCAGCACTCTGGGAGGCTGAGGCAGGTAGATCACCTGACATCAGGAGTTGGAGACCAGCCTGGTCAACATGGTGAAACCTTGTCTCTACTAAAAATACAAAAAGTAGCCGGGCATGGTGGTGGGCCCCTATAGTCCCAAGCTACTCAGGAGGCTGAGGCAGGAGAATCGCTTAAACCCAGGAGGTGGAGGTTGCAGTGAGCCGAGATTGCGCCACTACACTCCAGCCTGGGCAACAGAGCAAGACTCTGTCTAAAAAAATAATAATAATAATAATAAACTCTTGAAAACCTTTGTTATTGGCCGAGCGCAGTGGCTCATGCCTGTAATCCCAGCGCTTTGGGAGGCTGAGGCCGGTGGATCGTGAGTTCAGGAGTTCAAGACCAGCCTGGCCAAGATGGTGAAACCCCATCTCTACTAAAAATACAAAAAATTAATTGGGTGTGGTGGCGGGCACCTGTAATCTCAGCTACTCAGGAGGCTGAGGCAGAGAATTGCTTGAACCTGGGAGGCAGAGGTTGCAGTGAGCCGAGATCACACCACTGCACTCCAGCCTGGGAGACAGAGCAAGATTCCATCTCAAAAAAAAAAAAAAAGAGAAAACCTTTGTTATTAAATGTAATCCTCATATGATATTACACAATGTGAGCTTACACATCCCACAGTTGTGGAGAACCACAGAAAGCAGAGGCTCCCAGCTGTGCACAATCAGGATGAAAATAGTCTGGCTGCCTGGTCCAACCCTAGAGTCTGATTTAATTGTATGAGGTTAGACTGGACTTGGGGAGTTTTAAAGGATCCCTACAAGGCTGTTAAGCGCATCCCAGTTTAAAAACGACTGATCTAAAGAGCATGCGGATGACAGGGAACGTGACGTCTGTAAAGTCCTTAGGCACTGCTGAAACACCTGAAATCAACAAAAGACTCTTGGCTTTCAGTTATTTTTACCTTTCCAAAACATTTTTACATAGTTGACATTTCACTTCTGGCCTTCACTGTATGTTTGCCTGTCCATTAATAAGTTGACCTGGCATTTTCCTGTAACATTTTGTTTTCCTTCCATACACCGAAGTTCTGCCCTCAGCCAAAGCCCACTACTCATGGACAGGTCTTGCTCCTGTCCCAGGTGCCTCAGTGGTGTTGGCAGGGAATAGGCCATTTGCAAGTTGAAGCTCAGGAAGGAAGGGAGGGCTCAGTAACTGATTCATGGACCAGCCGCTCTGGCTTCACCTGGGAGATGCTGCACATGCAGAATCTCAGGGTGTAGACCTACTCACCTGAATCTGCATTTTAGCAAGATTCCCAGGTGATTTGTGTGCACATTACACTTGAGAAGCACTGCCTAGAGTTTTGTGATTAACTAGGCTGCAAGCTAAAATCACCCAGGAAGCTTTAAAACTCCCAATACCTAAACTGTAGCCCAGACCAATTGAATCAGGGACCCAGGTGATTTCAGTGTGTAGCCCCAGGGAACAAGCCCTGGTAGAGAGCTTCGGCAGTTTACTTTCCCTCCACAACAGATCTAGCAACTAGCAGGACTCAAGTAGGTCTTTAGGCCAGTGTAAAAGATCATTCAAACATTCAGTCAGCAAAAATGTAGTAACACCAGCTCATGCCTGTAATCCCAGCACTTTGGGAGGCTGACGCAGGCAGATCACCTGATGTCGGGAGTTTGAGACCAGCCTGACCAACATGGAGACACCCCATCACTACTAAAAATACAAAATTAGCTGGGCATGGTGGCACATGCCTGTAATCCCAGCTGTAATCCCTTGGGAGGCTGAGGCAGGCGAATTGCTTGAACCCGGGAGGCAGAGGTTGCAGTGAGCTGAGATTGCACCATTGCACTCCAGCCTGGGCAACAAGAGCAAAACTCCGTCTCAAAACAAAACAAAACAGTAATAACACCTACTATGTGCCAGGTACTGAAAATACAGAGGCAAAGAGAGACACAACCCAGACTTCCTAGCGCTTACAGCGTAATGAAGACAGACGTGTGACAGTAAATGCCAGTACAGTCCGTGCTACAGAGAGGACATGTGGGATGCTATGGTAGGGTGCAATGGGAGGCCTTGACATTTCTGGTTTATAAAAACAAAAATCATGCCATCTTTCTCCTGTCCGAGCTGAGAGATGCTTAAATGGTATTACCAATGCATTGATTTCAGACCTGAGTTTCAAATCTGGACCGGGGGACTAAAACTTACATTTCTCTGTTGAATGATGGGCAAGTTCAGCTGGGCAAGAGCAGCTGAAAGCCAAAGTGGCGCCTCAGCAACAGAGTCTGTTACTCTGAAGTCCAAAGCGTACATGACACTTGGGGCCAGGCAGGAGTTTGGTACAAGCTAAGTAAATAGTTTTTCAGCGTCTCTGATCTTACATCACGGGGGAAAACTGGAAGTTCATCTTGGGTAACTTCTCATCTCCTGCAGAAATTTTCTTACAGAGAATTACAGAACTTTAGCCACCCCCTGTTTAATATGTTCCCTAATGGCCACAGCAGGAAAGAGCAATTAGCAAATTCCTGAATATTTCCTTCACATCATTTCCCAAAGCTTCTTTATGTAAGTAAGAGGTCCAGCCTTCATTACAGGCTTTTAGCAAATTAAAGCCATTTGCATTTTACAAGCATATTTGAATTCCACATACATTGCATCTCACACCAAGACATCACGTTCATTAGACAGCTTCATCTCTAATCAAGGCAGAAGGCTTTGAAAAAATAGCCTTGAGATTAGAATTACACATTAAAATAATAAATGGATTTGCTAAGGCCACAAAGAAATGCCACTGGGGCATTCTAGTGTAGTTCCTCCCTATATTAATGGTTTCAGGTCAAATACTGCTAAAGTAAACTTGGTGACATTCATGTTGTTTTGGAAATGTTGCTATCATGGCAACCAAATGCAAAGCATTGTTCCTGGGTCAGTGTTATCCAAACTTGTTTAAGCATAAAAATGACCTGGGGTGCTTAGTAAAAAGGCACGTTCCTAGGCTCCTCCCCACTCTGATTGAGTAAAGCAGGGGCCCAGAAATATGACTTTTTAATTAAGTACTTGGGGTGGGTCTTCAATTGGGGAAGTTTGAAAAACGATGCTCACAATAGCAACGTACGGCTCGTTGAAGAGGCCCAAACATTCCAGGGCAATTTTGGAGTGGGGGTTTTGAAAGTCTCATCTGGAACATGAAAATGGTCCCCTGCCCTGCGTCTTTCCTTGGTCCTTAAGAGCTAACGCATAGCTGCTTCTATTGGCTGCAGCATAGGCCAGAGGCAGCTGCTGTGCCTGGGCAGGGCTCTGCTTCGGAAATCCAAGATCCTGGTCCTGGATGAGGCCACTGCTGCGGTGGATCTGGAGACAGACAACCTCATTCAGACGACCATCCAAAACGAGTTCGCCCACTGCACAGTGATCACCATCGCCCACAGGCTGCACACCATCATGGACAGTGACAAGTGAGTGTGGGGGGACAGGGCTTGACACAGATGGCTTAACCCTTGCTCTACAGTAACAGTGTCTGCCGGGAAACACCTAATGGCAGAAGGTTTAACAACCACCATATTACTGATGAGGAAACTGAGACTTAGAGATGTCAAGTAATCTGGCCAAAATTTTACATCAAGCGAATGAAAGCGAACGAGGTTAAGGGAACTATTCATATCTTGAGGGTAAAATTGGAAACTGTGTGTTGTAACAATTAACTGGGTATGAGGAGGTGGCAGCTCAAGTGGTGAGAGGCAGATGTTGACCGTAGACCTTCCCAGCTGTCCTGAGCCTCAGCTGCTGCTCTGTGAAATAGCTAGACTCTTTCTATTCCTTCCAGCTGTGTCATACTACAATCAAAGTCAGTAATCTTAGAAAGCTGTTTGGAGATGATAGGCACCCTTTGTAAGCCAATGTATCCTTAAACAATGTGTACTTCTTTTAAAAACTCATGTAAATGGACTCATACTGCCTGTATTCTTCTATTACTTGATTCTTTTGTTCAATATTATTTGCAGAATTCATCCATGTTGATGTGTGTAGCTGTGGCTCATTGATTTTCACTGCTTTGTAACCTTGTCTGACTATACCACAATTTAGTCCTGGTTATTCTTATAAATGCCTAGACTTTGAGATGCTGCTTTCTAAGACTTTTCTTTCTTTCTTCCTTGTTTCAGGGTAATGGTCCTAGACAATGGGAAGATTATAGAGTACGGCAGCCCTGAAGAACTGCTACAAACCCCTGGACCCTTTTACTTTATGGCTAAGGAAGCTGGCATTGAGAATGTGAACAGCACAGAATTCTAGCAGAAGCCTCCATGGGTTAGAAAAGGACTATAAGAATAATTTCTTATTTAATTTTATTTTTTGTAAAATACAGAATACATACAAAAGTGTGTATAAAATGTACGTTTTAAAAAAGGATAAGTGAACATCCATGAACCTACTACCCAGGTTAAGAAAGTAAATATCACCAGGTAGTTGAGAAACCCCTCGATTGTCTACCTCGATCGTACTTCCTTGCTACCCACCTCTCCCAGGGACAACGCCTGTCCTGAATTTCACGATGATTGTTCCCTTGCCTTTCATTTCCGTTTCATAACCTTGGTATGTGTCTTTATACAATGTATACCCTTTTTTACTTATGTAAGTGGACTGACTCACACTGCATACATCTTCTGTGACTTGATTCTTTTGTTCAGTATTATATTTGAGATTCATCCATGGTGATGCAAATAGGTATGTTATTTTTTTTCACTGCTCTGTAGGCTGGCATTGTGTGAATACAGCACAATGTATCAGTTTTAACATTGGGGATCATTAGCATTATTCTCAGGTTTTTTAAAATTATAAACAATACTACTATGGACATTCTGGTCTACATCTCCTGGCACATATGTAAGAGTTCCTCTAGGGTATAACCTAGGAATGGAGGGTATGCACATGTTTACATGCACTAACTAGCTGGTGCCAAACTAGTAATGCCAACTGAAAACATTGCTGTCAATCTGATGAATATGAATGGATGTATCACTGAGAATTTCATTTGCATTTCCCTGGTATCTATTGGGGATGAATATATTTTCATGTTTCTGATTTGCATTTCCAATCATTTTTTAAATATTGTGTCTGATAATTCCAGTGTCTGGATTCTTTATCTGTTGTTTCTGTTGGTTTTTACTCATGGTATTTTATTTCCTTGTACGTCTTGTGCATTTTTATTATAAGCTTGTTCTCCTTAAAACTTTGTGGACATTCTTTGAGGCCTAAGTTGACCTTGAGTTCTTCCTAAGGGAATTGGGCATGCATTAGCCTGTTGCCTGGGGCATTACCCAGAACCTCTTTGAATGAAATTCTTCACTAAGGGGTTTCAAACCACCGTGCAACCACAATCCCGTACAAGAGCTAGCTTGTGATTTACAGATTCTCGAGGGAGAGTGACAGGTTGGAGATGGGTATGGGGTTTTGTTGTTGTTTTTGACTCCTGCATTCTGCATGGCAGGATCTAGGCCTCTTTACCTGTACATTGCAGGTATAACCCTTTCATGACACAGGTTCATCAGAAGGTTTTAGTTTGCACTGTAGCAGACCTTGACTTTAACTCTTGCCTTGGCATCCTACATCATCAACAAAGTGAGAGTTTAAGATCTCCTGGGCAGGAGATTTCAGAAGCCAGCCTAAGTTTGGGGCCTTCCTCACCCCCTAGGGCCTTTGTGTCAGATTCTTCTGGGTTCTTCATATTCCTTACCTCCATTTCAGTGATGTAATGATAAAGATTTTTTTTTTTTTTTTTTTTTGAGACGGAGTCTTGCTCTGCCGCCCAGGCTGGAGTGCAGTGGCCGGCTCTCAGCTCACTGCAAGCTCCGCCTCCCGGGTTCACGCCATTCTCCTGTCTCAGCCTCCCGAGTAGCTGGGACTACAGGCGCCCGCCACCTCGCCCGGCTAGTTTTTTGTATTTTTTAGTAGAGACGGGGTTTCACCGTATTAGCCAGGATGGTCTCGATCTCCTGACCTCGTGATCCGCCCGTCTCGGCCTCCCAAAGTGCTGGGATTACAGGCTTGAGCCACCGCGCCCAGCAAGATTTTGATTTATTCAGCATTTCACTGTCTGTTTAGTGAGGTGCTTAGCATTAAACTTCTGAAATGCAGGGCAAATAGCTAGTGTAAGCATACCTCTGGCTTGCCCTGAATACTTAGGGGTTACATCTGTTTTCCCAAAACGGTAATAGCCCCCCCTTTCACACACACACAAAAATTGTCTCATTTGTATGAAAAACTTGTGTGCCTCCTACACATAGCCCTGTGAATTAGATTTTGAATCACAGCATGGATGGTGATCAACAAAGTTGTGTAACTATTGAAGTGTTGGCTGGCGGGAGAGCACTATTCATGGAGAATCCCCTCCTTAATTCTGCAAACTAGATCTAGTACATTGTGAATATTCTATAATCATTGGCTATTTTTTACAGCTAGCTTTTCAGATCTATACCTGCTTATGTACATGAAATGTAGCTCCTGTAAACTGCAGATTAGTATATATTAATTTAAGATGCCATCAATTGTAAAATACCTATTATTTTCCATACCACGAAGAAAGGATACTGCCAATTAAACTTTGGCATGCATTGTTTGTAAAATGCATTCTATTTGTGGAAAAAAAAATAGCATTTTAAGATTAATACAATACAATACCTGTAAAGCTCTGTAAGAGCTAAGTCATGTCCTTTATTTCTGCTATTGACCTTTGTTCTTTTTCCCTGATTGTTCCAGTCTCTATTGCTCTTTTAATCCAATATCATCATCATCATCATCACTTCCCTTATCTCTTTTTCTCAACTATTTCACTGCTAGATAGCTAACTACTGTTTTCACCATCTATTCTTTCTAATCATTAGAATTTCAAAAAACTACTTTTTTCTTTTTTTAGTGGTGTTTTAATTTTTTATTTTATTTTTTTAGTGTTTATTTTGAAAGCACATTCCATACACGCAAACTTTCCAACTTGCTTCTTAAATGAGTTTTTAGATATAAAGCATTTAGAGGAGCAGGAGGAACTTTGGAAAACAAAGGAACTATTTATGCTGACTGCAGAAGCCAGAGAAATGCAAGCTTGGTAAAGCACCAACGGTAAAAGTGAAACTAAAGGAGAAGCCTGATACTTCCCCAATTTGTTTCTCAAACAAAATGGTCCAGCTGATGTCGGTATAGTTATCACCAGAGAACTTTGAAGATTACCAACCATCACCTATGTACTTAGCTTCCAGTAAATGTCTGACACTGTGCCAAAATTTTTTTAAAAACTATCTAGGACAGGCGCTGTGGCTCATACCTGTAACCCCAGCACTTTGGGACGCTGAGGTGGGTGGATCACCTGAGGTCAGGAGTTCGAGACCAGCCTGGCCAACATGGTGAAACCCCGTCTATACTAAAAATACAAAAATTAGCCAAGCATGGTGGCACATGCCTGTAATCACAGCTGCTCAGGAGGCTGAGGCAGGAGAATCCCTTGAACCTGGCAGGCGGAAGTTGTAGTGAGCCAGGATCGCGCCATTGCACCCTAGCCTGAGGGACAGAGCAAGACTCCATCTCAAAAAAAAAAAAAAAA
>NW_016803361.1:3917647-3923168 GCF_001698545.2 Rhinopithecus bieti
AAAAAAAAAAAAAAAAAAAAAAAAAAAACAGTTATCTAATATAAACTAAAGATTACTTTCCATTGTGGCCTAATTAATATCCCTTTCACAAGCTTTATTTCACTTACCAATTTCAGGGACAATTTTAGATAACTACCTAAAACTATACATTCCCAAATTCCACCACATCATCACTGTTTTTCACTGATCTTTCGGACGCTTTCTGTGCCCTTCCCAATTCTTCTGGGTACATGGAATCATAGTGTTTCAGAAGTAAAGGGGCCTATGCCATTGTTAAGCTACTGTCTTTCAGTTTCAAACCTACCCTTTTAGATTTTGCTCTGTAACACTAGAAATCTCATTTCTGCTTTGCGAACGATTCCTATTAAGTTCTGACAATAGGAGGTGCTGGAGGGACACTAGACGCAGGCTGGATGAGGAAGAAAACGTGCTCCTTCTCGTTGGCTCTGTTGCTATCAGCACCACTCTTAACAGTTTCTCTGCAGCGGCAGTTCTTTCTCACAAGCAGCCACATTGAATTTAGTTTGCAGTTTTTCAACATTCACAGAAACAGTGTCGTCAAGCCCAACACCAACACCAGCTGAGCAGCGTCCCCTTTTTCAGAAGCAATAAACAGACTGAAAGAAAACAAACTAATTTTAGATTGATACATTGGCACAAACAGGAAGAATAAGTCTATAAAAATATAAAGAATAAACCTGTAAGAATAAACCATCAGGCCTACATTTCTGGCAGAATAATTTTGCATAAGCACTTTTGGAAACATCCTCAGAATAAATCTGTTTATGTAATAGAATGAGAATACATTTAACCGCAAATGCATACTGATCATGAATTTATTTTAGAATTAGCAAACAATATTGTACAAACATTGATATTTAAATCTCTAAGCTCCTGCAACTTGGATTTAGTTAGCAAATACTATATTCTACTCTGAGTTTGGCCTTCCACATGGACTAGACACTAGACTGGTTTTTGAAAGGTTTCATATTGTTCGAAAATACCATAAGTAGGCCAGGCACAGTGACTCACACCTGCAATTCCAGCACACTTTGGGAGACCTAGGCAGGCCAGAACACTCGAGCTCAGGGGTTCGAGACCAGCCTGAGCAACAAGGTAAGACGCCATCTCTACAAAAAAAGAAAAAATACAGAAAGTTAGCTAGGTGTAGTGGTGCGTGCCTGTAGTCCCAGCTACTCAGGAGGCTGAGGTGGAAGGATCGCTTGAGCCCAGGAGGTTGAGGCTGCAGTGAGCTGAGATCACCACACCACTCCATTCCAGCCTGGGTGACAGAGTGGGACTCTGTCTCCAAAAAAAAAAAAACCATAAGTAAAAGATTGTAAAAATGTATAAAACAATTGACTGTAAAAAGCACTCCATTGTCGTAGTCCTTTTAATTTCAAATGCAAGTAGTTATGCTGTAGAATGTAACTGTTACAATATAAAAGCAACTATTTGTGGAAAAGTAGAAAAAAGGAGAAAATGGCCAGGTGCAGTGGCTCACACCTGTAAAGCCAACACTTTGGGAGGCCTAGGCAGGAGGACCATTTGAGCTCAGGAGTTCAAGACCGGACTGGGAATATATGTATGGCAGTGTTTCTTTAAGGTAAATGAACATAAAAATAAGAGTTTTTGGAAGAGAAGAAAAACTAGGCTAGTTTGGTTCTTACTGAATTTTGAAAATGGACTAGAATAGAGTTCCTTCTTCAATTCTAACAATCAAGGCCTTGGTCACCATATTGGTAATCTCTTGATTAATCCTCTTGGTTCTGACATGATTTCCATCTGGCAATTATGCCTGACAAACACTATCATGGATTTCAGATCCATCTGCCCTGTTCCTTGGCAGCCATCTTTGGGGCAATTACTTGCTGCTCAAGCCTGTAGACCAGGGGTGTCCAATCTTTTGACCTCCCTGGGCCACACGGGAAGAAGAATTGTCTTGGGCCACATATAAAATACACCAACACTAATGATAGCTGATAAGCTTTAAAAAAAAAAAAATCGCAAAAAAAATCTGATTATGTTTTAAGAAAGTTTAGAAATTTGTGGTGGGCCACATTGAAAGTCATGGGCCACATGCGGCCCACAGGCCATGGGTTGGACAAGCTTGCTATAGACACTCGTTCTTCTCTGGGAGACAACTTGGTTGTCAGGAGATTGTGGATAGCACGAGTTGTACTATTAGCTCTGGTCACAGGTATTGCTCCTGATACCTGGTGCTAAAAAATATCTTTGCCTGGCTGGCTTCTTTTGTAGTGCTTATCTGCAGGTAACCTGTGGTCTGGTTTGTCAGGGTTTGCATTCTGGTAACATAAAGGTAGCTTCTGGTATAATAAATATTTGCCTGGTTGACATGATTATTAGGTCCAATCTGTAAACCGATTACTCTTGGACAGCTTTTCATTGTCCTTAATCCAACATCTAATTTCTCTGCATACTTGACTCCAATGATAAGGTTGAACAGAATTCTTTTTTTTTGAGACGGAGTCTCGCTCTGTCGCCCAGGCTGGAGTGCAGTGGCCGGATCTCAGCTCATTGCAAGCTCCGCCTCCCGGGTTCACGCCATTCTCCTGCCTCAGCCTCCCCAGTAGCTGGGACTACAGGCGCCTGCCACCTCGCCTGACTAGTTTTTTTGTATTTTTTAGTAGAGACGGGGTTTCACCAGGTTAGCCAGGGTGGTCTCGATCTCCTGACCTCGTGATCCGCCCGTCTTGGCCTCCCAAAGTGCTGGGATTACAGGCTTGAGCCACCGTGCCCGGCAGAATTCTTTTATTTTAGTTGGACCTAGAGTAGGGGTATGGCTCTAGGGCCAAATTTGCCCTGCTACCTGTTTTTGCAAATAAAGTTTTACTGGAACACATCCATGCTGCTTTGTTTCTTTGTCATCTATGCCTGCTTTCATGTTACAATATAGAGTTGAGGAATTGGCCCACAAAGCTTAAAATATTTACTATCTAGCCCTTTAAGAACAGGTTTGCTGACCACTGCTCTAGAGCCACCAATGTAGCCTGGACTGGGTCATGATTCCATGCTCAAAAAGACTATTTGCCGGCTGGGCACAGAGGCTCACGCCTGTAATCACAACACTTTGGGGGGCTGAGGCGGGCGGATCACCTGAGGTTGGGAGTTCAAGATCAGCCTGACCAACATGGAGAAACCCTGTCTCTACTAAAAATACAAAAAATGAGCTGTGCATGGTGGTGTGTGCTTGTAATTCCCGCTACTCGGGAGGCTGAGGCAGGAGAATCACTTGAACCTGGGAGGCGGAGGTTGTGGTGAGTCAAGATTGTGCCATTGCACTCCAGCCTGGGCAACAAGAGCAAAACTCCATCTCAAAAAAAAAAAAAAAGACTATTTGCCTTTAAAATGTCATGTGGCTTCATACCTGTGATAGAATAATAGTCCTCAAAGATGTCCACATCCTAATCCTCAAAGCCTATAAATATCCCACCTTCTCTGGAAAAAAGGACTTTAATTGATGTGATTAAGTTAAGGATCTTCAGATGGGGAGAGACCGTGGCCTGGCCAGGTGGGCTCAATGTAAACACAGCATTCTTATGAAGGAGGCAGGACAGCTGGCGTGAGAGTGTGCTGTGATGACAGATGGAGAGAGACAGTTGAAAGTGCCACGCTGCTGGCTTTGAGGACAGAGGGAGTGGCCACAAGCCAGGGTATGCAGACCTTAGGAGTTGGAAAAGGTAAGGAAAGGAATCCTTCCCTGGAAACTCCGTGAGGAACCAGCCCTGCCAACACCTTGACTTTAGCCCGGTGAGACTAATTTTGAACTTCTGACCTCCAGAATGCTGAGATAAATTTGTTTTAAGCCACTAAATTTGTGGTGACTTGTTATAGCAATAGGAACTAATAAAAGTAAGCCCAAGTAGCTCTGATGAAACTGCCACAGTTCTTCAGCTAAAGTCAGTTTAACGGCAATTCATGGATCTTCTTCATTAAATCCCACCGTAGTTTGAATATGTAGAGGGTCATGCTGCCTTTGAAGCCTAGCTAAAAGTTGGTTGCAATACTCATGCCTGGCATCCCTTCTATCAAATTGCAAAAATCTTAATCAGTTTGAACAGAGTTGCAGGTATTTTCTTGATCTCAACTGAAAGCTGTGGTGAGGACTGTTGTCAAAGTGAGTCCTGTCGATTTTGACGACGGCGGATTGAGAATTTCTCACCCTCAGCTTCCCTAATTCTGAACCTCTGGGGTGGTCGCTGTGGGAAATGCTTGGGTTAGACGCTGAGGTGTGGTGGTCCACAGGCATTGCTCTGTGCCGTGGTCCTGCTCCGTCTACAGGCCTGTCGGGGTGGCGGCAGGGTCTCACCCACCTGCCTGCTCACCAGAAATGTTTCCTGAACGAATACATTGCTGAGACTAACCAGAGGCTTGCTCCCTTCCACCACCACCCCACAGCCTATCACTGGGAAGGCACTAACTCTGCCCCTCCCTCCTTGAGGGTCATCTCTTGAGTGTTAAGGCATAGGTATCCCTATGTAGCTTGTAAAATCTGCGACTTGTGGAAAACTCCCTTCTTGACATATGTAAAATACTAATGCTGATCTGCACTAACAATTGCCACGAAGCTCTAGCCGGCTGTGGGGAATGAGCCAGGGGCTCAGACAGATCGGAGTCCGCTGCCCTGCTCTGCAGCACTGGCTGTTCTGCCACACACGGCAAAGGCCAACCGTGAAGACTTCAGCAGCATCACGTACCAACAGGTGGGAGTTTAACGCCCTGTGAGTTATGTGGTGACCAGAGAGGGCATTTAGCATGAAGTATTTAAAGCTGGAGGTTTCTCGGTCCTCAGCCATAAGGTTCTGCAAATGAAACACAGTTCTGAGCGCAACTGTTTTCTTCTAAGGCCCGTTTGTACTTCTGAGCCTGAACTAACACCCTCATCAACAGAAGCCAAGCTCCACAATTAATTAAAACGGGGTGACACAAAATTCAATCCTTATTGAAACTGAGCTCCTCTGGAGCTCACATTTCATGAAAGTTTGTGGACATCATCTCACTGGATTCTCACAGTAACCTGAGAGGAACAGATATCTACATACAATAATCAGAGGAGGCCCCATATCTATGTTTACACGTGATAGGTTCCCACCATCAGTCCCTGTCGTGGGACTTGTGGATGAAAGCACAACTGACCTACTTCCAGACAGAAGGGGAGGAACATCGGGAGGTAAGCCAGCAAGCTGGATTTAAGAATTTTCTTTGCCATTTCCTCCTAGAGTGTCTGAAACATCTGACACCCTCTCCTTCCTTGGTTTTTGTAAATCCTGCTTTTCTGACAGAAGTCCCACTTTAAAAAAATTGTCTAACAACAGGTGCTTCTCAAACCTTAATGTGCACACAAGTCACCTGAGGATCTTGTTCAAATAGACTGATTCAGTAACGCTGCGGAGGTGGGTCCCTGCAGGCCCAGCGGGCTCACAGGTGCTGGCAATGGCAATGCTGCCGGCCTGGAGACCACTTTTTTTTTTTTTTTTTTTTTTTTTTTTTTTTTTTTTTT
>NW_016803361.1:3923666-3928433 GCF_001698545.2 Rhinopithecus bieti
GGGGCGAATGGGATAGTGCCCGCCTGGGGGGCCCTTTTTTTTTTTTTTTTTTTTTTTTTTTTTTTTTTTTAAGGCGGAGGTTTGGGTAGGGCCGGGCGCAGTGGCTCAAGCCTGTAATCCCAGCACTTTGGGAGGCCGAGGCGGGCGGATCACCTGAGGTTGGGAGTTCGAGACCGGCCTGACCAACATGGAGAAACCCCATCTCTACTAAAATACAAAATTAGCTGGGCGTGGTGGTGCATGCCTGTAATCCCAGCTACTTGGGAAGCTGAGGCAGGAGAATCACTTGAACCGGGGAGGCAGAGGTTGCAGTGAGCGGAGATTACACCATTGCACTCCAGCCTGGGCACCAAGAGTGAAAGTCCATCTCAAAAAAAAAAAAAGGTGGGTTATTGCTGTTGCCCAGGCTGGGATGCAGTAGTGCTATCATAGCTCACTGCAGCCTCGAACTCCTAGGCTGAAGGGGATACTCTTGCCTCAGCCTCCCAAGCAGCTGGGATTAAGGGCTTGAGCCACTGTGCCTGGCTCTACAGGTCACGTTTTAAGGAGGAAGAGCCTAGAAGTCATCTGGTATTTAAAACAAAACATCTTTTTTTTTTTAATCAAAAATTATTTCTTTGAGATGAAGTAACTACATAGATTTTGCAGTACTGTGGAATCCTTATATTTAAAGTTACACAAAGACTCATCTTATAAACTTGCTCCCACCCCAGTTATCTCCCTTTTGCCTGTGATTCCATTATTCAATTTCATATTTTTGATAAATGCTGATTTTTTTCCATGCTCAATCTAATGCCTGAATCAGGTGGTTTATTTTCCCCATTCATTGGCTTTTCCTGCCTTTTGTCTGTTCTCCCTCCACAGCAGCCTGTTGCTATTTAGCTCACTGCAAGCTCCGCAGCCATCACACGTGGCTAATTTTATTTTTAGTAGAGACGGGGTTTCACCGTGTGAGCCAGGCTGGTCTTGATCTCCTGCCTCCATGATCCGCTCACCTTGGCCTCTCAAAGTGCTGGGATTACAGATGTTAGCCACTGCACCTGGCTGCTATTTAGCTTTCTTAAAACAGGCCATCCCCTTAAAAACCTACGGGAGTTTATTACCTGACTCCTCAAATTGAAATTCCTTGATTTGGACCTCAAACCTCTCCAATGTATTGTTTGTGTCAGACAATGTTGTAGCATTCTTTTTAAATTGACCCAAAAAATGTACATATTTGTGTACGTGTTTTAAAATATGTATGTTGTAAAATGGCTAAATTGAGCTAATTAACACAGGCACACCCCATATGCTTCTCATTTTTTTGTAATGAGAACACTTAAAAATCTCATAGAAATTTTTAGGCCAGGCGTGGTGGCTTACACCTGTAATCCCAGCACTTTGAGAGGCCAAGGCAGGCGGATCACTTGAAGTCGGAGTTTGACACCACCCTGGTTAATGTGGTGAAACCCCACTTCTACTAAAAATGCAAAAAAAAATTAGCCAGGCATGGTGGTGCATGCCTGTAGTCCCAGCTATTTGGGATGCTGAGGCAGGAGAATCGTTTGAACCTGGAGGGCGGAGGTTGCAGTGAGCCGAGATTGCACTATTGCACTCCAGCCTGGGTCACAGAGCGAATCTATGTCTTTAAAACAAAACAAACAAAAAAACCTCATGATTACTCAATATAATACATGAACTGTAGTTGCCATATTGTTTGATAAGTGTCTTGAACTTACTACTAACTGAAATTTTAAATTCTTTGACTAACATCTACCAACCCCTACCTCACTCCCCCAGTGCATTGTAACCACCATTCTATTCTCTGCTTCTGTGAGTTCGTTTTTAGATTCCACATACGTGATGTCACATGATTTGTCTTTCTGTGCCTGGCTTTTTTTTTTTTTTTTTTTTTTGAGATAGGGTCTCTCACTCCATAACCTGAGACTAGAGTGCAGTGGCACAATCACGGCTCCCTGCAGCCTCGGTCCCTGGGGCTTAGGCGATCCTCCCACCTCAGCTTCCCAAGCAGCTGGAACTATTGGCATACACTGATATGCCCAGCTAATTCTTGTGGGGTTTTTTTTTGTAGAGACGGGGTTTTACCATATTGCTCAGGCTTGTCGAACTCCTGGGCTCAAGCCATCCCAAAGTGCTAGGATTACAGGCATAAGCCACCCTGCCTGGCCCTGCCTGGCTTATTTTAATTAACAAGATGTCCTCCAGGTTCATCTAAATTGTTGCAAATGGTAAGACTTCTTCCTTTTTAAGTCTGAATAGTATCCCATTGTGTATATGAACCACAATTTCTTTGTCTGTTCATCTGTTGAAGGACACAGATTGATTCCGTATCTTGGCTCTTGTGAATAATGTTGCTATGAACATAGGCGCGCAGATACCTCAACACAGAGCTCATTTCCTCTGGAATCCCAGTAGTGGGATTGCTGGATCATGTGGTAGTCTTATTTTTAATTTTTTGAGGAACCTACATATTGTGTTTTCTATAGTGGCTTCACTAATTTACATTCTCACCAACAGAGTGTACAAGGGTTCCCTCTTCTCCACATTCTTTGAGCTATTTTGAAACATAGAATAGACTGTTGTAAACTATAGTCACCCTCCCGATCTATCAAACCCTAGAGCTTATTTCTTCTAGCAAACTGTATATTCGTACCCATGAATCAACCTCTCATCTCCCTTTCTCCTACCCCTCCCAGCCTCTGGTAACCATTAGTATACTCTCTATCTTCATGAGATCTGCTGTCTCAGCTCCCACATATCAGAACACACAGTATTTGTCTTTCTGTACTTGCCTTGTTCCACTTAATGATCCTAGTGCCATCATGTTGCTGCAAATGAGAGCCATACATTTTATGGCTGAATATTCCGTTGTGTATATATCTCCCCAATTTTTTTTGAGACAGAGTCTTGCTCTGTTGCCTAGGCTGCAGTACAGTGGCACGATCATGGCTCACGGAAGCCTCTGCTTCCCAGTTTCAAGCAATTCTCCTGCCTCACCCTCCCAAGAAGCTGGGACTACAAGTGCATAATACCATGGCTGGCTAATTTTTTATTTTTAGTAGAGATGGGGTTGCACTGTATTGCCCAGGCTGGTGTTGAACTCCTGACCTTAGGTGATCCACCCGCCTCGGCCTCCCAAAGTGCTGGGATTACAGGTGCAAGCCACTGCGCCTGGCCTGTACCGCATTTTTTGTATCTCTTCATCCATTTATGGGCACTTAGGTTGATTCCATATTTCAGCTGTTGTGAATAGTGCTGCAATAAACATGGAAGTGCAGGTATCTCTTCGATGTATTGATTTCCTTTCTATTGGATATATACCTAGTAGTGGAACTGCTAGATAATATGGTAGTTCTATTATTTTTTTGAGAAATTTGAGTATAATTTTCTTTTTCTTTTTTTTATTTTTTTGAGACGGAGTCTTGCTCTGTCACCCAGGCTGGAGTGTGGTGGCCGGATCTCCGCTCACTGCAAGCTCCGCCTCCTGGGTTCACGCCATTCTACTGCCTCAGCCTCCCGAGTAGCTGGGACTACAGGCGCCCGCCACCTTGTCCGGCTAGTTTTTGTGTTTTTCAGTAGAGACAGGGTTTCACCGTGTTAGCCAGGATGGTCTCGATCTCCTGACCTCGTGATCCGCCTGTCTCTGCCTCCCAAAGTGCTGGGATTACAGGCTTGAGCCACCGTGGCCGGCCTTCACTATAGTTTTCGATAGTGGCTGTGCTAATTTACGTTCTCAGCTGTGTGCAAGGGATTCCCTTTCTCCACAGCCTTGCCAGCATCTGTTATTTCTTGTCTGTGTGTGTGCGTTTTTTTTCTTTTTTTGAAGTTTTACTTTAAGTTCTGGGATACATGTGTAGAGCATGCAGGTTTGTTACATAGGTATACATGTGCATGGTTGTCGGCTGTACCTATCAACCCATCTTCTAGGTTTTAAGCCCCACATGCGTTGGGTATTTGTCCTGATGCTCTCCCTCCCTTTGTTCTCAACCCACTGACAGACCCCCGAGTGTGATGTTCCCCTCCCTGTGTCCATGTGTTCTCATTGTTCAACTCCCACCTATGAGTGAGAACATGTGGTGTTTGGTTTTCTGTTCCTGTGTTAGTTTGCTGAGAATGATGGTTTCCAGCTTCCATCCATGTCCCTGCAAAGGACATGAACTCACCCTTTTTCATGGCTCCCTAGTATTCCACAGTGGATATGTGCCACATTTTCTTTAGTCTGTCATTGAATGGGCATTTGGGTTGCTTCCAAGTCTTTTCTATGGTAAATAGTGCTGCAATAAACATATGTGCACATGTGTCTTTATCGAATGATTTATAATCCTTTGGGTATATACCCAGTAATGGGATTGCTGAGTCAAATGGTATTTCTGGTTCTAGATCCTTGAGGAATCGCCACACTGTCTTCCACAATGGTTAAACTAATTTACACTCCCACCAACAGTGTAAAAGCATTCCTATTCTCCACAGCCTCGCCAGCATCTGTTTCCTGACTTTTTAATAATGGCCATTCTAACTGGCGTGAGATGGTATCTCATTGTGGTTTTGATTTGCATTTCTCTAATGACCAGTGAGGATGTGCTTTTTTTCATGTTTGTTGGATGCATAAATGACTTCTTCTGAGAAGTGTCTGTTCATATTCTTTGCCCTCTTTTTGATGTGGGTTTTTTTTCTTGTAAATTAATTGAAGTTCCTTGTAGATTCTGGATATTAGACCTTGTCAGATGGGTAGATTGCAAAAATTTTCTCCCATTCTGTAGGTTGCCA
>NW_016803361.1:3929905-3938758 GCF_001698545.2 Rhinopithecus bieti
GCTAGTGGTCTATTTTGTTAATATTTTCAAAACACAGCTCCTAGATTCATTCTTTTATTTTAAGGATTTTCGTGTCTCTATCTCCTTCAATTCTGCTCTGATCTTAGTTATTTCTTGTCTTCTGCTAGCTTTTGAATTTGTTTGCTCTTGCCTCTCTAGTTCTTCTAATTGTGAAGTTAGGGTGTCGATTTTAGGTCTTTCCTGCTTTTTCCTGAGGGCATTTAGTGCTATAAATTTCCCTCTTAACACTGCTTTAAATGTGTCCCAGAAATATTGGTATGTTGTCTCTTTGTTTCATTGGTTTCAAATAACTACTTTTTTTTTTTTTTTTTTTTTTTGAGATGCAGTCTTGCTCTGTTGCCCAGGCTGGAGTGCAGTGGTACAATCTCAGCTCACTGCAACGTCTGCCTCCTGGGTTCAAGTGATTCTCCTGCCTCAGCCTCCTGAGTAGCTGGGATTACAGGTGTGCACCACCAGGCCCAGCTTTTTTTGTATTTTTAGTAGAGACAGTGTTTCACCATGTTGGTCAGGCTGGTCTTGAACTCTTGACCTCATGATCTACCCAACTCGGCCTCCCAAAGTGCTGGGATTACAGGCGTGAGCCACTGTGCCCGACCTCAAATAACTTATTTCTGCCTTAATTTTGTTATTTACCCAGTAGTTATTCAGGAGCAGGTTGTTCAGTTTCCGTGTAGTTGTGCAGTTTTGAGTGAGTTTCTTAATCCTGACTTATACTTTGATTGTACTGTGGTTTGAGAGTTTGTTATAATCTCTATTCTTTTGCATTTGCTGAGGAGTGTTTTACTTCCAATTATGTGGTTGATTTTAGAATAAATGCTATGTGGTGCTGAGAAGAATGTATATTCTGTTGATTTGGGGTGGAGAGTTCTGTAGATGTCTATTAGGTCCACTTGGTACAGAGCTGAGTTCAAGTCCTGGATATCCTTTTTAATTTTCTGTCTCATTCATCTGTCTAATATAGATATTAGACAGTATATGGCTAGCCAGTTTTCCCAACAGCATTTATTAAATAGGGAATCTTTTTCCCATTGCTTGTTTCTATCAGGTTTGTTGAAGATCACATGGTTTGCATGTGTGGTGTTATCTATCTCTAAGGTCTCTGTTCTGTTCCATTGGTCTATATATCTGTTTTGGTACCAGTACCATGCTGTTTTGGGTACTGTAGCCTCATAGTATAGTTTGAAGTCAGGCTTCAGTAAAGTCTCCCACTAATATTGTGTGAGAGTCTAGTCTCTTTGTAGGTCTCTAAGAACGTTTTTTATGAATCTGGGTGCTCCTGTTTTGGGTGCATATATATTTAGGAGAGTTAGCTCTTCCTGTTGAATTGATCCCTTTACCATTATGTACTGCCCTTCTTTGTCTTTTTTGATCTTTGTTGGTTTAAGGTCTGTTTATTAGACTAGGATTGCAACCCCTGCTTTTTTTTTTTTGCCTTCCATTTGCTTGGTAAATAGTCCCTCCATCCCTTTATTTTGAGCCTATGTGTGTCTTTGCACATGAGATGGGCCTCCTGAATACAGCACACTGATAGGTCTTGACTCTTCATCCAATTTGCCAGTCTGTGTCTTTTAATTGGGGCATTCAGCCCATTTACATTTAAGGTTAATATTATTATGTGTGAATTTGATCCTGACATCACGATGCTAGCTGGTTATTTTGCACATTAGTTAATGCAGTTTCGTCATAGTGTTGTTGGTCTTTATATTGTTGTGTTTTTGCAGTGGCTGGTACTGGTTTGTCCTTTCCATACATGCACGCTGCATGTATTAACTCACGGAATCCCATCAACTCTGTAAGGCGGATGCTATATTACTATCTCTACCTCAACCAGGGAACCGAGACAGAGGTCGGGTAATTTGCCAAGGTCACAAAGCTGTTAAGTGTTGGAAGCCAGACAGTCTGGCTCCAGAACAAGGTGCAGAGACTCAACCTGAGCCTGCAGGCCTGAGTTTTGTTTTGAGACAGTTTTGCTCTTGTTGCCCAGGCTGGAGTGCAATGTCACGATCTCGGCTCACTGCAACCTCTACCTCCTGGGTTCAAGCGATTCTTATGCCTCAGCCTCCGCCTCCCGAGTAGCTGGGATTACAGGCATGTGTCACCATGCCTGGCTAAGTTTTTGTATTTTTAGTAGAGATGGGGTTTCTCCATGTTAGTCAGGCTGGTCTTGAACTCTGGACCTCAGGTGATCCGCCCGCCTCGGCCTCCCAAAGTGCTGGGATTACAGGTGTGAGCCACCATGCCCAGCCCCGAGGCCTGAGTTTCAATTCACAACCCCTCAAAAACTTGATGTATGATTTGGGTGGGTACGAATGTCTCTGGGCCCCATTTTCCTAGTCTTATCACGTAAGAGTGGTGTTAGGTGACTTGTCAGCTGCTTTCCCACAGCCCACCCATTCAGCTGTGATTTCTATTCCTTAACAATACTAGGTGATCGCTTTACTGTCACTCACTCACTATAACGTCCTCAATTCCACCTCTGCCACTAGGCCTGCCACTCCCTTCCCTGCCCCCAACTGCCTGAGTGGCCGCTTGGTGACCTTGTTAGATAATCTTGTGTATCAGTGTCCACATCTGCAAATCAGGGAAATACTTATCCCCTAGAGATCTCAGCTCTTCTGCTAGAATTTCATAGGACAACATGGCTGAAAATAGAGGCAATCACCTGCAGCATGGACATCTTTTGAGGAATCAGATTTTTGTTTTGGAGACAGGGTCTTGCTGTCGCCCAGACTGGAGTACAGTGGTGTGATCTTGGCTCACTGCAACCTTTGCCACCTAGGTTAAAGCAATTCTCAGCCACTTGATTAGCCAGGACTATTGGCATGCAGCACCACGCCCGGCTAATTTTTGTATTTTCAGTAGAGATGGGGTTTCACCATGTTGGCCAGGCTGGTCTCAAACTCTTGGCCTCAAGTGATCCACCCACCTTGGCCTCCCAAAGTGCTGGGATTATAGGTGTGAGCCACCACACTCGGCCTGAGTACATAGAGATTCTGTTGGAATCTTTGACAAAAATGACTTTGGGCCGGCATTTTTTCAGTTAGCCTGTTCCATTCTCCCAGATCTGGGCATCACTCATTGTCAAGAAGGCATCCCCAGAAGCCCAGGAAAAACGCTCAGCTTAAACATGGAGGGAAATCAAGAAAACATCCATGGCCATTAGAAATGCTTTTATTTATAAAAGAACTACTTAAATATAAACATCTCTACATAGAAACACTCTTCACAAAAGGACTGTTGCATTACTGCCTTCTGACCGCGACCAGAAGAGACACTGTGGATGGAAGGACTCCATGGTGTCTCCCCAGACTCCCAGGATTTTAAGGCTAAATGTACACTTGGAGGAACAGGGGCTGTAAGGCTATTTCTTCCCTTTTAAAAGACAAATCTCATGGTTTCCCATTCCAAGATAGGCTTCATAGCTGGGGAAAATCTTAAGATTTTTGCTCTAAGGGGTAAGTAAATATCTTCCTGAGATTGGGAGATATGATCAGGCACTTGGGCTTGGGCTTTGTCATCTCTGAAGCATGGAAGTTAGTGGTGAAAAAAATCTTATTTCCAAGTCTAGGATATGCTACTTCTGGAATGGCTTATCCCAATTCAAGTAAGTCACATATGTTATGTTGTCTGCATCTATGGATGTAACTAAACAGTCGTTAGGGTGCTTGGATGAAGAAGAAAGACATCCAGTCTTCCACTAGGCTCAACTGGTTTCAGCTCAAAGCAGAATTAATACTTTTAATGGAATGGCTGGAGCTCTCATACAGTTATTCTAGCAAAATCTATCAATCATTGAGTCCAGGGCAGGGGGCCACCAGACATTACAGACTGTAAAGACCATCAGAAAGGTGTCATTGAAGTTGGGGTATGGTGGCTCACGCCTGTAATCCCAGTAGGGAGACAGGAGGGTTGTTTGAGCCCAGGCGTTTGAGACCAGCATGGGTAACATAGCAAGACCCCATCTCAAAAGAAAAAAATGTGTCAGTGATTGTACCTAACAAGGGAAGAGAATCTTTCAGATGGAGGGCCAACAGAAAATAAAGGCCCTAAACACCTTCTAAAAGTAGAAAGCAGTTGAATTTTGCATAACCAATCTGGGAACAGAGTGAAAGAAACAAGGTTACAGAAGGTAGTGTTTTAGGGACTTTAGAAATTCGGGGCAGTATGTATGAGAATGTGTGCTGGACACTGGAGGTGTCCCAGGAGCTCTGAAGTACTAGGTTTGGTTCAATCCCGACAAACTCCTGGCCACGTGCAAGCACTGCCTCACGGGGTGCCCAGAGCCATTAATTCTCCATCTGAGTTGGCATCCGGTCAGCTGAGCATGGAACATGGGGCCACCCCAAACACAGTACAGCACAACCAATACCAACACTGTCTATTGCTAGAGCACAGCTTCCTGCATACCTAGGACACTGGGCTTCTGACTGGAAGTTTCTCCTTTCCAAAGGCCAGCTCCAACACTTGTCTCTCTTCTCATGGTCACCAAGTCATTTGCAAAGCCCCAGGGTCCATTCAAATTCTAGAGATTCTAGTGAGCATCAAGGTTTACAACCCAATCAAGGAGAACAAGATCTGTGGTGGGCTCCACCATGCCATGGTTAAGCAACGCAGACAGGGCCTGTGTCTCAGGAGCAGGCGCCCTCTCGGTGGGCCGCCAGAACCCTCGGCGGACTGAAAGCAAAGGCAGCAAGGCTGGGTGGCAGGCAGCATGGGCTCAGGTGTACTCGGTTTTGCGGATATAATTGGAGGGAACGTAGCCCTTCTTCCCGTTAACCTCAGCTAACCACCACTCTGTATTTCCTGTGACATCTTTAAACTGGAGGATCTTGAGTTTCTGATTAGCTGACACACTCAGCTCATTTGGGTTTCGTGCCTTGAAGGTGTAGACAGCAAAATAGACCTGTATGAGGGAGAGAGAGAAAATGGGAAGTTGTTGGGAGCAATGCCATCCAACAGCTTCGTGTGGTGATGGGGAGGGTTCCACATCCACTTGCCCACATGTGGCTACTGAGCCCCCGAAATATGGCTAGTGAGACAGAGGAACTGAATTTTTCATCTTAATTTTAACTAAAATAAATTTAAATAGGTACATATGGATGATGGCTACCATAATAGGGATGATTCAAAGGAAACACCAATTTGGCCAGGGGTGGTAGCTCGTGCCTATAATCCCAGCACTCTGGGAGGCTGAGATGGGTGGATCACTGGAAGTTGGGAGTTTAAAACCAGCCTGGCCAACATGGTGAAACCCTGCCTCTACTAAAAATACAAAAATCAGCTGGGCGTGGTGGTGCACACTTGTAATCCCAGCTACTCAGGAGGCTGAGGCAGGAGAATTGCTCCAACACAGGATGCAGAGGTTGCAGTGAGCCAAGATCGTGCCACTGGACTCCAGACCCTGGGCAAGAGAGTGAGACTCCATCTCAAAACAAAAAAACACCAATTTGGGAGGCTGAGGTGGGTAGATCACTAGGGTGAGGAGTTCCAGACCAGCTGGCCAACATAGTAAAACCCCATTTCTACCAAAAATGTAAAAAATAGCCAGGCATGATGGTGTACGCCTGTGATCCCAGCTACTTTGGAGATTGAGGCAGGAGAATTGCCTGAACCCAGGAGGCAGAGGTTGTACCACCGTACTCCAGCCTGGGCAACAGAGCAAGACTCCATTAAAAAATAAAAATAAAAAAATTTACCTTTTCAGTCTTTCAGAGTTGCTTTGAAGGGTGGAAGACAAGCATATTCTTCCATACCTCAAACATAAACTCTGAATTAAAAACCAGAAAACCACAACCAACTTCAAAGAAAGAAAAGTTGATCTTCAGGTGCCACAAACAAAGATCTAATGATCTAATGCCCATGGAAGGGAGGGGCTCAGGGAGTAGGAGCAGCAGCCATGAGGCCCATGGGAGCCCAAGGAAGGGATACACAGCCAGGGCTTTAGCACCTGGTCAGGGACAGGAGCTGAGACTACAACTACATTCCCCTGTTCCAACTCAGTTTAAGAAAGGTCCTTTTTTCCCACCCCTTGATGTGTCTACAGTAACTGTCTGCTTGGTAGGCCCAGAATGGGGATGTTTGACCCAGGCAGTGGGTAGTAAGAAATCACCAGAAAAAAGCATGCACAAAGCTTGGCTGTGGCACTGAGGAATGTGCTGTGGGAAGCCTGAACTGAGAAAGTGGGTAAAAACTGGACTCTTAGAATCCAGACAGTGGCAGCACCTCTACAACCCAGGATGCAACTGGGCCTTCCCCTGAGAGCAAATCCTGCCAGAGATGAGCTCGCAGACAAACCTGACAGTCAACACAGGAAGATGTTCCGCTGAAGAGCGAGCAAAGGCAACAGAGGGTGAAGCAGGGACTCTGCAGCTGTGAATCTGAAAATGGCTTTAAAGCATGCAGGTGAGTTCAAGATATGGCCAGGTGCGGTGGCTCACACCTGTAATCCTAACAAGTTGGGAGGCCAAGGTGGGCAGCAAGGTCAGGAGATGGAAACCATCCTGGCCAACATAGTGAAACCCTGTCTCTAATAAAGTAGTTCCAGCTACTTGGGAAGCTGAGGCAAGAGAATTGCTTGAACCTGGGAGGTGGCAGTTGCAGTGAGCCGAGATGGTGCCACTGCATTCCAGCCTGGGCAATAAAGCAAGAGTCTGTCTCAAAAACCCCACAATCAAATTCATAAACGGGAACAGGCCATTACAAAGAATAGAAAAAGCTGGGGCCGGGCATGGTGGCTCATGCCTGTAATCCCAGCACTTTGGGAGGCCAAGGTGGGTGGAACACTTGAGTTCAGGAGTTTGAGACCAGCCTGGCCAACATGGTGAAGCCCTGTCTCTACTGAAAATATAAAAATTAGCTGGATGTGTTGGTGTACACCTGTAATCCCAGCTACTCAGGAAGCTAAGGCATGAGAATTGCTTGAACTTGGGAGGCAGAAGTTGCAGTGAGCTGAGATTGTGCTACTGCGTTCCAGCCTGGGTGACAAACTCAAAAAAAAAAAAAAAAAAAAAAAAAAAAAATGGGCAGAATTTCATTTCTAAATTCCAGAAATAACAGTACGGTTACTTGGATCAAAAACCAAGCAAGTGGATTAAACAGATGTTATACAACTGAAGAATTAGTGAACTGGAAGAGTAATGCAATTTTCATTGTGGCATTGCTTAAACACCCAGTGGCACAGGGGTCCAGGAACAGCCTGAGAAGTGTCAGCAGGGAAGGTGCTCGAAGGCTCTGAGGGCAGAGATTCCTTGTGTGCTTCGAAGATGTGTCTGTGAGCTCATCTCAGATCACCCCTAGGCCTCAGGCAAGCCACTTCTGCCTCACCCCCACCTGTACCCACACCCCATCTGCTGCCGCCTGTGCCACACTGGCCGGCCGGTTACGCACTCACCTGGTTGCCTTCTGCCTCACTGCTTTCTGGCTCTGCACTTCTGTCTTCCGGAGCCTGGGCTGTTCTTGCACATCCTTTTACGAGGTCTTGACCTTGCCCGTTTCGTCCTGGTACAGAGTAGCCAACCATTTCTGGATGCCTGAAGTTCCGGTAGCTCCTCTGGGTGGCAGCAGGTTGGTTTACATCTCTAGCTACATCTGCAGCGTCCCCTGACCTTGGCTGGGAGGTAGAGTCTGGGTCTGAAGGGCATCCGGAAGGACCACTCTCTGAATTACCCGGATTCAGGGATGCACTGAGAGTTCCTTGGTCACATTCCTTCAATGGAGAAGATACATCTTGAGGCTGCTTCTGGCAAGACCCCGAGGTAAAGGATACAGCCATGCTGCTGGGGTTGAAGGTCAGGGTGCTGCCGCTGTTCTGGCGTGGGAACCTGGGGGAGGAGCTGCCGTGCTCAGATTCTGTGGAGGAGTGGCTGCCCACGGAGGCATCGGAGTGGCTGCGGCGAGGATTGTAGGGCTTTAGGAAGGAGCTGTACACGAAGCCTTTGGTGACTACAAAGGAAACAGGAAATATAAACAAGAACTCTTGGCAGAAGGATGGACAGATGGAAGGAGCATCGAGAGAAAAAAACTGGTCTAAAAGCTAGGTTATTCATCTGTAAAATGAAGAGTAAAACAAAGCCAGGACAATAGTGAGACACAAAAGAAAATGCCTAATGACAAAGCGGCTTGGAACACTCAGTCCCAGGATGTGATGTGTGTAGGTAGAGATGAAGAGCCGCAGCTGCCTGCCGGTTCATTCATGTCACAACCTCACAACAGATGCGTGCCAGGAGGCCCGTGGCCAACCGAGAAGACAGCAATGAAAACAATCCTATGTCTGGGAATCATCATGGGAAGAGAATGTCATAGGACACTGAGATCATGCGTAAGAGGAAGGCTTGACTAAGCCTGTGTTCAAATACAGCAAGTGTGGAAAGGACCAAGTTAAGAACTAGCCTCGGCCGCACATAGGGGCTCATGCCTGTAATCCCAGCTCTTTGGGAAGCTGAGATGGGAGGATTGCTTGAGCCCAGTTCCCTGGTCAACATAGTGAGACTCCATCTCTATTTAAAAAAAAAAAAAAAAAAAAAAAGGGCTAGGTACAGTGGCTCATACCTGTAATCCAGGCACTTTGGGTGGCTGAGGCAGGCAGATCACCACAGGACAGGAGTTCACGACCAGCCTGGCCAACACGGTGAAGCCCCGTCTGTACTAAAAAATTAGCCAGGCATGGTGGTGCATGCCTGTGATCCCAGCTACTCAGGAGGCTGAGGCATGAGAATCGCTTGAACCCAGGAGCCAGACGTTGCAGTGAGCCAAGACCACGCCATTGCACTCCAACCTGGGCAACAAGAACGAAACTCCGTCTCAAAAAAAAAAAAAAAAAAAAAAAGGCTTAAG
>NW_016803361.1:3938805-3976197 GCF_001698545.2 Rhinopithecus bieti
AAAAAAAAAAAAAAAAAAAAAAGGGCTAGGTACAGTGGCTCATACCTGTAATCCAGGCACTTTGGGTGGCTGAGGCAGGCAGATCACCACAGGACAGGAGTTCACGACCAGCCTGGCCAACACGGTGAAGCCCCGTCTGTACTAAAAAATTAGCCAGGCATGGTGGTGCATGCCTGTGATCCCAGCTACTCAGGAGGCTGAGGCATGAGAATCGCTTGAACCCAGGAGCCAGACGTTGCAGTGAGCCAAGACCACGCCATTGCACTCCAACCTGGGCAACAAGAACGAAACTCCGTCTCAAAAAAAAAAAAAAAAAAAAAAGGCTTAAGAAGCCCCTCCATAGGCCTCCCTGTGCTCTTTCCCTCCAGGACACTCGAATCCTTTGCTCTGGGAGTCTGGATATATTGGGAGGATGTTCTAACATAGGAAACTATTTGTCAGAATGTACACATAACATGTACTGTACATGTTCACTTTAATAAATTGCCCAAGATGACCAAGGGGGCTTTCAGCTAAAACTTAAGTATACATTAGGGATTGAGTGAGTATCCACATGACAATTTTTCATAACACCCTCAAGGCACAGACCCAGAGTATGTAGCCTCCACGAGAACAATGACCATCACTCTCTTGATCTCTGATGCATTTCCTGTACCTGACAGCTGATCTGAATACTGTGGCTGCTTGCTACCACTTCTCAAGTTTGAGCAGATAAAAATCAAAGGATACAGCAGCTTCTTAAACAGCTTGGAACTTTACAGGGGGTCCACCTGTCTCTGACCCCAGTAGTTGCTCTCACCTGATGTCACCCTAACAGGCTCCATCCTCTGTCCTTCCTTTCCCACTTCTAATCTCTTGTTCTGGGTAAGAAGTGGGGAGAAAAAAAATCCACAAGATGCTTTTAAAGAAACCAAGAAATGTAACATTTTTCAGTTCTGCGTGGTGAATACATAGATGCCTGTTGGATGGGACCGCAATCCCTATCTAAAGTGCTTAGGGCCAGACATGTTTTGGAATTCAGATTCTTTTAATTCTGGAAAGGTAGTCAAGTAGCTATATTACATATTTTGTAAATCTCCCCCAGCAGGGTCAGCACCCCATAATCAATTCTGTTAATGAATATTCAGAATGAGATCCTGTCATTTGCGGCCACATGGTTGCAGGACATGTTAAGTGAAATGAGCCAGGCACAGAAAGACAAATACCATATAATCTCATTCATGTAGAATCTAGACAAGTTGATCTCATAGAGGTTGAGAGTAGAATGCTAGTTATTCGAGACTGGGGGTGGTGGAGGGGGAGGTGTGGCTATCATGGGAAGTGAGTCTGGGGAGAGGTTACTTAACAGGTACAAAGTTAGGAGAAATAAGCTCTGGTGTTCTATTGCCCAGTAAGGTAACTGTAGCTAATGATAATGTATATCTCAAGATGGCCAGAAGCCAAGGATTCTGAATGATATCTCTGCAAAGAAATGACAAGTTTATAGCCTGGGCATCACAGGGAGACTGTCTCTACTAAAAATAAAAAATTAACTGGGCATGGTTGTGCACACCTCTGGTCCTAGCTACTCAGGAGGCCGAGACAGGAAGATTGCTTGAGCTTGGGGGGGTGGAGGCTACAGTGAGCCAAGATCGTGCCACTGCAATCCAGCCTGGGTGACAAAGCTAGACCCTGTCTCAAAAAAAATTACCACACCATACCCCATCGATATTAACAAGTATGTGTCAGTTATAAACTAAAACTTAAAGTATCTCACATAACTGCAAATAGGAAAGTTCTGATGTTTTTGTGTCATTCATGTTGGAGCTGTACTCATCCATCCATGATGTGAGCAACCTCTTGGTTGCACCAGATTGCAATCAGCATTTAAAAAATAAGGCCAGGTGCCATGGCTCATGCTTGTAATCCTGGCACTTTGGGAGGTAGGCGGGTGGATCGCCTGAGGTTAGGAGTTGGAGACCAGACTGGTCAACATGGTGAAACCCTGTCTTTACAAAAAATTAGCCAGGTGTGGTAGTGCATGCTACTTGTGAGGCTGAGCAAGAGAATCGTTTGAAGGTGGAGGCTGCAGTGAGCTGAGATCAAGCTGCTGCACTCTAGCTAGCCTGGGTGACCAAAGCTAGACCCTGTCTCAAAAAATAATAAAAATGAAAAATATACACACGATTATTCACACCAAAAGTGATAAGTTACAATTATAGTCTCACATCGCTTTCATTCAGGTTTTGGCAAAAGTGTTCTGAAAAAAATCCTTGTTTTTTAGAACTTTTGGATTTTGGAAAACGGATTACAGATCAATATTATCCCTTGTACACTTACTTAAATTCTGTCAATCCCTCTCCCTCCCAAAAGTTGTAAGCTGTTTTTAAAGTAATTCCCTAAATAGTCATGAGGTAAAGCTGTTATGGGGAGAAGAAAGCAAATGAAATCCCAAATGAAATCCCACAGGTTTTTAATTTCCACAAGACAATTTCATAGAAATTGGAAGAGGTGCTGGCTGCGGTGGCTCATACCTATAATCCCAGCATTTTAGGAGAAACAGGCAGGAGGATGGCTTGAGCCTAGAAGTTGGAGACCAGCCTGGACAACATGGCAAGACCTCGTATCTACAAAATTATTGAAAAATTAGCTGGGCATGATGGCATACCTGTAGTCCCAGCTAAGGCAGGAGGACCCCTTGAACCCAGGAGTAATAAGCTATGATTGTGCCACTGCACTCCAGCCTGGGCAACAGAGCAAGACTGCCACAAAAAAAAAAAAAAAAAAAAAAAAAAAGAAGGCAGCTTATTTTGTGGCCTACTGGGAACAGGCTAAGAAGGAACAGGATTCCGTGAGGTAGGCCTTCCCGCCTCTAAGTGCTGTAAGACATGGCAGGAGCTTGCGTGATAAGCAATGGCGTCTCCTCTGGAATTTGTCACAACAAAAACAGGTTTTGTTTCAGTAATGATCTTCACTCTGTAGAGAAGGTTAAGGCTATTTTTCCCCTTAATCAAAGATATTTTTTTTCTGGTCTAGTACGGATTCGGGTGTAGCCAAAACTATTTTTTTCCCAGTTACGATTCCCTGCTGCTGAAAATTCTTACCTCCATTGTCAACCAACCAGCGGTTCTGACTGCCCATGGGGTCTTTTTTCTTAATCACACCCACCAGGTCACCTTCCAGAAGTGACACATCCAAGTCTTGAGCAGCATTGAAGTTCCGTTCTGCCTGGAAGAGTTTTTCAGGGGGATACCTGGCCAGGAGGGAGGCCCGGAGTTCTTCTGACTGTAGCATGTAACTTGGCTGAAAGGTAAGACATCAACAAAAATCCCTCAGTGGCCACCACCCCAGCAGCCATATTTCATTCCAACACGCGGCCAGCCTCAGAAATGAGGCAGGGACAGTCAGTCACTGCCTCATTTTTTTTTTGTGATGAAGCCAGTGCACATGGCTACGTAAGAAGAGCCCTTAGGCAATGTTTGATGCCTTTATAGTTAAAATTTGATACACACCTATTCTTACATTTGTTTTTCTGTGACAAATGTGATTAAAATGCCACTTTAAAAAAAATCAAAATATCTAAGTGATATTAGTAGGTCTTCTTGTATTTTGTTAGATGAACCTAACCAACTGAGAATTTCCCTATCTTGACTTCCCCACCTGTGAAAGCAAGGAAGTCATAAGAAAAAAGGTAATAATAAATTCAGGCTGGCATGGTGACTCACACCTGTAATCCCAGCACTTTGGGAGGCCAAGATAGGCAGATCACTTGAGGCCAGGAGTTTGAGACCCATCTGGTCAACATAGCGAAACCCTGTCTCTACTAAAAATACAAAAACTAGCCAGGTATCTGGTGATGCATGCCTGCAATCCCAGCTACAAGAGGCTGAGGCAGGAGAATCACTTGAACCTGGGAGGTTGCAGTGAGCCAAGATCAGACCACTGTACTCCAGCCTGGGTGACAGCAAGGCTCTGTCTCAAAAAATAAATCATAATTCTCCCTTTTAAGGTAATGTAAATTAATGTCTATGGGATCATATGGGGCAAAAATATTGTAAGCGAAGATGTATCAGCAGTCCTCTAGATTATGAACCCATATAATCTGGTGTGCCTTATGCTAATTTTTAAAATATGGAAGAACTGAGTTAAAAAAGACTCTAATTCCAGGTAAAAAAGGCAGTCAAACATTAACTGTTTAGCTGTATTACTTTTACGAATACATGATAAAAAACAGGGAGGCCTGGCAGAATTAATATACCCTTAAATCAGTTTCCTGAATTAATGAATCAATAAATTAATACCGAGTGAATGCCCCCACTCCCCACACACAAAAAAGTCCAGGCGTGGTGGCTCGCGCCTCTAATCCCAGCACTTTGGGAGGCCAAGGTGGATGGATCACAAGGTCAAGAGATCGAGACCACTCTGGCCAACATGGTAAAAACCCCATCTCTGCTAAGAAATACAAAAATGAGCTGGGTGTGCTGGCGTGTGCCTGTAGTCCCAGCTACTTGGGAGGCTGAAAGCAGAATTCACTTGAACCTAGAAGGCAGAGGTTGCAATAAGCCAAGATTGCACCACTGCACTCCAGCCTGGCAACGGAATGAGAGACTGTCTCAAAAACAAAACAAAACAAAAAAAAACCTGGGCAAATGCATGAGCCCATGATGGGTGAGACTGCAACCATTATTCTCCATTTATTAGGAAATACAGAAACTCCAATTCCAATAGTGGGATCTGGGCCTGGTTGCAGGGTTTCCCACTCTTTACCCCGAGGTGGGGCTGCTCTTCTCCGTTCCCTACTAACCAGGCCCACGAGTGGCTTTCGAGCAGACTGGCGGTCAATGGTTTTCCTCTCAAATGGCTTCTTGGTAGCTGGAAGAGACTCCGGGAAGAAGGTGAAAACCTGGAGTTGCTGCAGAACTCTGCTGTGTTCTTCGTGGAAGATGGCAATAAGGTTTCCCTCCCTGCCGGCCACTTTGAGTAACTGGAGTCCGTGTGAAGAGCAGAGAGAGAGAAAAGAAGAAAACACGATGAAAGATCTCAGACTGACAAAGTCTCCTTAGAACCACTGAAGCTAAAGTTCAGCTGCAGCTCACTCTCTGAGCTACGGACACAGCAGCCTGATGCAAAACACAAGTTCTCCAGGGCACTGCCTGCAGGCCAGCTTGGCTGGCTCTTCTGGGAACTGCTCAAGAGGAATAAGGGATGTCTCAGAAGCCACAGGCTTCATGACACCATCAAGGGATCAAGAATTCCTGAGGGCTGAACTAGCGACACGTTCAGTTAATCTAGTTCAGATAATTTTTCAAACCATGCTACAATTTTTCCCAGAAAAATACCAGGCAAAGGCCATAGATGACCATCCCACTGAAGGGATAAGAAACTCACCGAAAGCAGTGGCTTTAATTGCTCCAGAGCCTGGTGCACGAAGTCACAGTGGGCTTCAGCGTAGCCGTGGACACAGTTGGTGAAGAGGCCCTGGGCGTACTGGTGGAACTTGGGCAGCTCATCCAGCAGCTGCGCATTCAGGGCCTCGTAGTTGTTCCGGGCCGACTGCAGCTCCTCCAGGGTCTTCTTGTCCTTTAGCTTCTCTGCCCGTTCTGTACAGTTATAGAAGTCCAGGAGCTTGTCAAAGCGTTTCTGTACCAGCTTATGGGGCCCTGTAAACATGCTCAGTAACTGATTTAAGGGGGAGATGACAAGCCGCTCTGTCCTCTCCTTCTGTAGGGACGAGAAAGGCACATTGCTCAGATGGACAGTACCCCACATTTGTGATTCTCCAAGTCACTCTTAAGGCTGATTGTGCTGTGTCCTAAACGACCTACTTTGTTTCTAGTACACAAGCTAAACCCATGCAGATCTACAACAGTATTCTACTAACCCATCACTAGCCTCTACTTAAATACTCCAGGAGACTTCTCACTACATACTTCAATTCCCACACCAAAGAGTATGTAAAATATGCTAATCCCACTTGAGCTCCTTGAGGTGATAAATGCTAAGCTGCACGCTGATGTGTGCATTAGAAACTAGATGTGATAGTTTACCTGGTAACATTTATTATGTGTACATGTCTACATAGCTTGAATTTAACTCCAGAGTTAGTTACATAAATCTAGGGTGGAGTAACTTTCATACACTCATAAACCTTTAATCATAACTAGGTAATACCCCCCCCCCCTTTTTTTTTAGACGGAGTCTTGCTCTTTTGCCCAGGCTGGAGTGCAATGGCGCAATCTCGGCTCACTGCAGCCTCAGCCTCCCAAGTAGTTGGGATTACAGGCATGAGCCACTGCACCCGGCCCCCATTTTTATCTTTCAAAGAATTTTTCTCTTGGCTGGGAATGGCGGCTCATGCCTGTAATCCCAGCACTTTGGGAGGCCGAGGTGGGCAGATCACTTTAGGTCAGAAGCTTGAGACCAGCCTGGTGAAACTCCATCTCTACTAAAAATACAAAAATCAGGCAGGTGCGGCAGTGCGCGCCTGTAGTCCCAGCTCCTCGGGAGGCAGAGGTTGCGGTGAGTTGAGATTGTGCCACTGCGCTCCAGCCTGGGTGACAGAGTGAGACTCCGTATCAAAATAATAAATTTTTCTCTTTAATTCTTTCTAACACACAGACATTAAGGGTAAGGCAATGAATACATAAAGAACATAAACAAGTACTTAGTAGTACTTAATAGCATCTTATTAAAAATAATGTACAATTAGAACACCTGTCAGCTCCCCAGCAGGGCATGTCTTTTTCACCTTCAGGCCATTTATAGATCCCTAAGAAACTATCAAACCCCATCCAGTTTTTTCTACAAGGGATTAAATAATCCCATATATATGGATTTAGAATTTCTCAAGAAATTTGGTCTTTAGTACTTCAAGTATTTTTTTTTTTTTGAGATGGAGTCTCGCTCTTGCCGCCCAGGCTGGAGTACAATGGCGCAATCTCGGCTCACCATGACCTCCACCTTCCAGGTTCAAGCGATTCACCTGCCTCAGCCTCCTGAGTAGCTGGGATTAAAGGCATGCGCCACCACACCTGGCTAATTTTGTATTTTTAGTAGAGACGGGGTTTCTCCATGTTGGTCAGGCTGGTCTCAACTCCCGACCTGAGGTGATTCGCCCACGTTGGCCTCCCAAAGTGCTGGGATTAGAGGCATGAGCCCGGCCTTGAAGTTGTTTTTACCATCTCAAATCTCTTTGGTAACATATTAATTATATTCCTAAATATTTGTCTTCAAGGTTTTTTTTTGAGACGTAGTCTCGCTCTGTTGCCCAGGAGGGAGTACAGTGGTACGATCTTGGTTCACTGCAACCTCCTCCTGGGGTCAAGCTATTATCTGACCTCTGCCTCCTGAGTACCTGGAATTTCAGGTGCCCACCACCATGCCCTGCTAATTTTTGTATTTTTAGTAGCGGCAGGGTTTCACCACATTGGTCAGGATGGTCTTGAACTCCCGACCTCAAGTGATCTGCCTGCCTCTGCCTCTCAAAGTGCTAGGATTACAGGCATGAGCCACTGCACCTGGCCCCTCTTCAACTTATTACTTCTATAGTTGTTTTTATTTGATCAGAGTTAATTGCCTAGTTTTCCTGTGTCCTCTGAAACTAAATTAATCACAAGCTATTTTTTTTTCTTTTTTTTTTCGAGACGGAGTCTTGCTCTGTCGCCCAGGCTAGAGTGCAGTGGGCATGATCTTGGCTCACTGCAAGCTATGCCTCCCAGATTCACGCCATTCTCCTGCCTCAGCCTCCCGAGTAGCTGGGACTACAGGCATCTGCCACCATGCCTGGCTAATTTTTAAATACATTTTTTAGTAGAGACGGGGTTTCATCATGTGAGCCAGGATGGTCTCGATCGCCTGAACTCATGATCCGCCCGCCTCGGCTTCCCAAAGTGCTGGGATTGCAGGCGTGAGCCACTGCGCCTGGCCCTACAAGCTGTTTTTTTTTAAAAAAACCTGTTTGTACAGACACAGGTCCTACATTTCCCTTTAACTAACTGAAAGTCATGTTGTGAATATCAAACCCCAATATGAATATAGCTAAAGGATGACTAATACGCCTGGTGCCCAGGGCCTGCGTCTGTGGAACTGACTTTTGCATGAGCTGATGTATTTGAGATGACCCTGGGAAGGGGGCCAACTTTTGAAGTTACTTACAAAGTTTGTGAAGAGCTGGTCACTGATATAGCGATGCACCCTCTCAAACTGCTCCAGGTCCCGGTGTCCTCTCTCCATGCACACATCCCACATGCTCACGGCAGCCACCACTTTCACACACGCCGACTCCTGGAGCCAGTGAGGACAGACACAAGTCAGAACAGACAGAACTTTCCAGCCTTTGTCATCCATCACCCTAAATAGCAATCTGGGAAAAATGAGTTCCATAATTTGAAATTTCCTCACTAGTCTGGTATTTGAGCTTTGAAATAAGCATATTTTCAACAACTATGACTTACGGAGCACAGAGAAAAATCTAAGACTTTTATTTCTTAAAAAATTAGGGAGGGCTTTTATCATCTCTTTAGCATTCCCCTATGTACCTAATAGGGTTTCTTAATTTACCAAAAAGTAAATTATCAAATTAGAACCAAGGTGATTCCTATAGGATTATGACAATGACCAGTCGCTTCTCCTTCCTCAGGTCTTGGTTCACGCTGTCACCGTCTCACAGACAACTGCCCTGCCATGCTACTGATCATGCCAACCCGGTTTCCCATCCCATCCTGGCGCTCCCAACGGCTCCTGCTGTGCTGCTTCCTTTCTTTGTCTTTGCAAAAAAATACCCTCTCACATGACTAGAATTGACTAATGCCTGCTTATTGTCATGCTCTCCTTCACCCACCCTCCTAGTAAAAATGCAAGCTCCATAAAGGTAGACTTTTTTGTCTGTTTTGTCTGCTGACTCCATTATCACAGAGTCAACTCCTCCTGATAGTGACAGTTTGAACCCCAGGCTGGTTTTCCAGGCTTTCTTTTAAGACCAGCCTGGCCAGCATGGTGAAACCCCATCTCTACAATGCTAGGCTGTAACCCAAACAGACTAAATACTCCATTAGTCTATTTCAAAGGCAAACAAAGTCCCTAAGCAAAAACCTTCAGTGCCTCACACATTGGTTTGATGCTTTATTTTATAACAATTTTAGACCTTTTGTCTTTAATATTTATATCTGTACATACAAAGCCAGGGCTTTGTCAGTAAGATAACCCAGAGAATGGCGCTAATTCCTCCTGACTGGGAGATGGAATGTGAAACATGATGTCCTCTTGTTTCCTTTTAAAGGAATGCTGTAAAGTCCCCAAATATCAGCCCATATGCCAATGTAGATACCAAATTATCCAGCCAGTGGCCCTCAGCTTATGTTCTCTCTGGTTTTCTCGCTGTTAGTCAATCTATCTAATTTTATTATTGGGCAGGCTTTTCATTTTGTGGCATGACAAAACTGTTCAACATTTTCTCTCAATTTCTGTCAGCAGTCAGAACCGAACTGATACTTCCATCAGATGGTTTTCAACGTTACATATATCCCAACCCAAAATGTATCAGTCATTGCTATAGAGGTGAGACTTTTAAGGGCTGAGGGCTCAGGTATAGCATGTCACACTTTAGAAAACCTGGGGAGAAAATGGCCAACAGAGGGATATCAGCATGAGAGAGGTATTAGGGGAAAGTCCTATGAAGCAGCAATACAAAGAAACATACTCAGTAGCTGCCCCAATATTGTGTGTGTTTTATTTTTCTTGAGATGGAGTCTCACTCTCACCCAGGCTGGAGTGCAATGGCATGATCTCAGCTCACTGCAACCTCCACCTCCTGGGTTCAAGTGATTCTCCTGCCTCAACCTCCCATGTAGCTGGGTTACAGGCACCCACCACCATGCCTGGCTAAGTTTTGTATTTTTAGTAGAGATGGGGTTTCACCATGTTGGCAAGGCTGGTGTTGAATTTCTAGCCTCAAGTGGTCTACCCACCTCAGTCTCCCAAAGTGCTGGGATTACAGGGATGAGCCAATGCACCTTGCCTGTTTGTTTTAGAGATAGGGTCTTGCATGTTGCCAGGCTGTCCTCCAACTCCTGGGCTCAAGCAATCCTCCCACCTCAGCCTCCTGGGTAGCTGAGACTACAGGTGTGTGTCACCATCCCTGGCTCATGCCCCAGTGTTTTTGTCAAATCTCTCACTTTAAACCAATGTACTTCTGCAAAGTTTTATCAACCCTAATTTTTACCTAATTACATTTTTTGTTTTTTTGAGACAAAGTCTCACTCTTGTCCCCCACACTGGCTCAGCTCACTGCAACCTCCGCCTCCCGGGTTCAAGCGATCCTCCTGCCTCAGCCTCCCGAGTAGCTGGGATTACAGGCGCCTCCCACCATGCCCAGCTAATTTTCACACTTTTAGTAGAGACGGGGTTTCACCATGTTGGCCAGGTTGGTCTCCTGACCTCATGTGATCTGCCCACCTTGGCCTCCCAAAGTGCAGGATTACAGGTGTGAGCCATCGTGCCTGGCACTAGTTACATTTTTAAAACACAAGGGTGAAAGTTTGCTATTGAAAAGAAACTAGGGAGCATCTCAAATCAGTGGGGATTACTCAATAAATGATAGACCACTGGGTAACCACCTGGAAAAATAAAGTTGAATCCCTGCTTCAAACCTGATTTACTAAAGTCCAGACAGAGCAATGATTTAATCTTAAAACAATGGAATGATAAAAGTACTAAAACACGAGATTTTTAGATGTTGCAATAGCAAAGGCCTTTCTACATATGACACAAAACTAAGAAGCCATAAAATGCAAGTTTAAACTCTTACAGGGAGAAAACACTATAAGCAAACTCAGAAGTCAACAAACTGAGGTAGGGGGAGGATATTTGCAAACCATCTCAGACAAAGGACTATTTCCTCCAATAGATACAGAGATCAACAAACTGATAAAGATGCCAGAACATAGGTAAGTCACAGAAAAATATGATATAAACATAAGAGAATATCCTCAACTCCATTTCTAATATAAGAAATGGCAATTTAAACTATATTGAAATATTTTTTACCTCTCTTGAGGGCAAAGATAAAACCCACTGGTTTTGATAACACTGAGTTAGCAAGGGATGTTGCTTTTGGAACTTTTCCCCTTTACAACATCTCTGACATTTAACGGTAGTTATCAAAATTTATACTGCCACATGATTTGGCTCAGAAGTACACTGGCCTTCAAACAGACTCACATAGATCAGGAAATGATGTATCCACAAGGATATTCCTTGTATGACTAGTTCTAATCTTTTTTAACTACAAATGATTTAAATATCTGCCAATAAGGGACTAGTTAAATATATTATGACATGACCATAGAATGATACATACTATGCAGTTATAAAGAACAATGGACCAAGGCCAGGCGTGGTAGCTCACGCCTGTAACCCCCACACTTTGGGAGGCCGAGGTGGGCGGGTCATGAAGTCAAGCGATCGAGACTATCCTGGCCAACATGGTGAAATCCCGTCTCTACTAAAAATACAAAAATTAGCTGGGTGTGGTGGCATACGGCTCAGCTACTTGGGAGGCTGAGGCAGGAGAATCACTTGAACCTGGGAGGCGGAGGTTGCAGTGAGCCGAGATTGCACCACCGCACTCCAGCCTGGGAAGAGTGAGACCCTGTCTCAAAGGAAAAAAGAACAATGGGCCTCTGTGTGTAAGGCTAAATCACTTTTGAAATTTGATTAAGTGGGAAACCCAAGATGCTAGTGTATCTCCCACCTACACACACACACACAAAATCTCTTGATAGGAGGGAAGAACTTGGTGGGTGGTGACTGTCTCTATAGAAGATGACCAGGTGACAAGGTAGGAGGAATAATTATTTTACTTAGTTTTCGGTACCTTTAAATTTTATACCATTTTATTTAGTTTAAGAAAATGTTTTTTAAAAAGTTAAGGATCCCTTTTAAGGAAATTCTTTTATAAGAGCAGATGTTCAGGCTGGGCATGGTGGCTCATGCCTGTAATCTCAGCACTTCGGGAGGCCAGTTTAAGACCAGCCTGGGCAACATAGTAAGACCTCATCTCTGCTTAAAAAATTAGCCAGGTGTGGTGGTGTGCACCTGTGGTCCCAGCTACTCAAGAGGCTGAGGTGAGAGGATCATGGAGCCCAGGAGTTGGAGGCTGCATGAGATATGATGGCACTACTGCACTCCAGTCTGGCTGACAGAGAGAGACTCTGTCTCTAAAAGATCAGAGGGACAGGAGTGTTGAGTACACTCACAGCATCCTATATTAAATCAACAGAGAAATTAGAGACAAGAATAGAAGGAATGCTGGTCCTGGTTCTGACCTCAGGGAGGAAGCACTGCTTGAGGCAAGGAAAGACCTAGGCTCACCTGATCTCCTTGGCTTCTCTAGATCTCAAAGCTATTTATGGCTCTAATACCTTTAGAGGCCTTATTATAGCAACTGAATATTAACAAATTGGGAGCTGAAGTGATCGGAAAGCATACCCCACAGGAACATTCTCTTACTCATATTCACTGCTTGTTCTTTCTCTTGTCTACGTTTCCTGTTTACAGCTTCCTAGCTTTTGTATTCAATATTTGATTTTCAAACTGGTCTTGACAAAGTGAACTGTAATAAGTAAAAAGAAAAATAAGGTGTGTGTGGGACGAAGGGTGACGAAGACCAAAAAGAGGGTGAAAAAAGTTGGGCTGCTTTGAAATGAATACGACAACATTGATCTAAATGCTGTTAACTGTTAAATGACCTATTGGCATCTCAACAAAAACTATGCAGGCGCATAATAGTGATGATTTGAGTCTAGATTACTCAGCATTCATTAAACAATATGATAGATGAACAGGAAAGGGGCCAGAATTACATTGTATGTGAGTCTAACTAGAGTGATGCTGACGCTCACCCGGATATGCTGGAGGTAGAGAGACAGGTCTCGGATAAAAGACTTAATCAATCTTTCTTGCATTCGGAAGTTTTTCTCTGTTTCTTCAAATACTTCATCTTTTATCTGTTCAAAAATAAACAAGTGCTGTTAGCAAATTTGGACGTTCCTTTAATCTTACTGGCAAAAGTAGCTTTCTTTTTTTTTGCGGAGACAGAGTTTTGCTCTTGTCGCCCAGGCTGGAGTGCAATGGCGTGATCTTGGCTCACTGCAACCTCTGCCTCCCGGGTTCAAGCAATTCTCCTGCCTCAGCCTCCCATGTAGCTGAGATTACAGATTTGTGCCACCACACCCAGCTAATTTTTGTATTATTAATAGAGACGAGGTTTCACCATGTTGGCCAGACTAGTCTTGAACTCCTGGCCTCAGGTGACTGACCGGCCTTGACCTCCCAAAGTGCTGGGAATACAGGGGTGAGCCACCACACCCGGCCAAAAGTAGCTTTCTTAAAAACATCTTTTATTCAAATTTTAAACCTTTAATGTTTCCTGGAATCATAGTGAATTGATTTACACACCTGCACGTGGTTTCAAAAGACCTCCAAAATACACACAGGTCCTCCTTTAAACCTTCTTTGCAAGCCCTCTGCTCCGGCCAGGCTGCCCTCTTCACCCCAGCACTGCCATGTCTGCTGATCCTAGGCCTGTCCCTCATGAGGTTCCCCTGCCTGGCAGGTTCTCTCCCTCCCTGTGGCATACCTGCCCCCTTCCTATAAGGCTCAGGTCAACATGACTCTTGCTGTCACGGAACTCCTGTTTTTCTAAAATACTATAGCATTTGGAGAACAAAGTACAAAACCTAGCAATGGACTATTTTCTGGCTTATATTTTCCATTAATTGTACCTTGTATATATAGTAGAGCAGAATGATGCCTGGTGACTTCAGGTCAACTTTCAGCATTGCCGATAAACTGTCTGTTTTTCAGCCCACTCAATCTCTTACACTTAATGTTTCCTTCTTTGTAACATCATGCATCCAACTAGGTGATCTCTTAAATTCCTGCTAGCTTAATAAGTCTACAACTATAGTTTTGTCCCACCAAATAAATTATAAGCTCCTTAGAGGTGGTGAAAACTACCATAGTTATTACATGTCGACTGATCTGACCCTCTAATTTGCCTTTGTAACCAGCAGCTGGAGGGCCCTGTCTCCACCAGCTTGCAAAACCAGAGGACGTCCAAGGAAGGGAACCATACCAACTGACGCCAGGCAGGCTGTCTCATGGAACCCTGAAAAGCTGTCAGAGATGCGCTAAGCCTTCCAGGATGGGGATCTCACCTGAGGAGCAAAGCCAGTGAGATGCTTCAGGTGACTGCTAACTCGGTTGGATTTCTTGATGATAGAGTGGATGTTCAGTTTGGAAATTTTCTCCATAAGGCTATCTTCATCACCCTTACGGTACTTGAGGACTAGGGGAGTAAGTCAGAAAAGCACTTTCCTCAGCATGACATACTGCAAAATGAGCCATAAAATGAGACAAACACCCAAACGGGAGCTAGTGCTTGTCTTCAATGAGCTTATAACAAAATATTAATCCAAATAATGATTTATGTACAGACATGATATCTGAAGCACAGTAGAGAGACAATGGGCAGCTGGGAGAGGGGTCAGAGACAAGGAGGAAAACAACAGAGGGTGTTAAGGGAAAGAACTTAAGGAAATCTGAAGTCAATGCCTGGGTCTGTCACTTAAGGTATGGCGTTAAATCAGTCATTTTACCTTGACTCTCATTTTCCTCTTCAGTAAAATGCAGAAAGCAATACTTGTAAGGCCATCTTAAATGGTGCCATACACAAATGAGATATTGATATCCAATCGTCTCCCATAGTAAAATGCTATACAGCAGTAATTTAATTACCATGTCAAACATTAGGCACAACCTATAGAAAAGTGTAGAGATAAAAGTAGAAGGGTGGCAAGGGGAAGACTGGGAGGCAGTAAAAAGGTATACCTGGTTGTAGAAGTTGGAGACTACATCGCATTAGGAGATTTGAACCAAGGGAAAGGGCTGGATGACCAGAGAGCTTTAGAAGCCACAGTTAACATCCCATCCTAATGAGGGTGACACAGTTGAAGTAGAAGGCAGAGAAATGATTTTAGATAACTTTGAAGTGTGGAGAAGAATGGAAAGACAAAAAGGTTATACTGTATTGTAGATATCTTAAGGATATGAATAATCAATCAGCTCAGCACAGTCACTGTGCTATATATACTCACTGAATGCTCAAGTTAGGGCCTCAAGAGACCTGATGAGTGCATTCAGTGTTATGAAGGAGTGGGTGGGTGGGCAACTGACTGTTTTAGGAAGGGAAGTGAGGGACTCAACCCAGAGAGGTCACTGGGCATGGGCAGGGAAGATAGGACAAGAAAGGTGAGCAGATTGGAGACTTCTGAAAGACAATAAGTCCTAGCTTTAGTAGAGGCAGTAAGACATCCAATTAGACACGTAGAAAAAACAAGTCTATGCATGGACTCCAGAGGAGCTCCATAAATGATTTGAGAAGGAAACTGCCCATGCTTGAATAAAACTTCCCATCACTGTCTTCATATCTCTTGAGAAAGGCTCTTATTGCTATATATTTTATTACAGATGCCTTATTTCCAATATACCATAGTTGTGCTTTTATTACTCTGCCTTTAATAAATATCACATTTTGGGCCGGGTGCAGTGGTTCACACCTATAATCACAGCACTTTGGGAGGCTAAGAGTTCCACACCAGCTTGGCCAACATAGTGAAACCCTGTCTCTACTAAAAATACTAAAATTAGCTGGGCATGGTGGCACATGCCTGTAGTTCCAGCTACTTGGGAGGTTGAAGCAGGAGAATCGCTTGAGCATGGGAGGCGGAGGTTGCAGTGAGCTGAGATAGCGCTACTGCACTCCAGCCTGGGGGACAGAGCGAGACTCTGTCTCAAAAAAAATAATTTAAAAAAATCAGATTTCCCCCAAATTCAACCACCATTTCTTTATCACAGCCCTATTATACCTACCACCTGCCTTGTCCAACTCTAGTGAAGTAATGAACTGTTTTGAGAAGAAAAGCATTCTCAAAGGGCATACCTCCTTTTCAACAATAGTGCTGTTCTTACCCAGGTCCTTTCGCCGTTTATATTCATTGATGTTAACATTGATTTCCTTGACCGCAAGCACTGCATTTGTTAAAGGCACTTTATCTGGGTGGGATTCTGGGGTGGAATTCAGCAACTCCATTAGCAACAGTGGGTAACGCATTACTCTCTGTACTGGTTTGATGAGGAAGGAGCCCAGGTTAATGTAATTTGTGCATCCCCTGTAGGAGAAGGAAAAAAGACTTTGGCAAGCTATCAATAATATAGCGCCCAGCCTGTGCAACAAAGTGAGACCCTGTCTTTAAAAAATTTTTTTTACATAATAATATATGCCAATGGGCAGGATTTGTTCCTAAATATTGCTCTCTGTTCTTTTACCCTACTTTCCAATTTCAGTCATTCAACATGTATTCATCTAATAAACACCAGTTACTATTCTAGGTGCTGGGGATTTAAGAGTGACCCCAAAAGTCCCTGCCCTGGTAGAAGATAGGCAAAAACAAATAAGTGAAGTGTTCACTTGGGGATAAATGCTACGAGAAAAAACCCAGCAAGGTGAGTCTACTTCTAGGTTTATCTACAAAGGAAGAAAATACAGTTGTTTAAGAGATAGGAAAAATCGACAAAAGAAATGAGTGCATACATCAAGCAGCAATGGAACTTACCATTCGTTGTATAGGCTCCTACAAGGCAGTGGGCATGAAAAGAAAAGAGACAGCTTATTAGAGAGAGTGGGCATGAAAAGAAAAGAGACAGCTTATTAGAGAGAGAATCCTGAGTTTCACATTCTTCTCGGAACATAAATCATGTATGACAAAAAATTATGAATGTCTATGGTAACATATTTAGTCTACCAAAAAATGTTAGCCCTGGCCAGGTGTGATGGCTCACGCCTGTGGTCAGGAATTCAAGACCTGCCTGGTCAAGATGGTGAAACCCCGTCTCTACTAAAAATACAAACATTAGCCGGGCATGGTGGCACGTGCCTGTAATCCCAGCTACTGGGGGGCTGAGGCAGAAGGATCGCTTGAACCCAGAAGGTGGAGGCTGCAGTGAGCCGAGATAGCACCACTGTATTCCAGCCTGGGCAACAGAGTGAGACTTCGTCTCTCAAAAAAAAAAAAAAAAAAAAAATTTTAGCCCCTAACTTCCCTTTGATCTACTTACCCATACATTATACCTTTATACCTTGCTTCCCTAAGACCAGGACAATCTCACCTGATGTCAAGAATACCTTGGCTGGGCATGGTAGCTCACACCTATAATCCCAGCACTTTGGGAGGCCGAGGCGAGCGGATCACTTGAGGTCAGGAGTTCGAGACCAGGCTGGTCAACATGGTGAAACCCCATCTCCACTAAAAATACAAAAATTAGCCAGGTATGGTGGCATGTGCCTGTAATTCCAGCTACTTGGAAGCCTGAGGCAGGAGAATTGCTTGAACCCAGAAGGCAGACATTGCAGTAAGCCAAGATTGTGCCACTGCATGCTGACCTGGGTGATGAGCTGAGATTACGCCACTGCACTCTTGCCTGGGTGACAGAGTGAGACTCTGTCTCAAAAAAAAAACAACCCTGTATTTAGTCTTCTCATCTATGCTCCTGTTTATCTGGACCAAACCATCCTCTCCTGGCTGCTTTTTAACCTCATAATGTTAACCTAATACTCCATACAGATAAAACTTATTCACATGGACAAAAATATAATCAGGAAACCATTTAAATGATATATATCATAGATATCTTATGTTTAAAATAAGATAGATGTCATAATCAAGTCCAGGCATATACACAGGTATAACTTAGAGAACTAACGAACTGTGTGTGATGGAAGTTAAGTGGTCAAAACTCCTACTTCAGATCTGTTAAGGAGTCCTGAAGATGCTTCTGGATCTTCTCATCCTTCTCGTAGATTTCAAGGAGCGCAATGGCCTCATCATGATTCTGGCAGTAAATCTTGTATGTTCCCTCAAGCTCATCCCGGTGACCAAGAAACACAGGTCCTTTGGAATATACACAAACATACAGTGTTTTTAGTAACTTTCTTCTCAGTATACTAAACGTAAGGTACACAGCCAAACTTTAGTACCATCTACATCCTACCTATTACAAGAAATGATAGTAAGACTCCATCAAATAGTAAGAAACTTCCATCTAACAGCTTAAAGTTGTAATCATTTAAAGCAAAATTTAGAAAGCCATGTCATCCATGTATGTATGTATTCATTTTATTTTATGTTTTTGAGACAGAGTCTCACTCTATTACTCAGGCTGGAGTGCAGTGGCACAATCTCCACTCACTACAGACTCGACCTCCCAGACTCGGGTCCCTAGTAGCTGGGACCACGTGTGCATGCCACCATGTCCAGCCAATTTTTCGTAGTTTTGGTAGAGAGAGGATTTCGCCATGTTGCCCAGGCTCATGTATTTGTTTTAGAACACACACACACACACACACCTCTGAAACAGAGCCTCCAGTCCCTTTGCAGTCGCGCCAAGACAGGCATCTGAGAGCGTTCTCCATGTAGGGATGTAATGTGTAATGAGAACCCCACAAGAACCCCCTTACTTTCTTTTTTTATTTTTTTTTCCTGAGATGGAGTCTTGCTCTTGTCGCCCAGGCTGGACTGCAATGGTATGTCTCGGCTCACTGCAACATCTGCCTCCCCGGTTCAAGTGAGTCTCCTGCCTCAACCTCCCAAGTAGCTGGGATTACAGGCACACACCACCATGCCCAGCTAATTTCTGTATTTTTAGTAGAGACGGGGTTCTTCTACAGCAGCAGTTTCTAACATTTTTGTGCATAAATAAGACTATGGACAAAGTTTATTACATTAAAATACCTATAATGATAAATTCCCAACTTATGATATAACCTATATACTTCTTTATTTATTTATTTATTTTATTTTGTTTTAGGCAGGGTCTCACTCTGTTGCCCAGGCTATAGTGTAGTGGTACAATCTTGGCTCACTGCAACCTCTACCTCCCAGGCTCAAGTGATCCTCCCGCCTCTGCCTCCTGAGCAGCTGGGACCACAGATGTACGCTGCCGTATCTGGTTAATTTTTGTAATTTTAGTAGAGACAGGGTTTTGCCATGTTGGCCAGGCTGGTCTCAAACTCCTGGGCTCAAGCAATCCACCTGCCTGGGCCTCCCAAAGTGCTGGGATTACAGGCGTGAGCCTCAGCCATATACTTCTTTTTTTTTTTTTTTTGAGGCGGAGTCTCGCTCTGTCTCCCAGGCTGGGGTGCAGTGGCCAGATCTCGGCTCACTGCAAGCTCCGCCTCCCGGGTTTTACGCCATTCTCCTGCCTCAGCCTCTCGAGTAGCTGGGACTACAGGCGCCCGCCACCTCGCCCGGCTAGTTTTTTTGTATTTTTTAGTAGAGACGGGGTTTCACTGTGTTAGCCAGGATGGTCTCGATCTCCTGACCTCGTGATCCGCCCGTCTCGGCCTCCCAAAGTTCTGGGATTACAGGCTTGAGCCACCGCGCCCAGCCCATATACTTCTTTATAAGGCATTAAATAACCAAATGTAGCACTGAGTCTAACAATCCCCATACTGTCACAGCGTAAGGAGTGACACACATTGGTAACATCGGCTGCCTCTGGTTGAGGGTTACTGAAATTTCAAGATATTTGCAACAACCTAATGTGATAGGAACATGTGACTTCTGTTGGTGACAAAGTCACAGCTACTACTATGTGGTTTATTCCCAGCTACTTGGGAGACTGAGGCAGGAGAATCGTTTGAACCCAGGAGGTACAGGTTGTAATGAGCAGAGGTCGTGCCACTGCACTCCAGCCTGGCAACAGAGAGAGATTCTGTCTTAAAAAAAAAAAAAAAAAATTGTTTTGAGACAAGGTCTCATTCTGTATCCTAGAGTGCAGTGTCGCGACCATTGCCCACTGCAGCCTCCAACACCTGGGCTCAAGGATTCCTCCTGCCTTAGCCTCTCAAGTACCTGGGACCACAGGTGTGTGCTACTACACCTGGGTAATTTTATTGCTGTTTTGTAGGAACGAGGTCTCACTATGTTGCCCAGGCTGGGCTTGAACTCCTGGCCTCAAGTAATCCTCCCGCCTTGGCTTCCCAAACTACTGAAATTATAGGCACAAGCCACTGCACCTGGCCAGAAGCTTCCCTTCTGTCTACTCCTGCACCTACCAGTCATAGCAGTGGGGGCGGGGCTGGCTCCCTTTTCATCTTCACGGCCACTTTTTTTTTTTTTCTTTTTCTCTTAAGAGATGGGGTTTTGCTCTGTCACCTAGGCTGAACAACGCTCACTGCAGCCTCGACCTCCTGGGCTCAAGCAATTCTCTGCCCTCAGCCCCCCAAATAGCTGGAACTACAGGTATGCCCCACCATACCCGGCTAATTTTTTATTTTTTTGTAGGGATGGTGTTTTGCCTTGTTGGTCAGGCTAGTCTCGAACTCCTGAGCTCAGCAATCCGCCCACCTTGGCCTCCCAAAGTGTTACAGGCACGAGCCACTGCGCCCAGCCTTCACAGCAACTTTGGAATCCCTAAGCCACCCATGTCTTCATCTGGTTTCAGCATTCTACATTAGTCTGCCTTCTTCTTTTCGCAGCCCTTTCCCTAGCTGCATTCTCAGAATCTTCATCATCCAGACTGATGATTTACACTCAATTTGCTGTTCAACTTCCCCGATAGTGCCTATTCTACATCAATTACAAACTAGCAAAGCTACACCTTAATCTCTTTCAAACTGTGGGTCACGAAATATACTTAACAGGTCACAGTCAGCACTGTTTTGATGAGATAGAATGGACTTTTTTTTTTTTTTCTTGTAGAGATGGGGTTTTCCCATGTTGCCCAGGCTGGTCCAGAACTCCTGGGCTCACACGATCTGACCGCCTTGCCTTAGCCTCCCAAAGTGTTGGGATTACTGGTGTGAGCCAACATGCCCAGCTGATCAATAGAAAAGAAAATATCAGAAAACATCGGACATAAAAATTAGCTGGGCGTGGTGGCACACACCTGTAGTCCCAGCTACTAGGCAGGATGAGGTGGGAGGATCGCTTGAGCCCAGGAGGTCGAGGCTGCAGTAAGCTGTGAACACACTGCTACAGCCCAGCCTGGGCAACAGTATGAGACTGTCTCGAAAAAAAAAAGAAAAGGAAAACATTGGACATGGTAAAACTAAGCACAGACATACACAGAAACACACATCCTGGGTCATTATGAACAACATAGCTCTCTATGGGATGTGTTTAAAATCACGTAAAGCCAGTCTTTTCCACCTATGACCACGTACCCAGAGTCTCCCAGTGCTGCTTGATCATTCTCTATCTCGGTCACCTGCCCTTTGCCCGTCTTGCCCTTCACGGACTTCTCAGAGCCTTCCCTCATCGGGTGTCTCAGACTTTGTCCTTTGTGAATCCCCCACTGAACGCACCACCTGGCCTTCTGCTAGAGCCACCAGCATGGTGCTGTCAGTCTTGGCTCCCTCAGGCCCCACCACCCACCATTCCTCCTCTAAAAATTAGTCCTCGCACCTGGGTCTCAGCCTTTCAGTGTCGAGCCCTCTCCACCACCTCTCTGTGTCTTCAACACACTGAAGCCTGCTACCCAACTCCTTGTTTGACTTTGGACAAGAAGCGAAGGGAAGAAGAAAAAATAAATGCAGGTGCTATCTTATGGAGGTGGGGTTGTGGATATTTGCTTTCATTTCCCAGTTTACTGTCATAATGTAAGGTATAGTACACTATAAGAGACACAGATGCTAAGACTCTCATTTCCGATTTGAATCAGACCTAAGGGGAGAAGGTGCCTTGCAGAAGCTGGTTTAACTCCAACCACCTGAGAGCCCCAGGCACGACAACAGGTAATAAACTGGAAGAAAAATGAGTAACCACTTAATTTATAATTAAGCCCTTTTAGATAGCAGCTAGCTTTACCTCATTTCTTTCTTAATACAAATAAATGACCCAGAGATACTTACTTCAAGTGCCTTAAAAAATCGTATACATTGGCGTTTATGCTTCACCATCACACTAAAACTGGGTCACTGTGACTTCCTTCTGCCCAACTCAATGTGTGTGTCTCCTTCCTCAAGTTCCCGGACCTCTCTGGTTAGACTAAGGGCAAGAACCTCAGGATCCAGTTTTTCTAACTGTTCCAGAAAATGCAAAAGACACAGTTGTATTTTGTGTAGAGGCTAATGGCATTTGCATTGACAGGCTTGAGTTTGAATGCCAGTCCCTTCAATTACTAGCCATGTGACCTGGGCAAATTACCTTCCCACTAAGTGTCAGTCTCTTCACTGTAAAATAGGATAAAGAGTATCTAAACCAGCTGCAGAGTAGGTCACACCTGTAACCTAGCAGTGTGGGAGGACCGTTTGAGCTCAGGAGTTCAAGATCAGCCTGGGCAACAGCAAGACCTCATCTCCACTAAAAATGAAAAAGCTAGTTGGGAGGCTGAGGTGGGAGAATCACTTGAGCCTGGGAGGTCGAGGCTGTGGTGAGCCATGATCACGCCACTGCATTCTAGCCTAGCCAGCAGAGCAAGACCTTGTCTCAAAAAGGTGTGTGGTGGCTCGTGCCTATAATCACAGCATTTTGGGAGTCTGAGGAGGAAAGATCACTTGAGGCCAGGCAACCAAGACTAGCCTATGCAACATAGTGAGACTCCATCTCTACAAAAATTTAAAAATTAGCTGGGCCTGATGGTGCATGCCTATAGTTCCAGCTGCTCAGGGAGCTGAGGTGAGAAGATTGCTTGACCTGGGTAATCGAGGCTATAGGTGAGCTATCATCGTGCCACTGCAGTCCAGTCTGGATAACAAGGTGAGACCCTGTCTAAAAAAAGAAGAAACAATAGTACCTAAACCTCAGAGGCTGTCTATTGTAGAGAACAACTGAGATCCGGCTGGACCTATCTTGAGAGGGTGTGTGGCGAGAGAAACATTCAGGAAACATTAACCATGCTAAAACATCCCAGAGCTTTTCCTCCTCCCTTCAGGGGACAGAACCCTGATTTTGTTCCTGTGTCCGTTTTTCTCCCAGATGAGTCAGGTAAATTCCATCTAGTGTAATCCAGTGTCATGACCCGTTCCCCTTTCTAGCCATCAGCTTAGCTGCATGCATGTCACCCACTTCTGGCCAACGAGAAATAAGATAACTGATCGGGGAGCTCTGGAAAAGGTTTGCAAAGTCTTAAAATGACACAGGGGTCACTCTTTCTGCTGGATGTTGTTGTGTATAGTGTCATGGCTGGAACTGGGGTAGCCTCTTGTAATTAGGATTCCAATAAAGCAGCAAAATGATAGGATGTCCCCTCCTACACTGTGCCAGGGCTGGTCTGTATGACCCACAGAACATGACAGAAGTGATGCTGTGTCATTTCCAAGATCAGGTTATAGAAGACTCTGTGCTCCTGTCTCAGGCATGCTTGCTCTTGCGTGCTCTCATTCTGTCTCTCGTTCGCTCTCACAGGTCACTCTAGGTGACTCATGACTCATGCCACGTTGTGAGGAAAGCCCAGGCAGAGGCTCATGTGGCAAGAAACTGAGGCCTGAAGAGCTGAGTGAGCTTTCTTGGAAGCAGATCCCTGAGCCCCAGATGACGGCAGCCCAGGCCAACAACTGACTCCAACCTCATGAGATCCCGGGCCAGAACCACCCAGCAGAGACCCCTCCAGATTCCTGACCTACAGAAGCAGCGAGGTAATACATGTTTAATGTTTTCAGCTGCTAAGTTTCGGTGCAATTGTTATACAGCAATGGATAACCAATAAGTTCCCCTGTTTATAAGAACTAGATTAATGTTTTAGAAACATTTTGACAATGTCCCACACAAATATATTTTAAATTATGACTCAGCACACATATATGTGAAATGAAAATAAAAGTTTCAGCCAGCTGTGGTGGCTCACACTTGTAATCCCAGCACTGTGGGAGGCCGAGATGGGGGGATCACTTGAGCCCAGGAGTTTGAGACCAGCCTGGGCAACATGGCAAAACTCTGTCTCTACAAAAAAAAAAAATTACAAAAATTAGCTGGGCGTGATGGCACATGCCTGTATTCCCAGCTACGTGGGAGACCAAGGTGGGGAGGATGGCTTGAGGCTGGGAGGTTGAGGCTGCAGTGAGCAGAATTCACACCACTGCACTCCAGCCTGGGAGACAGAGTAAAAATCCTGTGTCAAAAAAAGAGATAAGTTTCAAAATTTGGTAGTTAAACTTACTTACAGTGCATTCTGATATTTCTTTTTTTTTTTCTTGAGACCGAGTCTTGCTCCGTCCCCCAGGCGGTAGTGTAGTGGCTCACGGCACGATTTCAGCTCTTTGCAGCCTCAACCTCCTGGACTCAAGCAATCCTCCCACCTTGGTCTCCCAAGTAGCTGGGATTACAGAAGCCCATGACCACGCCCAGCTGTATTTTTAGTAGAGACAGGGTTTCACCATGTTGGCCAGGCTGATCTCAAACTCCTGACCTCAGGTGATCCTCTTGCCACGGCCTCCAAAGTGCTGGGATTACAGGTGTGAGCCACTGTGCCTGGCTGCATTCTGGTATTTTCTATTTTATTTTCTTGAAAAATAAATTGATCTCATGACCCAGTAATGGGCTGCAACCATGAGTGTGGAATAAACGTCGTACTGTATGACATCCAAAACTTCTTCTATTGCTAACATCCTGTATTACCCCAAACTAGGATGAGACAGAAAGCAAGCAGAGGACAAGTAACCTCTGAACTAAGTACCTAAACCTGTATGTTCCCAGCGGCATAGTTACTCAGTATCAAGAAGGCCCCTTCCTAATGTGCATGAAGTTTTTTTAAAAAGCTGCTTCTGAAACAACACAGGAGCTCATACCTACAGCATCGCTGATTTCCAGAGCAGCCAATAATTGCTTCGAGACCTTAATCACCATCTGCATATTTCCAAAAAGTCCCTCAAAATCAATGTTTGGTACCTGAGAAAAGGAAACAAAACATGAAGATGCACGGAAATGAGATTAATGGTATTTCAATCATCTTAGGAACAGTTCTTCAAGAATTGTAGAAAAATTGCTGAAGGTCACTTTCTTCACTCACGTTCACGAAATTTCCAGACTAGAAATATCCATCATTATCTTTAGTGTCATCCTTTGTCCTTGATCCAACTATTCTCTGCCACCCCCATGAGCACTTTAGTATGATAATGGAACCAATTTGGTCTACAAATGCACTGGGATACAAATTCCCACCCACGCCCAACATCCCGTGGCACTGCCTAGCTGCTACAGAAGGACTTGGAAGTGAATGCTCCAAGGGTGTAAACCCAAGCCCAGCCCAGCTGGTCAAGTTACAAGCAATAAGGACTATCAACCCCGGGACACTGTTACCCTTTTCTTACTACCTCCAGCATCCAGAAAAGTCCCTAGCCTACTGACATGTTAGTAAGGGTTTCCTGGATAAACTCTACATAAACAGGTACTAGAGTCACGTAACCGCTCACCCCTAGGCTTTGTTATATCATCACTCAGCCTTCCAGCAGGGCCACGATTCAGACTCCCTGGAACTGTTTTCAGGAGCCACAGAAACAGGAGGAAGTGCAGTCCTGGAAGTGACTGCAGTGGCTGGTAGGTTAACAGTAGACTTGACAAGTGAAAGATGCTGAAGGCTTAAGTTGATGACACACGTATGTTGAGGCCCCTGATTAAGAACAGTAGCATTCACAGTCACAGTTTCTACTTCAAATCAAATAAATCTGTGGTGAAACCTCCTATATCCTAATGCTTCTGGCATGGAGGACCATACTCAAGGTCAAGCTAACTCTGTCTCCCAGTTCCCACCTGTGCCTGTTGCAGGGGTACCATGATCCTCTCAATGCACATTTCCAGATCCCGAATGTAGTCTCTTTCTGTCTGAAGAAGTTCTTCTATGACCTTGGCTCTCTTCTCCAGCATCCTCTGCTCTGGATTTTCGGTAGACACAGACCCAGAAGGGGCCACCAGTGAAGACTGGGAGGAGAGAAGCGTCATTTCTAGAAGGGAAAAGACAACTGGTTAGCAGCTTTGAGTGTAAAAGCAGGACCCTTCCACAGTTTGAGGCAAAGAGAACACATTCCTTGAGAACCAAAGGTCTCACTATTGTCAACCCTCAGGAAATCAGATTGCACATGTCAGTTGTAAATAGGGACAGCTGAAGTGCTTAGAAAGCCATCACTGCAGAGAGAACTCCAACCTGTGCAATACCATTTTGAGCATGTGTCCTAAAAAGAAGTAGCTAGCCCACTGAGTGAACAAAGCATGTCTACAAGCTCCTTGCAAAAGAGGTTTAGAGGGGTCTGACCTTATAAAGACTTGCTTTCACTTAATCAGATATAAAACATGGTCCATGATCAAAGCACCAGAAATAACAAGCTGGAAGTTCAAAATACAGATGTAGCACATTAAACAGAATATTATGGGGAGCACAAAACAATGCCAACTAAGGGTAAAATAAAAAATAACAAATTAAATTATCCATCTGAGAACTGGATAATTATAGGACCTATCATTTTCCAGTCACTGTAATGGTAGGTTAACATTAGCATATAATGAAACAGGTAAAAAAAAAAAAAAAAAAAAAAAAAAAAAAGGTTTAGATTTTCCCTATGAAAACCTTAACCAAAACTCACAAGCAGGTTTTGTTACCTCAAATGTCCTAGTAGATACAAACTTACTATAAACATGGAGCTTATCAATGGTATTTTCAAGTATAAGAATCTCTAAAATCTAAACTGCATTATTCCAAAAATAAAAACAAATATGTATCCTGTCATTAGCTTTTACAATTATCTATTACTTAGATACATAGGATGAGGGTTATTTATAAACATGGAACAGCATCTGTTCATCTGAAATGAGCATTAAACACGGTAATAAGCAACGGAAAAGAACAACAGTGAAACAATCAGTCTCTGCTTAGTCTCTATCAAATTCCTCACGATCCAATTAAACAACTACAAATTTGGTATGTAAATATACTAGTAAGTCTGAGTATAATTACAGGAATATTTTAACCCAGATTTAAGAAGCAAAAACACAAGTGTTCAAACTACTTATGGAAAGTCGGCCTTCACAGCAGATTTTATTCTCCAAAAAATTTTCCACACTGCTTTCTCTCAAAAGTCAGGAATTCTGGGACAGGTGCAGTGGCTCATGCCCATGATCCCAGCACTGTGGGAGGCCAAGGCTGGCGGATCACTTGAGGTCAAGAGTTCGAGATCAGCCTGGCCAACACGGCAAGCTCCGGTCTCTACTAAAAATACAAAAATGCTAAGCATAGTGGCACACACCTGTGATCCTAGCTACTCAGGAGGCTGAGGCATGAGAATCACTTGAACCCAGGAGGCAGAGGTTGCAGTGACACGAGATAGTGCCATTGCACTCCAGACTGGGTGACAGAGACCCTGTCTCAAAAAAAAAAAAAAAAAAAAAAAAACTTGAGTAATTGCAGTGTTTTAGAATACAACCCAAATTCTGGTTTCTAGATGCCATTCTCCACTAAAAGGAGGCAGGGTTCTTTGGAGAAATGGCTAATTCCAGGGCTGGGGCAGAGAAGGTATATCTGAGCCTGAAATGTGGAAGAAAGTGAAGAAGTACTCAACAACATTGTGGGGACAGGTCAAAGGGCACAGAAGCCAGCTTGAAGGGGCTCCCACTGGCCAATCTGGCACAATTTGAGTATAAATGAAAAAGCACAACAATGGATTATTTCACTGAATAAAATAATCTGTACGTTCATAGTGATAACAGATAAGTAAATAAATAAAGGGGGGAGAAGAGAAAGCCCTTTCTTATGGTAGAATGTCAGCTGATAAATAAGAAGAAATAATGGAGTCAGAAAATCACCATTTTAGGCCAAGTATGGTGGCTCATGCCTATAATCCCAGCACTTTGGGAGGCCGAGGCTGGTGGATCACTTGAGCTTGGAGTTCAAGACCAGCCTGGCAACACGGTGAAACCTCATCTCCACAAAAAATACAAAAATTAGCAGGGCATGGACTGGCACACACCTACAGTCACAGCTACTCAGGAGACTGAGGTGGGAGGATGGCTTGAGCCTGGGTGGCAGAGGTTGCAGTAAGCTGAGATTGTGCCACTGCACTCTAGTCCAGGTTAAAAAAAAAAAAAAAAAGTCCGGCCAGGTGCTATGGCTCATGCTTGTAATCCCAGCACTTTGGGAGGCTGAGGCGGATGGATCACCTGAGGTCAGAAGTTCAAGACCAGCCTGACCAACATGGTGAAACCCCATCTCTACTAGAAATACAAAAATTTGTATTTTGCCTGTATTTCCAGCTACTCAGGAGGGTGAGGCAGAGGTTGCAGTGAGCCAAGATTGCGCCATTGCACTCCAGCCTGGGAGACAGAGCAAGACTCTGTCTCAAAAAAAATCCATGTTCATACAAAATACACACTGAAACTTATTAAGGGGCACGATATATGCAATGTACTCTTAGTTCATTAAAAAAAAACTGCATGTGGAGAGTGGGGATTGAGAGAGAATGAGATAAAAACAGCAAAATGTTAAATATTGGTGAATTTGTATAAAATGTATACAGGAGTTTCATTGTACTATTGCAATTTTCCGTATATTTGATATTATTCAAAACAAAATTTTAAAACACAGAAAAGCTCTTTCTTGAACTTTTTGGTAGCATGAATGGCAAAACTTGAAGCATAACCCTCATTTCATCAGTGTTCAATTATGATTCTAAATTCATTGTGTTACATGTAAAATTTAGTTTTAATAGCCTTGTTTTAAATTTTCTTTGTCATCTCAAAGCAACAGACTCTCAATCCCAAATTTGGTCTCATTAGTGCCAAGTTGAGAATAGAAACTCATTTTAAATACAAGACTAAAAAGATCTGGAGAAGGAGAACATTTACTGAATTCCTATCACATGCCAGGTACTTTACAGATTATATCCCTGAACTCATTTTATACCCACATCAGAATTTTTAAGCAGGTATTATTACTCCCATTTAATAGGCAAGAAAATCCAGGTTTGGAGAGGCTGACAAACTTGTCTGAGGTTATATAATGAGTAAATGGCAGTTGTGGATTTAGAACCTAAATATATTGAAATCCAAATCCTGTGTACTTAATCCTGCACCATTTGGTTTCCCCGGTCTGGAATCTCAATGAGAAAAGGTCAGGGACTTATTTGCTGCAAATCTTAAAAACTCCCTGGAAACCATTGTGTACTCTCCTGAGAATCAAAATTCTACTAATTATAGTAGTTGAAAGCACAAAGTACCAGCAAGCACTTATTCATCAATCAGAAGCCAGCCAGCCTATGGATTAGATTTTTATTTCCTTAAAATGGATAAAAACAATAACAATTCTTTTAAACTACCAGCATGCCTTCCCCTCCCCCCATGAAAATGGGGTTTATAAACTCTTGAGCAGCCTTTAAAACCCCAAACATTTTTACAACCCCAAACTAAAAACCTCTGTGGGATGTTTTCACTAAACTGCAGTTTCCTGGACACCACCCCTGGGATTCAGATTCAGCAAATCTGGGTGGGACTGGGGTATCTGCAATTCTAATAAAACCCTAGGTGTTTCTTTTTCTCCTCTTTCTCTTCCTCTCTCTTTGAAGGAGGGGGCTGTTGCCCAGGCTGGTTTCGAACTCCTGGGGTTCTCAAGCGATCCTCCCACTTCAGCCTCCCAAGTAGCTGGGACTACAGGCATGTTGTCACTGCTCCTGGCAACCCAAGGTATTTCTGAAGATACAGGTGACCTTCAGGTGCCACAAACATTTATTAACACTCAAAGAGAGTTTTCAAAGATTAAGTCAAATTTGAAAGTCTGGCTTGAAATGACTGTTAAGTATAAAAACCTTTTCCTGGTCGGGCGCGGTGGCTTACACCTGTAATCCCAGCACTTTGGGAGGCCAAGGCAGGCGGATCACGAGGTCAGGAGATCAAGACCATCCTGGTTAACATGGTGAAACCCCATTTCTACTAAATATACAAAAACTTAGCCGGGCATGGTGGTGGGCGCCTGTAGTCCCAGCTATTAGGGAGGCTGAGGCAGGAGAATGGCGTGAACCCGGGAGGAGGACCTTGCAGTGAGCCGAGATCGCGCCACTGCACTCCAGCCTGGGCGACGGAGCGAGACTCGTCTCAAAAAATAAAATAAAATAGAAATAAAAAATACAAACTTTTTCCTTTATGCCACATATATTCTAATAAAAATATCTGCTCTAAAATTTTAGTATCTGGGCTACGCGTGGTGGCACATGCCTGTAATCCTAGCGCTTTGAGTGTCTGAGATGGTAGGATTGCTGGAGCCCAGAGTTCGAGACCAGCCTGGGCAATATAGTGAGACACCTGTCTCTAAAAAAATAAAATTTTTAGTATCTCGGACAACAAAGTGGGAGAAGGCGGCCTTTACCCTCAGCCAGCTGTGGTGGAAAAAGAAGCTTTGAATCTTGCACTTCCCCGCTATGTAGCTGGGGAGCCCTGGAAATGTCCACTTTTATCTCTTGGCCTCAATTTCCCAATCTATAAAACGAGGATAATACCACTTGCTTTGCACAGTAGTTGAGGGAGTTAAACAAGGTAATAACCCAACAAACATCAGTCCTTTTCCCACAATGGGCCCGAATATGCCATCTGCACCTGATAGATGGTAAATGCACTTGGCAAAATGTACCAAGCAGACAAGTGCCCCGTGCAGACTCTAAAATTCCACTTTTCTATGAGAACAATAAAATGTGCAGATGAGCTCTTTCTTCCTAGCATAGCTCTGCATGTGTTAAAGGAGCTGGGACTGTTGCACAAATTTACTTCTTGTGATAAAACAATTCGTTGTGGGGTTCCTTCAGTAGTTGTGGCTTACCTCCCATCCCAAGTCCTGATTCCATTCCTTCTCAAGACACCCCCAACCCTTTCCGGTTAGTACATTATCACCAGGCTCACTTCCTGAAGTTCTAAGGAAGGGAGTCATTAGCCCACGACTTTCCACAACTCTATCACACACACTTCAGAGTTAAAGAGTAGAGCCATGCACCCCTCCCTTGCCTCAGAAAGGTGGCTCTTTCTCTAATGGGGAAAATTTTGAGCTCCTGGCCAGATCACAGGTGCCCTTGAGTGGGGACGAAGAGGCTGCCTGTTCCACTTCCTTCTGTGCTGGCTCCCACACCCCCGGACCTACCTGCAGCGCCCAGAGTTGGCTGTGTGTGGAGGTATGGGCCTCAGGGGAAACAGGCAGGGTAGAATCCTCCCGGAGCTCTGGAATGCTCCACAACCCCCTAAAATCCTTTGAATAGGGTCGGCATTTCCCTCAGGCTTCCCACATTTACATATGAATCGCGCAAGTCACCCGGGCTATCACAGCAGGGTTCGTCCTAAAGGATGGAGCTGGAACCCTAAGCGTAGTGGACTGAGAAGTGCGCCAGCAGGCCCAGCAGTACCTGGGATCAACACCTGCCTTTCTATTTGGTGTCCTCTCCTAGTCCTAAAACCCTCGAAATTCCACCTCGGGAGTTTGAATCGAAGATTATGATCTCTTCCTTTTCTACCCCATGCTAAACCTTTTTGTTGTTGCTTTGGGTGGGAAATTCTTTCCCTCAAAAGGCAAGAATTCCAAAGGCCCAGCCATCTCTTGTGATAAGAGGCAAAACTGTAAAGTGGGCAGCAGTTGCCTGTTTAGTTTGCCCCTGGGCCTCTTTCTGCAGTCTTTCACCCAGAGCTTAACCAAGGGACCCCAAACATCCCCTCCTTTAGTCAATGAACCCTAAAGCTATCATAGAGCAGATTTCAGCTGGGTGGTCCCAGGACAGCAGGAACAGGGATGGCAGGAGCGATTCACCGGAATGTCCCGCTCACATCTTCCAAACATTTACACTTAAATGAAGCAGGGGAGAAGAAAGGTGCACAACAATATGCCACAATTTTTTAAGAAAATGCATGATTTTATAAGAAAATAGAGAACAGGGAAAAGAGATGAAAGAAAGGAAAATCTGCAAAAACCCATATATATTTCTATATAAACATATAGGCTGGGCGTGGTGGCTCACGTGAGGCCTGTAATCCCAGCACCTTGGGAGGCCGGTTCTGAGGTCAGGAGTGATCAGCCTGGTCAACATGGTGAAACCCCATCTCTACTAACAATACAAAATAATTAGCCTGGTGTGGTGGCACACGCTTGTAACCCCAGCTACTTGGGAGGCTGAGGCAGGAAAATCGCTTTAACTCGGGAGGTAGAGGCTACAGTGAGCCGAGATCATGCCATTGCACTCCAGCCTGGGCAACAAGTGTGAAACTCTGTCTCAAAAAAATACATATATATATATACACACACACACACATATATACACATACATATACACATATATACATATACACACACACACATATATGAAATATGTAAGTGTACAGAGAAAGGTCTGGAATGAAAAGACACCAAATTCATCCCAGAGTTTGTCTCAGGGAAGGACCTAGGATTTGGGGTAGAAGTTGAGATCAATGAGGACTTGAGCTTAACTGATACTTTTTAACCTCACAGGCACAAAATAATTTAAAAAAAAAAAAAAGGTCCGCGGGCGCGGTGGGGTCTCAAGCCTGTAATCCCAGCATTTGGAGGCGCGAAGATGGGGTGGATCAACGAGGTCAGGAGATCCAAGACCCATCCTGGCAACACGGTGAAACACCCGTCTCCTACTAACAAAAATAAAACGTACAAAAAAAAACTAGCCCAAGGCAGGCGAGGTTGTGGGCGCCTGTAGTCCCAGCTACTCGGGAGGCTGAGGCAGGGAGAATGGCGTGAACCCGGGAGGCGGAGCCTTGCAGTGAACTGAGGTCTGGCCACTTTGCACCTCCAGCCTGGCGACCAGAGCAAGACTGCCCGTCTCAAAAAAAAAAAAAAAAAAAAAAAAAAGGTTTATCCCTTTAATCAAAAAGAATAATCAGTGGGATTATAGAATGAAAATCTTATAGATTTCATAAATCTTCACTATCCAATCTTTCCCTCTAGGTTACTAGTATGAATAATGAGCACAGTGGTTCATGATTGTAATTCTAGCATTCTGGGAGACAAAGGCAGGAGGATCACTTGAAACCAGGAGTTGGAGACCAGCCTGGACAACACAGTGAGACCCTCAGTCTCTACAAAACAAACAAAATTAGCTGGGCGTGGTAGCACGTGCCTGTAGTCCCAGCTACTCCGAAGGCTGAAGTGGGAGGATCACCTGACCCTGGGAGGCTGAGGTTGCAGTGAGCTGTGATAACTTCACTGCACACCAGCCTGGACAACAGAGAGAGACCCTGTGTCAAAAAGAAAAGAAAACAAACATTTATATGGCACTACATGTGTCACGCACTGTTCTAGGTATTTTACAAATATTAATTTAGCTTCATAACACCCTATTGTCCCCATTTTACTGATGAGGAAGGGAGAAAAGTTAAGTAACTGCCCCAGTAAGTAGAAGAGCTGAGATCTGAACCTACCTTGGCTCTAGAGTCTATGCTCTTGACCAACAGCTATTCTGTCTCCAGTTTTTTCCCAGGCAGGCAAACCATATGCATTCTAACCTGGAATTCCACCTTTGAGTTTTGGTAGCCATCTGGTAGCTAATAACAAAGTGGTGCAATTCTAGAGCACAATTTAACCTCATATTTAGAGCCACAGTTTGCCCACAATAAGACTGTGAACAATGATACGTTTAAGCATATTTGCACATATTAATATGATTGCATTTATAAAATGCCACCCAATATAACATAAATTATAAATCCCTTAGACACGCTGGGCACAGTGGCTCATGCCTGTAATCCTAGCACTTTGGGAAGCCAAGGCAGGCAGATCGCCTGAGGTGAGGAGTTCGAGACCAGCCTGGCCAACATGGTGAAACTCTGTCTCTACTAAAACTACAAAAATTAGTTGGGCATGGTGGCATGTGCCTGTAATCCCAGCTACCTAGGAGTCTGAGGCAGGAAAATCGCTGGAACCTGGGAGGTGGAGGCTGCGCCTCCAACCTGGGCGACAGTGAGACTCTGTCTCAAAAAATAAAAAAAAATAAGTAAATCCCTCAGACAGAATCTAATCTAGTCGTGTCATATACAGCAAATATACCACAGTATTCCAGGTAATTTATGGCAGAAATTATGTGAAATGAAGGGAAAGGCCAATTTTATCAAGTCCTTTCATTTTGAAAGTTAAAATCTAGGGCAAAGAGGGATAGGGGAGTAAATTAAAACTTTAATACTTTTTCTACTTAAAAAAAAAAAAAATCAAACCTCAATACTTTATCTACTTTGAAAAAAAAAAAAAATCAAACCTTATAGCCCAGGAGCCCATTTTAGGAATTTATTCTACTAAATAATTGGACAAGGGCACAAAAATACGTTCATCCAGGGATGGTTAATGTTTTAAAAAGTTTAGAAGCAACCTAAACAGAAAGAACTAAAATTTCCTCAAAAGGGTCTGGGTAGAGAGCAGTGGAGCATGCCTGTAGTCCCAGCTACTCAGGAGGCTGAGGCAGAATTGCTTAAATCCAGGAGGCAGAGGCTGCGGTGAACGAGAGCACGCCACTGTACTCCAGCCTTGGTGACAGAGTGACTCTGTCTCAATAAAAAACCAAAAAAGCAAAAGGGCCCAGGAAAATAAACTATGCCATGTCCATATAATAAAATACTCTTATAAGGCCGGGCACAGTGGCTCACACCTGTAATTCTAGAACTTTGGGAGGCCAAGGCAGTGGATCACCCGAGGTCAGGAGTTCAAGACCAGCCTGGCTAACATGGCGAAAACTCGTTTCTACTAAAAATACAAAAATTAGTTGGTTGTGGTGGCATGCGCCTATAATCCCAGCTACTCCGAAGGCTGACACAGGAGAATCACTTGAACCTGGGAGATGGAGGTTGCACTGAGCTGAGATTGCGTCAATGTACTCCAGCCTAGGCTACATCTAATGTGAATTGCTGAAAAAAGTTTATGAAAGAACTATAGTTTTGTTAAAAAGAGAAAAATATTTCAAATGCACATATTTGGAAAAAGTGTTAAAGGTGACAGAAACTGATTTTTTCCTTTCTTTTCACTTATTCCCATTTCTAGTATTTCTATGATGAATATATAATATTGCTATGACAAAGAATAATAAAGTAGAAAAAAGAACATTTGCTGTAAAACAAGAATGTTCTAACAGTCAGCCCCCAATTACCGTTAGTCCATTTCAAACGTTCTTCACCTTTTAATAATCTGAGGTTTCTTTCCTATCAATCCCTTTAAATGGATGAAGAAAATAGGGGCCGGGCGCAGTGGCTCACGCCTGCAATCCCAGCACTTTGGGAGGCCAAGGCTGGTGGATCACGAGGTCAGGAGTTCGAGACCACCCTGGCCAACATGGTGAAATGCTGTCTCTAAAAAAAAATACAAAAATTAGCTGGCACAGTGGTGCCCACCTGTAGTGTAGTCTCAACTACTCAGGAGGCTGAGGCAGGAGAATCCCTTGAACCCAGGAAGCGGAGGTTGCAGTGAGCCAAGATCACGCCACTGCACTCCAGCCTGGGCGACAGAGTAAGACTCCGTCTCAAAAAAAAAAAAAAAAAAGTAAGTAAAAAAGGAAAAGAAAACGTTGTTGAAATAATATGTAAAAAAGAAAGCAAAAACACAACTGCCTGCCTAGCAATGCATCTAGAGCAGTCTTTCTGCTGCAAACCCTGAGAGGAGGCAATTTCTCTGTACACATGCTCATCTCCTCCCCAGCCCTGCCTGGAGGAATCACAAACCCTGGTTTTCCATGTTACCACAATACTCCGGCCAGCCCACCCAACCCCCACTGCTTTTCCTCCAGCACCTACTTTACTATTTGGAGAAATTTTATCCTGCTCTGTGTAAAACTTCCAGAGCTGCAGCGCTCATAGCAGACTTCCAGGATCACCAAACTTCAGAGGTAAATCTATTACAGTTAGGTCCTAAATCTCAACAGCAAGAGGAAAAACGTTCCTGGTGGCTTTTGCTCTGTAATGCCAGTCTATTTTGGCACGTAGCCTGAGGTAAACTCCCTGCTGGGAGAAATTCCACCTTGGAGACCTAGCTCAAAGCCTCCCTTTCCCTCTTTCATCTCCAGGTCCCAATCTAGGCAAACAGGATAACAAATGAGGATCAAGTGCCCAAATTACCGGAGTCTGCAACTTCTTATGCGGCAGGATAGTGAGTTTAATACTAGGAGTAACTCAAACGCAATTTCTGAACACTCACCAAAAACACTAAATCCTAGCGAGGTATGCTGATAAGCTTAAAACTGTGGGGTTACTATTTTTTAATATTTAGGCAGCATAAGTAAAATAACAGGGCAAAGATAATTTTTGTAAAATAATTACAGATAAGTTATCACTGTTTGATAAGCAAATTTTTAGGTTAAAAAATCTTTACATGAAAAGTTCTATTTTCTACACACACACACACACACACACACACACACACACACTCTGATGTTCTATTTTACCAAGACTCTTGAGGCAAGATAATACTGTTCACATTTTACAAATGAGGAAACAGGCAAAGAGAAATAAAATAACTTGTTTAAGACCAAACAGTTCATAAAGCAGTATATTCAAAACTGGCCTCCCAAGCCAGTGCTCTCTATTAAACGTGAAGGCATGTTCTGGATTTTGTGTGTTACCCATAAAAGCATGGCCGTTTCCTGCATTATATTTCCATTAACACTACAGTGATGGTTCAAAATTTGTTCAACTACATAACCCTCTGGCTATTTTTCTATCCTACTCTATAAAATCACTTTCTTCAGTTTATATTAATTAGGCGGTTTACTTGTATTCCTTCCACTTGCTCTCATAACATTTTATATATCGTTTACAACTATCCCACCTTCCCCCCAAAAAATCAATTGATCTAAATTATAATCGTTTAAAGTTTTAATTATAGGCTGGGTGCTGTGACTCACGCCTGTAATCCCAGCACTCTGGGAGGCCAAGGCAGGCAGATCACCTGAGGTAAGGAGTTTGAGACCAGCCTGGCCAACATGGTAAAACCCCGTCTCTACCAAAAACACAAGAATTAGCCGGGTGTGGTGGCGCACACCACCAGCTACTCGGGAGGCTAAGGCAGGAGAATTGCTTGAACCCGGGAGGCGGAGGCTACAGTGAGCCAAAATGGTGTCACGGAACTACAGCTTAGACGACAGAGGGAGGCTCCATCTGGGAGCTGGGGCAAGGATATGGAAAGCTGAAATGTCCTCTAAGCATTCTGCAGTTTCAGTCAAGTCGTTTCATCTGTTGGAACTTTAGGAATAGCAAAACAAGTGGAGTTAAACTAGATGGTCTTTAAAGTTAGTTCCATCTGAGTGAATGAATCTATTCTAACAGACAAGATATAAATTCATGAAACAAAATAATAAGACAAATAGAATAAACTTAGGTAGTTAGTGCTTAGGTTTTTTTTTTT
>NW_016803361.1:3980687-3990560 GCF_001698545.2 Rhinopithecus bieti
TTTTTTTTTTGAGATGGAGTTTTACTCTCGTTGCCCAGGCTGGAGTGCAATGGTGCGATCTCGCCTCACCGCAACCTCCGCCTCCTGGGTTCAAGGAAGTGACAGGCGGGTGGGGCAACTTGTAAAGGGGAAGGGAGGTGGGCAGATAAAACACAAAGAAGTGGCCATTTATGAGCACCTACTATGTTCCAGATATGTGATTGTTTTATTTTCCTATCTCATTATGAAACAGGTATTATCTTCACTTTACAAATTGAGAATCCGAAGTTCCAAGAGGTTACGTAATTTTTGTCAAGTTAAGGCCATTTAGTAAATGGAGCTGAGATTTGAACTCGAGGCAGACCAACTCTGATGCATGTTCCTTTGTGTAATTACACAGTGTTCCCTTGTAATATTCACGAAGGGTGATGGCGTGAGAGAGCTAACAAAAATGTTAGAATGCTGAAAGATTTCTAGTAAAGACAGAATTTGTTACAGGTCAAGGAGGATATTAGGGGTACAAAAAGCGGTGAACTAAATATGAATATACTTTCAAAAGTTAAGTCCTTAAAGATACAGAGAGCTGTAGAAATGGAAATGACACTGGGTGAAACCAAGCTGGTTTCAGAGAGATCAGAGGGCACATTACAACACTGCAGAGAGAAGGGTTTGACTCCTGTGAAGTCCAACAGAATAAACACACTTTGATTGCAGTTGGGAGGCTTAATACAATAAGGAACTAAAGATAGGAAACAAAGTTCACAGAAGGAACAGATGTGGGGGTAGGGAAGAGGAACAATACAAAAACCAATATCAAGAAGGAATTTAGAAGTTATCCAGTCCCTATCATTTCAGAAAGAAAATGCACCTAGGAAAAAATGACTAGCTGCTAAAAACCTCAGCCTCCCAACTAAAGCTGGGTTTGGTTTCATTTTTGTCTTTATAGGTGTAGGTTAAGAGCCTGTTAGGTCCAAAATGGTGCCCTGGAAATTCAAGCTAAGTCAAGCCCATGTTGGAGGACCACCAGGTAAACCACTGGCCATTCCAGGACCACAGCAGGCTTATCATTTCAGTCTGTGGTGCCTCCCAGTACAAATCTAACCAGCCAGCCCATTCTGAAGGAGACCTAGACGAGAAACTTTCCACTTACCAGGAGGGTATGGGATGGATTTTCCAGATCATTCACATTCTCTGACTAACCTTTATCCTCTGGTCACAGCCTGGACCCCAAAATTGGCCAGAACCAGAAAGGCTATTTGGCATGAAGACAACATACAGCATACACACACACGAAAGGTTTAACAGGGAGTCCAGTAATTATAAAAATAACATAGTAGAAATAAAGTTCACTTATGAGAACTGAAGAAGAAAAGACATAATGGCAAGAAAGAAATAATCTCTACATGATAAAAGACTCCTAATATTCTCATTTCACAGATAATGTAGTTAAGGCTCAGTGACATGAAGTGATTTGAAAGCTAGAAATAATCTTCTGGCTTCTACAAGAGTGTCAGTACTCATCATTCACTTAAGATTCCTGAATGTCAAAGAGTGAACAATCGATAAAACAAGTCAGGGCTACTCTGGGCACACTGCCTATGGGGTAGCCCTGCTCTGAAAGGAGCAGTAAAAAAAATATTAAAACTAAAATTAAGGCCTGGCAATGGTGGCTAACACTTGTAATCCCAGCACTTTGAGAAGCAGAGGTAGGTGGTTCGCTTGAGCCCAGGAGTTCAAGACCAGCCTGGGCAACATGATGAAACCCTGCCCCTACAAAAAAATAAAAAATTAGCCGGGCATGGTGGCATGTGCCCATAGTCCCAGCTACTCAGGAGGCTGAAGTGGGAGGATGTCTTGAGCCCAGGAGGTTGAGGCTGCAGTGAGCCATGACCATGCCACTGTTCTCCAGCCTGGGGGACAGAATGAGATCTTGCTTAAAAAAAATAAATAAATAAAAATAAAGTCAAGTCTTCTTTTCCATTAATGTCCAAAGAAGTGCAGGGACTGAGAGAGAAAAAAAACACGCCAGGAAAATGAATTTCAGCTTGACATCCTGATAATAAACTTGCTGCCCCCACAAGATGAACAAAAACATGAAAGTAAGAAAGGAAAGATTCTTGAGATTAGAGACAACTGAAAAAAACAAGAAGAGTAAATAAAAGCTCCCATGAGAGCGCTGTCCAAATGTTGCATATTTTTAGCACTGTATATACTCTTGCTCTGTACAACACCTTCCAAAGTAATCAAATCTCTAAGGTTGTTCTCACCCAAGGTGCACTTGATAAGAAGTTCAGGGCCCGGGTTCCTTAAGAACACAAGTGCTCCTACTACCTGGTATAACACCCTTTAAATCTATTTTTATGCTTTATCCTAAGAAGGCTGGCTGAGTTCATACCTTGGGTTTTCTTCCTGTTTTGCACGAACTCTGAGCGCCTGAGGGTGCTGGGTGCTGTGCGGCGGAGGCAACTATTCCTTCTCCAAGTCTCTGGGCCATTTAATTTTCTCTCTTCCTCTAAATGCCAGATATTCTTCTCTAATGACAAGCTCTGAGGAATCCCCAAATGACGTCCTCCTTGGTCTCCCCTGGTACATTGAGTCTGCAGACCATCCAGAAGGATCCTGCTGCCCCCACGTGCTTTCGTTCTTGGTATGTCAATGCCATTATACTCCGAATTCTCCATTTGATGGAGATAATCTGTTCCTCTGGAATTACGGGATTTATATGCACAGTTTGCAAATAAAGCATCATAGCCTTCATTTTCTGTATCAAAATTACCCTGATCCATGACATGAGTCTTAGCTTTGGGATACATGTTGTCATTTTGATAAACATTCCTGTCTCCTTCATGGTATTTGATAAATTCTTTATCTTCCTTGACCCCATTCAAATCTGAAAAGCTCACAGGCTGCCCATTAGGATAACTCCCAGGAACATGATATAAATTGCTGTGTTCTCTATTATAAAAATTAGTTTCCTGACAATCCTCAAGATTATGATTAACATTCCTATGGTCTATATACCACAACAGAGGTTGACCTAAATTCGCTGAAGAATCATCCAAACCCCTACGATCAGTCAATTGTTCAGCTTTTTTAGAGTCCTCAGGATTATAATTCAGATTCTTACAGTCTGGGTAGCCATTTTCCCCGTATCCACCAGCTTTTGAGGTCACATCTAGGCTTCTCGTGGGCGAATTATCCTTCGTCCCAGGGCTGGGACTCTCAGAATCTACATTTTCTGGACTCCTATAACCATCATGACCTCCGTGGTACACACAGCCCTTTCCACTTTCATATGCTTCCCCACAGTCCACATAGGTTAGTTCACTCTGCTCAAAATCCCAGTATCCACAATCCCTTTTTCTGTAGGGCCGATGCTGCCCTTTGGCCCAGTACCTGGGATCCAAGTCATTTTCTCTGTAGAGTCCATCCGGCACCGTAAGGTTCCTTTTCCATACACTCCCGTAGTCTTCATACTCCCAGGTGGAGTCCCAGTGCTTTTTTTCCTCCACTTCACTTTCTTTTCTAGCCTTGTGGGTTTCACACATATTCTATGTGCTTAAAGAAAAAGGTTTTACTTTTCTTTTCCATGGGCCTGGTCTGGGCTGTGGACAGGTGCAGACTAGCCTTAGGCTGGATTTGTCCTGCTTAAAATGTCTCCCAAGCATTCCAGGCGCTCTTCTTGTCGCTCTGGTCAGAGCACAGAGAGAAGTGGAGTTATTTCAACCTCAGGATCCAATCAGCGAGCTACTCTATCTTTCTCCAGAGGCCAGCAGATAATGAGTAACTAGTATGCATGTGATTGGAGTTGCCAGCTTGTTTGGTGTTTCCCTCAAGCTGGTCAAACTGGCTTGGCTGCTTTACTTGCTGAAGATAGAGGCATTCTGCTGCTCTAAAGGTTTTGCAGGAAAAGTCGTGTGAAAGAGAAACAGCCCCCACTTCAGAAGTCCAGGTCAGGTCACATATCAGTCTCCCCCGCCTCTTTAATCCTTTAGTAAGCCACCAGGGGTATAAACAAATGCTTTCCTTCCCATGCAGCTCAAGCTGGACCTCCATTCCCCATCCTCCAAGTCCACCTTTCTAATCCATGAACATCCAAAACCTTTCAGGACTTCACCCCTTAACTTAGAGGCAGGACTCTTCTGAGTGCTTTGGTTTTCTGGAATTCAAGTCACCAGTTAGTGTATACTCTAATCTCAAGCTGCTCAAGCTCCCAACTGCAGACAGTCATACAACTGAAGGAAGAAAAAGTACTTCCTTTTCCTTTGATCTGGAGAGTAGGTGATTTTATAGTGTAAACACTCTTCCCAGAATGGAGTTAGGTATGCTTTCACATTTTCCCAGATACTTGTCATGCCAGGGAAGCATCAAAAACATTAATTTCTTAAACTTCTTTTCTAGTTAACTCATACAACATATTTAAGAAGTGGAAAATGAAGACAGAAATGAAAAAGGAAGGTAAATGGCTATTTAAATCAACAAACATTAGCTGGTTACCTATCACAGAGGAGGCACTGTGGAAGAGAAAAAGATGAACAAGTGAGTCCCTGCCTCTTACAATGCAGAAGCAACCCGCTTAAAGGAAGATCGAATGTGATCAGTGCTATGGAGCAAAGACAAACAGCAATGGCACCAAAGCAAAGCCCCTGGTATGGCAAGTGGAGGCTTCAGGGAAGCGGTCGGATGTCAACAGTGACTTCAGGGAGAAGCAGGATCTCTGCAGACTTCACATATGGAGCACTAAGAAATGGGCAATAATCTGAAGGATATAATACGTAGTAAATAAGAGAGGAGACTGAAGAGATAGGTTGGGGTGGACCCCAGAGGATGTCAATGACATTTATTTTATTCAATGGAAAGCAAAGAGTCATGAGGTTTTGAGCAGGGGAAACGTGCTAAGAGACAGGCCTTAATAAGATGACTCTTTTACTGTCTGGTCATTCATTGGATGTCTAGGAATGATTCCTTGAACTTAAACTTTATTTGTGAAATAATATCCAGAACCCTGAGAAGAACTGGGTTATATGCTTTGTTAATAATTAGATGTTTACTCTTGGATAATGACTAATTCTCTCTGGGACTCAGTCTACCTGTCAATAAAATGAGGCAGTCGGCCACAATGACTCCTCTGATTCTCCCAGCATTTTTTTTTTTTTTTTTTTTTTTTTGCGACAGAGTTTCACTCTTGTAGCCCAGGCTGGAGTGCAGTGGCGCGATCTCAGCTCACTGAAACCTCCGCCTCCTATGTTCATGTGATTCTCCTGCCTCAGTCTCCCGAGTAGCTGGGATTACAGGTGCATGCCACCATGCCCTGCTAAATTTTGTATTTTTAGTAGAGACGGGATTTCACCATGTTGGCCAGGCTGGTCTCAAACTCCTGACCTGAAGTGATCCACTCACCTCGGCCTCTCAAAGTGCTGGGATTACAGGCATGAGCCACTATGCCTGGCCCCTACAGCTTTAACAATCCATGTTTCTATCTTCCCTCACAACTTATTTTTCCTTTCCTCAAATACTTGATGTGCTACTAGGTTCCTTTTGGATTCTTTACTGACTTACTGAATAAGCCTTTATTTATTTACTGGAGTTAGGGTCTTGCTCTGCTGCCCAGGCTGAAGTGAAGTGGTATGATCAAAGCTCACTGCAGCTTTGAACTCCTGGGCTCAAGGGATTGTAGCCCTGCCATGTACTAGCTTATGTGATCTTGGACAGGTTATTCACACTCCCACCTCAGCCTCCCTAGTAGCTGGGATTATAGGCATGTGCCACCGTGCCCAGCTCGAATGAAACTCTAGATTGTCAAATCTTCTTTTATTTCTTATTTTTTGAGACAGAGTCTTACTCTGTCACACAGGCTGGAGTGCAGTGGCATGATCTTGGCTCACTGCAACCTCCATCTCCAGGGTTCAAGAGATTCTCCTGCCTCAGCCTCCCAAGTAGCTGAGATTACAGGTGCCTGCCACTACACACGGCTAATTTTCATATTTTTCAGTAGAGAGGGGTTTCACCATGTTGGCCAGGCTGGTCTCGAACTCCTGAACTACTGACCTGATCACTCCTCAAGTGATCCGCCCACCTGGGCCTCCCAAAGTGCTGGGACTACAGGCGCGCTGGGCCTGAATGAACCTCTATATTGTCAAACCTTCTGATGTCCACTTGTTCTGGTGCCTTGTACCTCCTCAACCAACAGCAGCAGCAGTGACAGCCCTGGCAGCTACCATGTTTTCAGTGTGTACTATGGGCTATGATCAGCACTAGGAAGTTGGTAGAGGTTTTCCATTTTCACTACCCTCCTAGGAGGGTATTTATTATACTTGTTTTACCACAGATAAAGAAACAATCTGGCAGTGTGAATAACTGTCCAAGATCACATAAGCTAGTACATGGCAGGGCTACAATTTGAACCCAGATCTGTTTGATTTCATGTCACTAGACTAAGAAGAATATCTCAAAACACAGTAAATCTTAATTTCCCTCAAACCAAGTAAATAAACAAATAGACACTATCCTGGCCTAATTCAAAAGTGGATCACTACTGAGGCAAGCCGTGTACACCCCAACACCACCATTCCCTCTTTGTTTCCAGTCCTGGCCGACCAACCCTGCCCCAAGCTGGGCCTCACCAGACAACCACCATGAGCACACAGAATGGCAGTGACACACAAGACAGCCTAGCACTGAGTGATTCAGTCATTACAACCTATTACCTAAACCCAATAAAGATTGCGACTTGGTTCACCAAACCAACAGGAAGTCAACATTATTCGGGAGAATAGCTTTCACCACAAGTTATAACAGAGCAACAGTGTAACAGAGAGAGCACTGGAGACCAGATGAGGAAATGACACCTGCCTTCTAGAAGTTCAATTTCTGCTAATAACCAGTTTGCAGGGATGATTACCCTCTTTGGCTGTCACTTTCCTATGTAGGAAATGTGGACATAAATGATTTCTCTGCCACTTTAAATCTAAAATTCTATGATCTTGCTTATTTCTAATCCAGTTAAAAGATTAAACTTTCTCTATTATGGAAAACAAAGTTCTCTAGCAACTTGATATCTTTGATAAAGCTAGCAAGATAAGAAAAACACACCTAATAAATCAACCAAGAGAAGAGATAAAAGAAAGGACTAAATTATAAGGATCCTAGTTATAAAAAGAAATTATTGGCCGGGTATGGTGGCTCACACCTGTAATCCCAGCACTTTGGGAGGCTGAGGTGGATGGATCACTTGAGGTCAAGAGTTTGAGACCAGCCTGGCCAACATGGTGTAACCCCGTCTCTACTAAAAATACAAAAAAATTAGCTGGGTGTGGTGGCGGGCGCCTGTAATCCCAGATACCCAGGAGGCTGAGGCAGGAGAATTGCTTGAACCTGGGAGGCAGAGGTTGCAGTGAGCCAAGACAGGCGCCACTGCACTCCAGCCCGGCTGCCAGAGCGAGACTCCGTCTCAAAAAATAAAAAAAAGAAATTATAGTTGGGCAAGTGGAGAGCAAAGGTTACAAAAGGGGGCTTCCCCCTCCTTTTCTAAGTCCGATTGACTTTAGGACATTAAAGATAAGCAGTCTGCATAAAGAGGTAAACTCCCTCAGCTTTACTTCCACACTACTACCACCCAGATCTAAACAAAAGCTGTGAATGGCTTGCCATTTTTGAGTAATAAATTTGTGTACAGAGAAAGTGCCCGAGGGAAAAGGGAGAATGACTTTTCTATTTTTCTCAATGCTAGGACTGCTGGTGAAATAGAACCCTGTAGACAGCCATCCCTCCTTCAGCACCCCCTCTCACTTTACACAACAGTCACACTACAATGGCTCTTTTCAGCAGTCCTGAAGCACCATCCCACTATGATGTTTGCTATCTGCTCCTAGGGGGTGGGCTATCATGACTATTTGTGTGACGCCCAGAGCGGACAGATAGACTGCCACCTATTCTAGAAGTGAAGATGGGGAAGTAGGGTTTGGAAAGAGAAAGAAAAGAGGGAGAAGGTAGAGGAAGGGTAAAGGAAAAAAAGGGAGAAAAGTGTGCCAAAAAAAAAAAAAGAGCAAGAATATGTAACTCCCTAAGCTTTTGTGGATTCCTCTGTGACTGCCCATGTTGTTGCTCCACTCTGAGGGTCAACAACCCCTCACTCTCTAGGACTCTGCCCAGTGACATTCCGATTCCTATAGTTCTTGCTATTTTCCAGAGCACCATGCAAATATCTCTCTTGGCTAACCTATGTTGTTACTTCATTATACTACTTGCTTATCTCCTTTTATTATACTGAAAGTTCCTTGAGGGCAAGGATGGTCTAACTTGTCTTCCTATCTCTAGCACAGCTCTATAGATGGTAAAACCTCTTTGCAAAAATTATAACACTGAGAAAATTTTAACAGTGAGAAAATTATAACAATGAAAGAGATCTGATCTAACCAACCCTCATCTTGTCTTTAACCTCCCAACTGCCCTTGATCACTCCTGGACTTGGCCTGAGCTAACTGTGGGAGAAATTTAGTTTACAGTTGAAACGGAAATAGCCCTTCCACAAAACTAAACCACTTTTGTAAAACTAATGAAAGGTCACCAAGTCGGAAGCATGAGAGGAGTCTAATTCTGCTAAGATGTAGACATAAAGGATTACTAGCCCTTATTTAGAAGGTAACAAGATTTGCAACTTTCACAATTACCCCTTCAGATAGCACCATTATTGTAGAACCCAGGATTAATCTTTTAAGATGTCTTTTCAGGCTTTTGCATTTCTAAGGACTGATGGCTCCACCTGGACCTGTCAATCAGTCCTGTGGTCCCATTCAGCAAGGGACTTGGTACAGGAGGACCATTGTCCACACCCCTATGATTGCATCCCCAATCAATCAGCAGCACCCATTCCCCTAGACCCCTGGCTGCTAAACTATCCTGGAAAAACCTCTGCATTTTTTAGACTGATTTAAGTAGTAACTCCATCTCCCACATGGAGTGGCCAGCTGCATGTCAAACTCTTTCTTCATGCAATGGCCTCAGTGAATTGGTTTTGTTTGTGCAGTGGGCAGGAAGAACCCATTGGGTGATTACAATGGGGCACACAGTAGGTATTTAAATGTTTAATGAATCAATGCATGTAGCATTTATTTGGCACATGCTAGATGCTAGGTAGAGGGCAATCTAGCTTAGAGGTTAAGTGCACAGGCTTTGATAGCCCTGGATTTAAATCCTGACTTTGCCACTTACTAGCTGTATAATCTTGGGGAGGTTATTTAATCTCTCTAGGCTTGTTTCTTCACCTTTTCACCATCAAACCTACCCTGCTACCTGCCTGTGAACCCGAATGCTCTGCCTCCCTCCTTTAACAACAGAGGAAGTGTCTCTGCTCTGATCCCAGGCCAATCTCTCCATGGGCTTGCTGGCCCCCTCCCCTCCTGACCACTCAGAGACTGTTCTATCTAACAGCAGTGAGGCCCCCTCTCCCTGCTTCTTCAATGTGCCCATTTTAGTGGATCAGTCCCACGAGTTTATGAACACGTGCTAATGTTTCTTGTCTTACAAACGACTTCCGCTGGCACTTCAATCCAACGTCCCCTGCTGCCACTACCCTTTTTTAGTTTCTTTTATAGCAAAACTCTTCGAGGCCAGGCGCTGTGGCTCACGCCTGTAATCCCAGCACTTTGGGAGGCTGAGGCGGGCGGATCACAAGGTCAGGAGATTGAGACCATCCTGGCTAACACGGTGAAACCCTGTCTCTACTAAAAATACAAAAAATAAGCCGGGTGCGGTGGCGGGCACCTGTGGTCCCAGCTACTCGGGAGGCTGAGGCAGGAGAATGGCGTGGACCCGGGAGGCGGAGCTTGCAGTGAGCCAAGATCGCGCCACTGCACTCCAGCCTGGGCGACAGAGCAAGACTCCGACTCAAAAAAA
>NW_016803361.1:3990734-3998309 GCF_001698545.2 Rhinopithecus bieti
GACTCAAAAAAAAAAAAAAAAAAAAAAAAAACTCTTCGAACGACTTTTGAGCACACGAAATGCTCGATGCCTCTCTTCCTTACCTCTCATTTTCTCTTTAATCCACTCCAACAGGGCTTGCATCCCAACATCATCCCTTCAGTGAAACTGCTCTTGATAAGGTCACCAAATCCCATGGTCATTTCAGAGACTTCACCTTACTTGGCCTCTTGGCAGCTTCTGATCCTGTCACTTGCCCTTTCTTTTTTTGAGACAAGAGTCTAACTTTTTCACCCAGGCTTACGTTCTTGGCTGATTGCAACCTCCATCTCCCATGTTCAAGTGATTCTCCTGCCTCAGCCTCCTGAGTGGCTGGGATTACAGGCACCTGCCACCATGCCTGGCTAATTTTTGTGTTTTTAGTAGCGACGGGGTTTCATCATGTTGGTCAGGATGGTCGCAAACTCCTGATCTCAAGTGCTCCGCCTGCCTTGGCTTCCCAAAGTGCTGGGATTACAGGTGTGAGCCACCGAGTCCGGCGTCACCTGCCCCTTCTTGAAACTGTTTCTCCATTTGGCTTTCCTTCTCCTTGGCTGGTTGCTTCTCCTTTGCTGGCCCATCTCTCTTGTCTTCCGTATTCCTAAAGATTGGAATGCCCCAGGGCTAAGTTCTAGACCATACTCTCCTATACACCCAATTACCTGGCACACAGCAGGAATTCAGGAAGTATTAATGCGACCAGAAATGTGGTTGCTACTTGCAACTCTAATCCTTCCAGTTGCCTAACCTCATGGTTACCCCTCAGGGTTACCCTTGACTCTTCTCAATCTTTTTTTTTCTTTTTGAGATGGAGTTTCACTCTTGTTGCCCAGGCTGGAGTGCGATGGCGCGATCTTGGCTTACCGCAACCTCCGCCTCCCAGGTTCAAGCGATCTTCCTGCTTCAGCCTCCCTAATAGCATGTGCCACCACACCCAGCTAATTTTGTATTTTTAGTAGAGACGGGGTTTCTCCATGTTGGTCAGACTGGTCTCGAACCCCCGACCTCAGTGATCCGCCCTCCTCGGCCTCCCAAAGTGCCGGGAGTACAGGTATGAGCCACTGCGCCCGGCCTTTTCTCAATCTCTTATACCTCACATCTAATCCACAAGCAAGTCCTACTAGCTCTAACTCAAAATATGCTGAGAGCTGAGCACCTCTCATCATCCCCACTGCTGCCATCCTGGTCCAAGCTGCTGGCATCCATCCCTTGCCTGGGTCACTGCAGTAGCCTCCTAACTGGTCTCTCAGCCTCTGCCCTGTGTCTCTTCTGTCTATTCTCTTCTGTTAAATTGTAGGTCAGGTCATATTATTCCCCTGCTCAAAACCTTCCAGTAACTTCTCTTCTTACCCTAAATGATGAACTACAACTGTGCCGTTGCTCTAGCTGAACCGGTCTCCTTGCTCTTCCTCAAACACCTAACACACTCTCGTGCTTGCTGTCTTATCTGTCTGGAACCATGCCTCTCACCTCCAGAAATGGTTTGGCTGGCCCCCAACAATCTTACTCAAACATTTTTCAGAAGGTTTTCTCTGATTTCTTTCCTCCATTGATTGTTTTCCCTTCTGACAAAAAAGCAAAAAATATACTCAGAGTTTTACTTACTTATTGCTTGTCTCTTCCCATGAGGGCAGAGATTGCTACTGTGACTCCACAGCACTACCTGGAATACAGTGGGAGCTCAATCATACTGGTTGACTGATGACTGTCCTGTCTTTTGGGTCTTATTACATCTGGTAAAGTGAACAGTAAAAGGAGGCAGCAAGCAGCTCACGTAGGGATGTGATGGTGGGAACACTCGCAACTAAGGGTCTCAGGCCATCTGAGGATGAATTATTTTCCTGTACCGTGCTGCAAAGCCTCAGTGAAATCTGAAACCGAAACTTAAATACCTCGATGCATTCCAGCTTCTCCACCCTGTGCCTGGAGCTGAGTGAGGAAATGTTCACAAGGCCATCCTACGAACTGCTAAGAACAGTGACTCACAGGTCAATTATACCTCAGTTCACCATTCTAAGCTACATTTCTTGACATACATTCAACCATCCAACCTAAAATGAGAAACTAGTTTCTCTCCTGACTTAACATAGCCTATTAATGGGTTCTGATGATGGCTGCTGTCTTATACTAGGATAAAATCCTTTACCAGTAACTCTGAGCTCATTTTTACTGAGCCAACACCCTGACCCAGATGTTACACAAGTTGAAGATACTTGCTTTTTTCTTACATACTGACAAACTAGAAAGATTATTATTTCCTCTACATAAACTTTCATTATCTTGAAAGACCACCGAATGGGCCGGGTGGGGTGGCTCACGCCTGTAATCCCAGCACTTTGGGAGGCCGAGGTGGGCAGATCACCTGAGGTCAGGAGTTCGACACTAGCCTGGTTAAATACAAAAATTAGCTGGGCATGGAGGCGGGCACCTGTAATCCCAGTTACTTAGGAGGCTGAGGCAGGAGAACCGCTTGAACATGGGAGGCAGAGGTTGCAGTGAGCCGAGACTGCACCACTACACTCCAGCCTGGGTGACAAGAGCGAGACTCTGTCCCAAAAAACAAACAAAAAACACAGAACGATTTGGCTATTTAATTCTATTATCTCTTACTAGTTTGAGAAGGAATTCTTGTTTTTTTTTTCTCTGTCACCCAGGCTAGAGTGTGGAGTACAATGACATGCTCACTGCAGCCTCGGCCTCCTGGGCTCACCCAAACCTCCCACCTCAGCCTCCTGAGTAGCTGGGACGACAGGTCCACATCCAGCTCTTTTTTTATTTTTTTGTAGGAATGGGGTCTCACCATGTTGGTTGGGCTGGTCTTGAAGCAATCCTCTCACCTTGGCCTCCCAAAGTGCTGGGAGGCATGAACCACCACATATAGGTATGAGCCATCACACCCGGCTGAGAAAGAATACTTATACCTAAGGGATTCCAAGGAGTCTGCAGAATGACAAATTGCTTCTGCATATAAAACAGTTACACGTTCAAATTTTAAAAATCTGTCTAGAATATTATGTATCACTTTAGCATAAAGATGTTATTGTTCCATAGCAGTCATTCTCTGGCTTGTTCATCTATCGGCTCTCTTTAGTGGACCTTAGATGCTACCTCATAGACTGGGGAAATATTATTTTCCTGAAAAACATATTCTGATTTAATTTGCAACAGACGTCATTAAAAATTACTTTTAGAGTCTCTGGTCAACCTTCCTTTGACATTACCTTAAAGGCCAGGAAGAGGAAAGTTTAGGAGCAAGGTTCCTGACTCGCTCTACAGTTTGGCATCCACTGCACTGATTTAGAACAATGGGGTTCTGGCCGGGCGCGGTGGCTTAAGCCTGTAATCCCAGCACTTTGGGAGGCCGAGACGGGCGGATCACGAGGTCAGGAGATCAAGACCATCCTGGCTAACATGGTGAAACCCCGTCTCTACTAAAATACAAAAAACTAGCCGGGCGACCTGGCGGGCGCCTGTAGTCCCAGCTACTCGGGAGGCTGAGGCAGGAGAATGGCATGAACCCGGGAGGCGGAGCTTGCAGTGAGCTGAGATCCGGCCACTGGACTCTAGCCCGGGCGACAGAGCAAGACTCCGCCTCAAAAAAAAAAAAAAGAACAATGGGGTTCTGGCACTGACCCACACCAAAAGTAGCCAGGGTCATGATTCCAAGGCAGCAGGAAACAGTATAATTAGCTATAAAGGTCAATATCAATATGATCACTGGGGTTTGAAACACAAATATGAATGATAATATGACTATGTTTTTTAAATTAATCAACATGTAGCCAGTGCCTGGCTCATCGTGTGTGCTCAAGAAATATACACTGAACAAAGAAACGAATGCACACCCTCTTTTCAAATTCAGATGTGTGAACCTCACCTAGAGATAGGGTAGCACTAGGTAGTCCTGATCAGAGCTTCTAAAAATAGTATGTCCTGGGAAACCTCAAAGTCTGAGAACTAACTTTTAATGTTTCTACTGCTTTGCAAGTCAACCTGTTCATCAGACTTAAAGGTAGTGTGTTTGAGATCTAAACCTTAACTTGTTAATTAGCAACTCATTTGACTGGAAGCTTCTTGAGACCAGCGAGCACATCTATACCGTTCATTGCTATGTACCCTGCCCTTAGCACAGTGCCTGGCCCATGGTAAAAACAAATGAATATTTCCTGGATGAATGAGTGATTGACCTGAACACCACACAGAAGCCCACAAAATGATGTTTCATTCCCCAACACACAGCAACCATAAATACTGTCTAGTATTCTACCCTGACTCTAGACGATAATTCCAAATTTAAAACTCCTCATTCTCAGTTACAGCCAAAGACTGGCTTATCTAAAACTAACACTGGACTTTTATTTCCAATAATTGAAATCTATGTTATTTGGATCAGTCCCTCATAGAAAAAAAAAAAGTCTTTAAAATAGAAATCGAAAAGGAGAACTTTTCTGTAATAAGCTAAGATCCTAAAGAACTCCTGAGGGTAAATCAGAATTGGGCCAGCCCTCTTGCTAAATTACAGCTGGGTTCCGATACCTTGGTCATCCAAGGTACAAGGTACACCGAGCCTTGACATTGGTTTAAGTTGGACCTGGGCTGAGAATGACTAGTGTTTGTTTCCATGTGGAAATTCCTTCTCATCATTTCTTAGGAAATTTATACGTCTTTCTAAAAAAAAAAAAAAAAAAAAAAAAAAAAATCAGCCAAGAACTCTAGTAAACGAGAGAAGGTACTAGGATTCTCCTGGGGAATAAAGCCTAACAATAACTGCAGAGACATTAAGAGTTTCAAGAAATCCACCAGTGTCAAGTTGATGCAACAGCAGAGAATACTGACATGCAGAGTAAAGTGTGAAAGGTGACATTTCTGGGAATGAGGACAAGAGTGGGTGGGAGGGCCAGGGTCTGATCAGTTAACTTGGCTCACAGTTGTTGCTATGTAATACATGTGTTTAGAAGAGTGTGTGCTCCTGGCCCTGTGCATTGCCAACAGTGAGTCATTCTTGCAAATAAAATAAAGATTAATAAGCTTACTTGTATAGTATGCTTTATACAGATCTTATAACGGTAGTCTAAGAAATAAAGTTTTGTAAGCAAAGGAAGTCCTTAAATTAGCAATTCTGACACATGATTCTGTATAGTGCTAAATCTTGCACAGAGGGGCAAATGTTCCATTATTTGAATACCATCCAGTAATGTTTGTCCAGTGTTTTCTACTGCTTAATATTTGCTATATAGTTCTTTATAAATGTTTTAATAGAAGAAATGCAAAAGAGAAGATATGAATATTGTTGTGAAATATTCCTACACAAAATCAGGAACATATCTAAAATCTGCATAGCATAAGCAATATCAATTTCAATGGCAAAGCCAAATCAGAACAAGCAGACGAAATATTTTCAACATTAAAAAAGAAAATGAGCTTTCATGAGACAACATGCACCAGAACAGGCCTAACCAGAAATGCTTTTTCTTTTTTCTTTTTTTTAAATTGAGACAGAGTCTTGCTCTGTCACCTAGGCTGGAGTGCAGTGGCGCGATCTTGGCTCACTGCAACCTCCACCTACTGGCCTCAAGCCATTCTCCTGCCTCAGTCTCCTGAGTAGCTGAGATGACAGGTGCTCACCACTATGCGGTGTGCCAGTGTACACTGGCTAATTTTTTGTATTTTTAGTAGAGACGGGGTTTCACCATGTTGGGCAATCTGGTCTCAAATTCCTGACCTCAAGTGATCCACCCGCCTCGGCCTCCCAGAGTGCTGGGATTACAGGCATGAGCCACTGAGCCCAGCCCTGGAAATGCTTTTGAATACACACTTAACAATTCCACCAACATCAACATAAAATGAAAACCTTTTTTTGAGGTATGAAATATTAGTCACAAAACAAAGATCAACACTATCAGATAGGGCAACTAATGCTCTGTGTATTTAAAATTCTATTTAAAGGCATGTAAACCTATGGAACAGAGTAGAAAATCCAGAAATAGAGCTGCATCACCTACAATCAAGTGATCTTCAACAAAGTTGACCAAAATAAGCAATGGGGAAAGAATTCTCTATACAATAAATGGTACTGGAAAAACTAACCATATGCAGAAGAATGAAACTGGACTTCCATCTCTCACCATATACAAAAATTAACTCAAGATGAATTAAAGACTTAAATGTAAGGCCTCAAACTACACAAATCCTTGAATAAAACCTAGTTAACACTCTTCTAGACATTGGCTTAGGCAACCTGCAACAAAAACAAAAACTGACATCTGGAACCCAATTAAACTAAAGAGCTTCTATATAGCAAAACAAACTATCAACAGAGTAAACAGACAACCTACAGACTGGGAAAACCTATGCATCCAACAAAGGCCTAACATCTAGAATTTATAAGAAACTTAAATCAACAAGAAAAAACAACCCCATTAAACACTGGCCACAGGACATGAACTGGCACTTCTCAAAAGAAGACATTTAAGTGGCCAACAAATATATGAAAAAAAATGCTTAACATCACTAATCATCAGAGAAGTGCAAATCAAAACCACAATGAGAAACCATCTTACCCCAGTCAGAATGGGTATTAAAGTAAAAAAATTACAGATATGTTAGCGTGGTTGTGGAGAAAAGGGAACACTTATACACTGTTAGTGGGAATGTAAATTAGCTCAGCCCCTGTGGAAAGCAGTTTGGAGATTTCTTAAAGGGCTAACAGTAGAATTACCATTAGACCTAGCAATCTCAGTACTGGGTATGTTCAAAGGAAAATTCTTCTACCTAAAACACACCTGCACTCAGTTGACTCCAGCACTATTCACTACAGCAAAGACATGAAATCAACTTAGGTGCCTATCAACAGTGGACTGGATAAAGAAATCCTGGTATATATACACCATGAAATACTATGTAGCCACAAAATAGGATGAAATCATGTCCTTTGCAGCAACATGGAGGCAGCTGGAGGCCAGTATCCTAAGATAATTAAGGCAGAAGCAGAAAACCAAATATCGCATTGTTTTCACTTGTAAGTGGCAGCTACATATTGGGTACACATGGACATAAAGATAGAAACAACAGACACTGGGGACTACAGGACAATGGAGGCAGGGAGGGAGGCAAAGGTTGAAAAACTGCCTATTAGGTACTATGATCTCTTACACAGGTGATGGGATCAATTGAAGCCCAAACCTCAGCATTATGTAATATACCCTTGTAACAAATCTGCACATGTACTCCCTGAATCTAACATTTAAAAGTCAAAATAAAATTAGACTTTAAGAGTAATTTTAGGCCGGGAGCGGTGGCTCAAGCCTGTAATCCTAGCACTTGGGGAGGCCGAGACGGGCGGATCACGAGGTCAGGGGATCGAGACCATCCTGGCTAATATGGTGAAACCCCGTCTCTACTAAAAATACAAAAAACTAGCCGGGCGAAGTGGCGGGTGCCTGTAGTCCCAGCTACTCCGGAGGCTGAGGCAGGAGAATGGCGTAAACCCGGGAGGCGGAGCTTGCAGTGAGCTGAGATCTGGCCACTGCACTCCAGCCTGGGCGACAGAGCGAGACT
>NW_016803361.1:3998972-4004566 GCF_001698545.2 Rhinopithecus bieti
GCCCGGCTAGTTTTTTTTGTATTTTTTAGTAGAGACGGGGTTTCACCGTGTTAGCCAGGATGGTCTCGATCTCCTGACCTCGTGATCCGCCCGTCTCGGCCTCCCAAAGTGCTGGGATTACAGGCTTGAGCCACCGCACCCGGCCGAGAATATTTTTACATGTTATTAAAATATATAGTCATATCATGACATTGTGGCTCACAACAACAAACCGTGCATTTATTTCATATACAAATATAAAACCTCTGAAAACATTAGTGTAATACTAGCACAGGAAAACTTGTCACCATTGATTATGATCTCTACTACAATTCAAGAATGTGTAAGTAAAAGTTTTTTTAAAATACAAAGTTATAATTTAGGAATTCCCAGGAATTCTAATTTCTTACTCCTGAATCTCAAATATTACTATCCTTCAGGAATTTGAAAACATTAGTTGACTACAAACAACTGACAGAAACAAATGCAAATTCCTTCTAGAGTTCAGGTGTCTTCACCTCAAGTCTTAAGATTTTCCAAATACTATGACCAGCACACAGTAAGATAACCAGACACACAAAGAGCCTAGACCACAAGAATGAGAACCATGGGACATCAAAAACAGTCCCACTAAGACTGAATATCTTGGAATCATACATACACAGACTCTAAAACAGCTATGCTTACCATATGGAAAGAAAATAAAAACCAAGGCCGGGCATGATGGCGTGAGATTATAGAATCTCAGCACTTTGGAAGGCCAAGGCAGGTGGATCACTCGAGGCCAGGAGTTCGAGACCAGACTGGCCAACATGGTGAAACCCCATCTCTACTAAAAATACAAAATTAGCCAGGCGTGGTGGTGGGCACCTGTAATCCCACCTACTCGGGAGGCTGAGGCAGAAGAATCGCTTGAACCCAGGAGGTGGAAGTTGCAGTGAGCCGAGATCGTGCCATTGCACTGCAGCCTGGGCAATGACAGTGAGACTCCATCTCAAAAAAAATAAATAAATAAACAAACAAACAAATAAATAAATAAATAAATGCAGAGTTTTAAGAAGAGGCAGTAGCTACACTAAAAACCTCACTGTGGGTCTGGCACAGCACTGGTCTCACAAGGGGCCTGGCATCTCTGCACTGACAGTTCCAGGTCCCAAGTAGACCAGTTCAAAGTAAAAACAGAAGTAGGAGATCTCTGAAAGCTCTGGGAGATAGGGCAGGCAATTCAATTCAAATCCATTCAGTTAAACTCAACTCCCTTCATTAGGTAGTTGAGTCCCTATTGTGCATAAAACATCACACCAGGTGTGTGGGAAATGACACACTGAATAACAGATAAAACCTGTTTTCTCAGTAAGCATATTAACAACTAAATATTGATGAGAATTAGATAAATGCTGTTTTGAAAGTTCTTTAAATCTTAAGCCTTAACATTATAACTTACACAGAACCAGATTAGAGGAGCAATGCCTGGTGCTCAAACTGGTTAATTTCCACCTCTCGAGGGATAGCTTATATTGTTGGAAACACCTTTTATGAAGACAGAACAAAATGACCTTATGAGAAATTGGCTGTTACTGCAAGGAATAATTTCATCAAATTAGCGACAGATATTATCAAAACAGCTTTTGAGAAATCAATCAAATCAATATTAACATACCCAATACTGCATTTGGTGCATTCAAATTTTACAGTCTTCCCAAACAGACTACACCCACCTTAAGTCTTTCACAGTACTAAACAGCAATTTTTTAAAAAAGTAAGAACACTGGCTAAACTAATTCTGAAAATGAAGGTCTGGTGAATAAAAAAGGACACCAGTTTTATGTGGTACCAGTCTATTTACCCATTTAAAAACACTGCATACGCAAAAAATAAAAATAAAAACACTGCACAGTGTTGTTAAGCACAGAAGACATAACATTTCCGTGGAACACTATTAATTCTAAACAGTACCATTCCTGGGAAATTCCTGCTACCTGAAATTTGGGAGTCTTTTATTCTCCCACCTATGTATCTGATACGGTTTGGCTATGTCCCCAACCAAATCCCATCTTGAATTCCTACGTGTTGTGGGAGGGACCTGGTAGGAGGTAATTGAATCATGGGGGCAGGTCTTTCCTGTGTTGTTCTCATGACAGTGAATAAGTCACAGGAGCTGATGTTTTGAAAAACGGGAGTCTTCCCACACAAGCTCTTTGCCTGCTGCCATCCACATAAGATGTGACTTGCTCCTCCTTGCCTTCCACCATGATTGTGAGGCCTCCCCAACGTGTGGAACCATAAGTCCATTAAAACCTCTTTCTTTTGTAAATTGCCCAGTCTTGGGTATGTCCTTATCAGCAGTGTGAAAATGGACTAATACAGTAAAATGGTACCAGTAAAGTGGAGCACTGCTGAAAAGATACCTGAAAATGTGGAAGTGACTTTGGAACTGGGTAACAGGCAGAGGCTGGAACAGTTTGGAGGGCTCAGAAGAAGACAGGAAAATGTCAGAAAGTTTGGAACTCCCTAGAGACTTGTTGAATTGCTTTGACCAAAATGCTGATAAAGATATGGACAATGAAATCCAGGCTGAGGTGGTCTCAGAAGGAGATGAGGAACTTGTTGGGAACGGGACCAAAGTGACTCTTGTTATGTTTTAGCAAAGGGACTGGTAGCATTTTGCCCCTGCCCTAGAGATGTGTGGAACTTTGAACTTGAGAGAGATGATTTAGGGTATCTGGCAGAAAAAATTTCTAAGCAGCAAAGCATGCAAGAGGTGACTTAGGTGCTCTTAAAGGCATTCAGTTTTACAAGGGATGCAGAGCACAAAAGTTCCAAAAATGTGCAGCCTGACAATATGATAGAAAAGAAAATCCCATTTCCTGAAAAGAAAAACGGGATGTAGAAATTTGCATAAGTAATGAGCAGCCAAATGTTAATCCCCAAGACAATGGGGAAAATGTCTCCAGGGCATGTCAGAGGTCTTCATGGCAGCTGTACTCATCACAGGCCCAGAGGCCTAGGAGGAAAGAGTGGCTTCCTGGGCTGTGCTCAGGGTCACCGTGCTGTGTGCAGCCTAGGGACTTGGTGCCCTGCATCCCAGCTGCTCCAGCCACAGCTGAAAGGGGTCAATGTACAACTCAGCCCATGGCTTCAGAGGGTGCAAGCCCCAAGCCTTGGCAGCTTCCACGTGGTGTTGAGCCTGCAAGTGCACAGAAGTCCAGAATTGAGGTTTGGGAACCTCTGCCTTGATTTCAGAGGATGTATGGAAATGCCTGGATGTCCAGGCAGAAGTTGGCTACAGGGGCAGGGCTCTCATGGAGAACCTCTGCTAGGGCAGCACAGAAGGAAAATGTGGGGTCAGAATCTCCACCCAGAGTCCCTACTGTGGCACCACCTAGTGGAGCTGTGAGAAAAGGGCCAAAATCCTCCAGACCCCAGAATGGTAGATCCACCAACAGCTTGCATTGCGTGTCTGGAAAAGCCACAGACAATCAACATCAGCCCGTGAAAGCAGCCGGGAGGGAGGCTGTACCAGCAGAGCCACAGGGGCAGAGCTGCCCAACACCATGGAGACCTACCTTTTGCACTGGCGTGACCTAGTTGTAAGACATGGAGTCAAAGGAGATCATTTTGGAGCTTTAAGATTTGACTGCCCCACTGGATTTCAGATTTGCATGGGGCCTGTAGCCCCTTTGTTTTGGCCAATTTCTCCCATTTGGAACAGGTATATTTACCTAGTGCCTGTATCCCCACTGTATCTAGGAAGTAACTAACTTGCTTTTGATTTTGCAGGCTCAGAGGCAGAAGGGACTCACCTTGTCTCAGATGAGATGTTGAACTGTGGACATTTAATGCTGAAATGAGTTAAGACTTTGGGGGACTGTTGGGAAGGCACGACTAGTTTTGAAATGTGAGGACATGAGATTTGGGAGGGTCCAGGTGGAATGATATGGTTTGGCTGTGTCCCCACCCCAATCCCATCTTGAATTCCTATGTGTTGTGGGAGGGAGCTGGTGGGAGGTAACTGAATCATGGGGGCAGGTCTTTCCTGTGCTGCTCTCATGAGAGTGAACAAATCTCACGAGATCCGATGGTTTGAAAAATGTGAGTCTCCCTGCACAAACTCTCTCTTTGCCTTCTACCACCCATGTAAGACGTGACTTGCTCCTCCTAGCCTTCCACCATGATTGTGAGGCCTCCCCAACCATGTGGAACTGTAAGTCCATTAAACCTCTTTGTTTTGTAAATTGCCCAGTATGTCTTTATCAGCAGTGTGAAAATGGACTAATACGATATCTAATGCAAGAATTGTTTACAGGTTTATCTTGAAACTTGTAGGTATAGAAAGTGATGGAGAATCTGGAGTTTGCTAGGGCTTTGGGAATGTAACACCCAGCCAAGTTTCCCTCAGAATTCCTTTTCAGGGACTCTGAAATCAAGGTATCTGGCATTCCCCTGAGAGCTCAGGTACTCATATTAAATGAACACCTTTTTGAGGACTTGTCTAAGCATCAACTTGGTGCTGTAGCTTGAGGGTAAATGCTGCTGCTGTTCAGTACAAGCAACCCAGAGGCCTGGCTCCCTAGCTATCCCCTAATCAATTACACTGAATGTGCTCTAGGACCCCTCCTACCACACCATCTCTTAGTCTGCAATTCTCTTAGAACTCTGCCCACGTGCATAACAGTCCTTTCCTTTCCTGAGAATATTTTTTTTTTTTTTTTTTTTTTTTTTTTGAGGCGGAGTCTCGCTCTGTCGCCCAGGCTGGAGTGCAGTGGCACGATCTCGGCTCACTGCAAGCTCCGCCTCCCGGGTTCACGCCATTCTCCTGCCTCAGCCTCCTGAGTAGCTGGGACTACAGGCGCCCGCCACCGCGCCCGGCTAATTTTTTTTGTATTTTAGTAGAGACGGGGTTTCACCATGGTCTCGATCTCCTGACCTTGTGATCCGCCCGCCTCGGCCTCCCAAAGTGCTGGGATTACAGGCTTGAGCCACCGCGCCCGGCTCCTGAGAATATTTTGAATAGAGGTTTCCCTCTCTTTCTGCTATACCATCTACTATCCATCTTTCAGAAGATTACTTGATTTCCAATAATACTCTTACTAGAATTTTTTTATTCTATTATTTCCATTCACTTTTATAGACCTAAAGTAGAAAGGGAGGGAGGTAGCTGTGTGTGCTCAGTAGGCCATCTTGATCCAGGATCTCTCTGGATCACCATTCTGCTTTTATCTCTTATTAGTATCCTGCTATTCCTAGATCCCCTGGGTTGCTTTCTATTATTGACTTTCCTGATGACATGTAAGTTCAGAGGTCTCTGGTACACAAGCCAAAAGTGACACGCATTCATGTTCTTGGGCCCTAGACCAATTGCTGTTGGTTGTCTCCCTCTCGTACTCTTCCTATTTATAAATTTTTTCTCCTGTGAGTCTGGTGAATATGAATGAAGTCTCCAGAGGCTGATCACTCCCAAATTAAGGGAAAGAATTTGAATTTTTCAATGTTCCAGGTAGGAAGTGGTAAACTATACTTGTTAGAAACATAAGCTTAAATCCCAACTCCCTTGGCAAGTCACTTAATCTCTTTTCAAATTTTAATTTAATTTAATTTAATTTTTTTTTTTTTTT
>NW_016803361.1:4004891-4015943 GCF_001698545.2 Rhinopithecus bieti
AAAAAAAAAAAAAAAAAAAGGAAAAAAAGAAATCTACTCTCTGGACAGCAAAGATACAACATGGAGTTTTCTCATGAGTCTTAACCTGGAAGTCTTTAGTGCTTAGTAGAGCCTGATTAAAGAAAGTTGTACTTAGGGACTTCCCATCTGCACCACTGTTATGGATGCCATAGCAGAATAAGAGACATAAATGTCCCGGAGGTATATGTGTTTCTGAGGTACGAGATTCTTTGATTCTGGTTTTTTTTTTTTTTTTTTGGAGACAGGGTCTCACTCTGTTGCCCAAGTTGGAGTGCAGTAGCGTGATCATTGCTCACAGCAACCTCTGCCTCCCAGGTTCAAGCAATCCTCCCACCTCAGTCTCCCGAGTAGCTGGGACTACCGGCATATACCACCATGCTTGGCTAATTATTTTTGTATTTTTTTGTAGAAGCAGGGTTTGGCCCTGTTGCCCAGGCTAGTCTCAAACTCCTGGGCTCAAGCAATCCACCCACCGCAGCCTTCCAAAGTGCTGGGATCACAGGTGTGAGCCACCGCACCTGGCAAGGTTTGATATTCTTTATCTGAGCAGCAAATGAAGTCAGGAGGCTACAGCACTCATAGGCTCAAAACAGAGTCAGAGGCTCGAGACAGCCTATCTATAGTGATGAAATAAGAAATTAGGTAGTGAGGCTAGGCGCGATAGCTCACGCCTGTAATCCCAGCATTTTGGGAGGCCGAGGCGGGTGGATCACTTGAGGTCAAGAGTTCGAGACCAGCCTGACCAACATGGAGAAATCCCATCTCTACTAAAAATACAAAATTAGCCAGGCATGGTGGTGCATGCCTGTAATCCCAGCTACTCAGGAGGCTAAGGTAGGAGAATCGCTTGAACCTGGGAGGCAGAGGTTGTGGTGCGCTAAGAGCTTGCCATTACACTCCAGCCTGGGCAACAAGAGCGAAACTCTGTCTCAAAAAAAAAAAAAAAAGTCCAGGCAAGGTGGCTCATGCCTATAATCCCAGCACTTTGGGAGGCCCAGGCAGGTGGATCACCCGAGGTCAGGAGTTCAAGACCAACCTGACAACATGGTGAAACCCTGTCTCTACTAAAAATACAAAAATTAGCCAGGTGTGGTGATGGCGCATGTCTGTAATCCCAGCTATTTGGGAGGCTGAGGCAGGAGAATCACTTGAGCCCAGGAGGCGGAGGCTGCGATGAGCCAAGTTCACGCCACTGCACTCCAGCCTGGGCAACAGAGTGAGACTCTGTCTCAAAAAAAAAAAAAAAGGAAACTAGGTAATGAAAATATAAATCATTTTTTGTCCATCGAGGATAGTAACATATCCCTAAAAAGCATGGGTAGGCTGTTTCTGGGACTTGTGGGTGTCAAGAAACAAGTATATATTATTTCCTCGTCACTTACCTCTTAGTTGCTGGAGTTCCATATTCAAACTTTCGATGTTACTTTCACAGAACTTGAGATCCTCGAGGGTCTCTGCCCTTGATGATTCATCCTGCTTCTCCTCCAGCATGAGGTTTAGCTCTTCTTGAGCTCTACTGTACATATCCAAGTCCTGCTCCATTTCCTCAATCCTCACCAGCACTAAGGGGCATGGGGAGGTCTGGTCCAGATTCCTTCCCGTATGTCCGTGACCCTCCTTTTCTAAGGTCTCACAGGTAGGATGGTGTCGAGATAGGAGCTTAGGGGATACCGCATTCATTCTCTGCTGTACTGAGGGAGGCAGGGGAGCTGGGCGAGAGGGTCGCACCACCAAGGGTGGTGCAGGTTTTAGGTTCTGGTCAACTAGCAAATGGGGAGAAGTGGATACTGGAGTACAGGGACGAGGTGGCGGTGGCCTTAGGGCCTTTCTCCTTTCTGGCAGTTCCTGCTCGGTGATTAACTTTGAGGAACCTCGAACAATATCCTTCTCAGAGTTAAAGTCTGTGATTGAAAAGTGGCGTAAAATTTTATCTGGCTCTGTGGCAGGCCCTGTCAAGCTCTTCTCAAACTCGATCAGCTGTTGCGTCAGCTTCGAGTCCAGGTCAGTGCTGCCGTCTCCCTGTGAATGTGTTGCTGCTTCCATAACAAGCCCCTGGGCTTGCGGACCAGGCTTCATCTCTGATCTCTCTGAGACAGAGTAAACGCTGGACGTGTGGTGCTTTTTAGCATAACTAGCTATGTCGTGGAGCTGAGGACTCGATTGGCTGGGTTTGACTACCCCTGAGGCTGAAAGAGAAGAGCCCCTGTAAAGAGGGAGCACTGGCTTCTGAAGAGTTTTTAGCTGGGAATACATTCTTTTGGGAGGTAGACTGGCGCAGTCTCTATTCCTTGCTTCTAGAGGAAGAAGGTCAGGGTGCTGTTCTGAGTGCCGGTGGCTCCCTCCCGCTGTAGAGTAATACTGGCTTCTCTGCAAGTTGGGATGAAAAGGGACCTGAGGTTGGGAGGAAATACCATTGACTGCCTCTGTAGGGTCAGAGGTGGGAGAGTCTGTGGCAAGAGGCATTTCCCACTCCACGCCTGGGCTTCTCCGGGGCCCTGCAGCAGTGCCCTCATCCTGATAACAGTTTCTGTCTGCTTCATACTCTGAAGTCAGATGACCCAGGGGGGAAGTGGGTGCTTCAGAAATAATGCAGTCAGGCTCCTCAGCCTCATGGTCACTGGTTTCATGTCTTTGTTCCTCCACTCCTAAGGAGTTCTCCAAACAATCCAAAGAAGTTTCCGGGATCCTGGAAAGGCTGCCTTCCTGAGGCAGGGCCACGGTTTCCTCAACCTGTGTATCAGGATATAATTTCACAAACCGGTAAGGAAAGATGCCTGTCCTGCCCTTCAGGGATCCTTCCAGCCAGCCATCTTCCAAGGTCGCCAGAATTCGGATTTTATCTCCGACCTCAAAATCCAGCTCGTTCGGCTCCAGGGCTTGGAATCTGTAGAGGGCAACCCCGTAGGTCCCTGGCTCTTCCTCATCCGGCCCTATCTCTTCTTCTCCTATAGCGGTATCTACTTCACCATTAACAATGCAGTCATCTGGATTTCCAGAACTTACCGACTCATCCACAGTCCTGAGGGGCCCCAACAGCTCTACAAAACCTTCTGGAAAAATGCCTCTTCGGCCCTCTAACTCCCCTTCAAACCAGCCTGGTTCAGGAACTCCAATAATGGTGATCACATCCCCTTCCCTGAAGTCCAGCTCTTCATCCAGCTGTGCAGAAAGCCCCATCAGGGCCCGGGCTTGTCCCATGGAATATTCCGGAATCTGAAACAGGGCACTCTGGGAGTGCCACTGCCGGCTCTGTGAGGAGAGGAAGAGCTCACGGACACACGAAGACGGGAAGAAGCCCCGTGCACCCCAGCAGCTTCGGCCCTGCAGCCAGCCTGCAGTGGGAATGCCATCGAGAATCACCAGGTCACCTAAAGAAAAGAGGAGCAGAGATGGTGACCTCAGTCATCACCCAGCAGAACATTATCACGACTAATAGTGCAACGTCTCATTTTAAATAGCTATCAAATTCAAGGAAATATATACCTAGAGTTTTATGAGCACAAACAATTTTGACAATTTATTGAATTGGAACAGCTATATAAACCTGTAGTTTTCAGAGTTATACATGGAACCCTGTGGGTGGGTCTCCAAGATCCTAGCAGATAATCTGTGAGGTCAAAACCATTCTCATAATAACACTAAGACTTTATCTACATATTTTACTCTGCTGACTTTTCTAATAGCTGTGAAAAAGCAATGGTGATTAAATTGCTGGCCAGTTAGGTGCAGTGGCTTACACCTGAAATTCCAGCACTTTGGGAGGCCAAGGCAGGAGGATCGCTTGAAACCAGTTCAAAACCAGCCTGGGCAACATGCCAAGACCTTGTCTCTACAGTAAATTTAAAAATTAGCTGTGCATTGTGGCTCCTGCCTGTAGTCCCAGCTATTTGGGAGGCTGAGGTGGGAGGATAGCTTGAACCCAGGAGATCGAGGCTGCAGTGAGCCGTGATTTCACCACTGCACTCCAGTCTGGGTGACAGAGCAACATCTGTCTCAAAAATAAAAATAAAATGGCTGGGCGTGATGGCTCACGCCTGTAATCCCAGCACTTTGGGAGGCCAAGGCAGGCAGATCACTTGAGGTCAGGAGTTCAAGACCAGCCTGGTCAACATGGTGAAACCCCATCTCTACTAAAAATACAAAAATTAGCCGGGAGTGGTGGCATGTGCCTATAGTCCCAGATATTCGGGAGGCTGAGGCAGAAATTAAACTCAGGAGGCAGAGGTCGCAGTGAGCCGGAGATCACGCCACTGCACTCCAGCTTGGGCAACACAGCAAGATTCCATCTCAAAAAAATAAATAAATTTTTTAAAATAATTAAATTAATTAAAAACTGCTGGCAATTCATAAGCAAAGGCACTTTGCACGAATAGTGCAAATTACACGAATAGTCACTGTATGGTCATCATATTCTTCACAACCATGTACTCACAGTTTTTTAAAAAGCCAGTTTCAGTTAAGAGGCAATACAAATTATGCATTGTGTTAAATCTCAACCCTTAAGAACAATTCTTTTGTAATATTGTGTGACAATATAGGAATTACACATAAAGCATTTTTACTGGCTGAGGAGAAGCACTTGAGTAACTGAGTTATGTGCCTGAACCATCTGTTTATTTTCACATAACACCATTTTATGTGCAAGAATGAGTAACAGACAACTATGTTTATTCAGACTTAGATATCTGGCAGACATTTCCTTCAAAATGAAAGTGAGTCTGAAACATCAAGGAAAACAAATGATAGTATTTGTTGCCAATGATAAAATTCCAACTTCCAAGAGAAAAATCAGAATTTTGGAAAACTTGTATCTGCTACCACGGGCTTGGCAGCTTTCCCATTCTTAAAGATTCTTCTGATGAGATAGTAACAAATACGATTTTTTCATATTGTACATTGAAATGGTCAACATTTGGAATAACTGAGTAGCTTAACTGAATCAATACTTCCCAAATGACAAATGCATGCTGGTATAAAATTATTCATGGCTAAAAGATTCACTCCAAAAGCAAGACAGATTAATGAATTTTAGTGTAATATTATGAAAGTTCACCGATGTAGCTTCAGATCCCACACTGCAATTAACTCATAAGAAATTACCACTCGTTGAATTTTGGTGCAGTATCAACGATGAATATTTGCAGTTATTGAAAAGACTATTAAAATACATTTTCCCATCTCCCATTGCATATTTGTGTAAAGCTGGATTTTCTTCACATAATTCCATGAAAACAACATATTGCAACAGATTGAATACAGATGCAAATAGAATCTGGTTTTCTTTTAGTAAGTCAAACATTAAAAAGATTTACAAACATGTAAAGCAATGTCATTCCTCATTAATTTTGTTTGGAAAGCTATACTTATTTTACATAAAAATATGTTATTTATGTTAATATGTAATGGGTTTTTAATGGATTGATAAGCAAGTTTTAAAAATTCCCAGTTGTGGCCGGACGCGGTGGCTCACGCCTGTAATCCCAGCACTTTGGGAGGCCGAGGCAGGTGGATCACCTGAGGTCAGGAGTTCGAGACCAGCCTGATCAACATGGAGAAACCCTGTCTCTACCAAAAATACAAAATTAGCTGGGGGTGGAGGCACATGCCTATAATCCCAGCTACTAGGGAGGCTGAGGCAGAAGAATTGCTTGAACCTGGGAGGTGGAGGTTGTGGTGAGCCGAGATCATGCCATTGCACTCCAGCCTGGGCAACAAGAGTGAAACTCTGCCTCAAAAAAAAAAAAAAAAATTCCCAGTTGTAATAGCTAGTATGATAAATATCAACAGAAACAGCCCACATAAACAAAAGCTCTTTGGGAAAAATACAATAATTAGCCAGGTGTGGTGGTGCCCACCCATGGTCCCAGATACTTGGAAGGCTGAGGTGGGAATCACTTGAACCTGGGAAGTCAAGGCTGGCAGTGAGTCATGGCTGTGCCACTGCACTCCAGCCTGGGCGACAGAGAAAGACACTGTCTCAAAAACAAAAACAAAACAAAACAAAAAACCCCCAAAAAACAAAAAAGCTCTTTGGGGTCTCAATAACATTTAAGAGTATACAAGGAGGCCAGGTGCAGTGACTCACACCTGTAATTTCAGCACTTTGGGAGGCTGAGGCAGAAGGATTGCTTGAGCAGAAGAGTTCAAGGTCAGCCTGGGCAACATAGTGAGACCTCGTCTCTATTTAAAATAAAAAAAATTAGCCAGGTGTGGTGGTGAGTGCTGTATTCCCAGCTACTTGGGAACCTGAGGCAAGAGGATCGCTTCAGCCCAGGAGTTTGAGCCTGCAGTGAGCTATGATGGCACCACTGCCCTCCGGCCTGGGCAACAGAGCAAGACCCTGTCTCAAAAAAAAAAAGAAAGAAGTCTTTAGTAAAGGGTTCTGTGTTGGAGATGAAGGGTATGGGCAATGAATGTTCAATCATGTTCTCCAGAGGCCTTCTTGAACTATCCCTGTCCTGAAAATATATTATAATGAGATCTTAAAAGAAGGTACCAATAACCACCATTTTTGTTTTTGAAAATAACCAGTTTCCAGGTTATTCTCACAAAATGTAAGCTGAACAGTTAGCATCTGTCTTATTGCAGAAGACGCTGAGGTAAAGAAAGGATAAGAGCACAGTATATGTTTCTAGAAAAATGAAATTAAAATTTCAGTTCTATATGATTTATGATTTAATTTTGAAAAAATTACTCTAATTTTATAATCAATTGTTTTACAACAAACAATTATCTGATTATAAGCTATTCATTTGTAGATTATCCATTTTAATCTTACAGTTAGGATTAAAGTTAATCTCACCTACACTTTTATAGTTAAAATTTCCTTCTCACCCAGTACCCAAGTCAGAGGTGCTCAAGGAATGCACCTGGCCTAGGTAAAACAAGATCTGGGTAGCAAAGCACGTGGCAAAATCCTATGAGTCATTTTATAGTCAAGCACATTGGAAAACCGGGTTATCTTTCATGCTCTTGATTTTTATACGCTCTTGATTAAAAAAAAAATTTAGACCAGGTGCAGTGGCTCACGCCTGTAATTCCAGCACTTCAGGAGGCCGAGGTGGGTAGATCACCTCAGGTCAGGAGTTCAAGACTAGCCTGGCCAACATGGTGAAACCCTGTCTCTACTAAAAATATAAAATTAGCTAGGTGTGGGGGTACAACCCCACCTACTCGAGAGGCTGAGGCAGAGGTTGCAGTGAGCTGAGGTAGAACCACTGCACTCCAGCCTGTATGACAAGAGTGAAACTCCATCTCAACAACAACAACAAAAAACTTAAGTCTACTCAGGCAAGGTGGCTATTGCCTGTAGTCTCAGCTACTCATGAGGCTGATGGGGGAAGACTGCTTGAGCCCAAGAGTTCAAGGCTACAGTGAACTATGATTGGACCACCGCACTCCAGTCTGGGTGACAAGGAGAGACCCTGTCACTAAAAAATAAAATAAAATAAAATAAATAAGAAAAAAAAAACAAAAAACCTAAGTCTATCTTATCTTCCCAAGTGGGTTACAGGTTCCTTAATGATAGGTACCACCTTCTCTTTGGTATCTCAAGAGTCTGGTATGATGCCTTTTGCATAGGAAGCCCTTGGTGTTCATTTGCTAATGATGATTATTCTTCAACTCCAACTCCCAAATAAATTCATTACATTCTGCTTTCCAAACTGACTTTTGCTGCTAATTTCCTTTTTCTTCTAATTCCTTCTTTCAAAATATTTCTTCCTTTTTCTTTTTTTTTCTTTTTTTTTTTTGTGGAGACAGGGTCTCACCCTATCACCAAGGCTGAGTGCAGTGGTGCAATCACGGCTTACTGCAGCCTTGACCACCCAGGCTCAACCGATTGTCCCACCTCAGCCTCCCAAGTAGCTGAGACTACAGGCATGTGCCACCATACCTAATTTTTATTTTGACAGGGTCTCACTATGTTGCCCAGGCTGGTCTCGAACTCCTGGACTCAAGTGATCCACCTGCCTCAGTCTCCCACAGTGCTAGGATTTCAGGTGTGAGCCACTGTGCCTGGCCTCTTCCTTCTACTAATTGCTCTATGCTACGACCCTGGTCCAATTCCCACCATCTCACCCTTTTAAATCTTGTCTCTGGTCATTATTTCTTCAAGTCTACCAAATGATTCATGACAAATCAAGATTATAAATATACCAGTTTTATCATCTCCCTCCCCAGGCCAAACTTTTACCATGAAGCACAAGGAGCCTACTGCTAATGGCTTCTTCCCCAATAATCCTATTCTTTTTACCCAAAATATACAAAATATAAATTTGCTCTGAACACTCTCTGTAGAGGTTTACTGAGCTACCAAAAGACTTATGCTTTCACCCCAAAGCAAACTTACATTCATGATTATCCAGTCATAACCTTCCCCTTCTCCAACTATCCAATATTATCTCACCTATGATACGAGACCCTATTCCACATAAGGGGGCTTTCACTGTTACGAAGCCACATCATTATTAACCCCAAAGCCTTACTCATGTTACGCCGTCTCTCCATCTGAAACCTTGGCTTGCTTCTCTAAAAAACCTTAGAAGCTAACATTCATCTTGGCTGTCTATAGCCTAGAAAAGAAATTATTGTCTACATCATGAATTCTGATACTTGTATTTTCATACACTATACAGCACCTGACATAAGATTTTAGACTCAGAGAGAGGTGCCCAACATATTTTCACAAATTTGATATTATTTTGTTTCAATGTTCTCAAAAAATAGGGTCTTGGTCCTATATTTCTACATCCCTTTAATTTATGATTCCCTATCCCTTGGTCAGAAGTTGGGGTCCTAAAAAACCACAAGGCTGGGCGCGGTGGCTCACGCCTGTAATCCCAACACTTTCAGATGCCGAGGCAGGGGGATCACAAGGTCACGAGATCGAGACTATCCTGGCTAACATGGTGAAACCCAGTCTCTACTAAAATTACGAAACATTAGCCAGGCGTCGTGGCAGGTGCCTGTAGTCCCAGCTACTGGGGAGGCTGAGACAGGAGAATGGTGTGAACCCAGGAGGCAGAGCTTGCAGTGAGCCGAGATCACGCCACTCCACTCCCGCCTGGGCGACAGAGCCGGACGCCGTCTCAAAAAAAAAAAAAAAAAAAAAAAAAAAAACATAAGTAATTTTCCCCCCTCTGGCCCCAGGGCCCCAGGGACCAGACGGAATGACTGGTGATTGACTGCTGTTCAGACACAATGGGCCTCTTGGTGAAGGGGAAGAATAAAAGCATGCCATAACTCCCACTCTGCTGGCTTTGAAATGAACTGGCTTTCTTAAAGCTGTAGAATTATGATATTTTCCTGGTTTTGCCAGATCCCCATGAACCCACATAATAAGGCTTGTTTTCCTGTCTATTTTCAGCAGGGTAACTGTTTTGATAAGCTTTATTACCTGGTGGACTGCTATTTTATTGGTTATTTCTACATAGTAAAGGTGAATCTTCAAAAACATATATAATTTGGAACCTGGAAAGTACTTTAGAAATTATTTGGTTCAATACCCTTTTTATCTTAAAATTCATTTTATTATTTTTCGAGGCAGGGTCTCAGTCTGTTACCCAGGCTAGAAGGCAGTGGCTCAATCACTGCACATTGTAGCCTCGACTTCCCAGGCTCAAGCGATCCTCCTGCCTCAGCCTCCTGAGTAGCTGGGACTACAGGCGTGTGCCACTGTGCCCAGCTAATTTTTTTTTTTTTTTAATTGTGGAGATAAGATCTCATTTGTTGCCCAAGCTGGCCTCAAACTCCTGGGCTCAAGTGATCCTCCCACCTAGGCCTCCTAAACTGCTGAGATTAAAGGTGTGAGTCACCATATTCTGCCTCAATGTCCCTATTCTATAACCCTGTTACTGATGCATAAGTCTCTGTTTTTCATCAGAAAGAGTCCTACAAGCTATTCCCCTGGGATCCTAGGTGATTCCTTAGGAAAGGATCACTTTTTCCATTAGATCAGTGTCTTCAAAATAACTAGTGGTCATTCCCAGACTTCTGAAATACCAATATGAGGAACTCCTGGAATAGTAAGACCAGATTTTGAGAACAGAAAAATAGGAAGTGTGGTGACCCTTAGGGTCAGCCTGAGCCTTTGACTCATGCAGAATTAATCCCAGCCACACTGCTTGTTTCTTCTGGTTGGATTTTTTTATTTGGACAGGAAATGCATTAGGAATAAAATGATAAGAAGGAACGCAGGTCTTCTTAGAATCGGATATGAGCAGTCTGACTGCAGTCCTGGGTTCCTCACAACCTCCTTTTGGGACTCTCTCTAAATGCCAGGGAACTACATGCTTTATGCAGCCTGACCACATACGAGCCATGTCAGAACTTCCTTCCTGAGAGCTCACATTCATGGCATCACAAATTTACAACACATGTGCTTTGACTGATAAATACCACTGGTCAATGTATTTTCTATTGGCCTTTTGTTTGAGGGGGCAGGTGATCTAGAAACATGAGGTTATGGCCAATGGATGAGCATTCTGTGTTATGTGAGGCAATTATTAGTGATATTCTATCACTTGTCATAATATGCACTAACTTTTTTCTCTCCTCTTTCTCTGTCTTTTCCTTGTCCTAGTCTCTTTTTTTTTTTTTTTTTTTTGAGACAGAGTCTTGCTCTGTCGCCCAGGCTGGAGTGCAGTGGTGCGATCTCAGCTCGCTGCAACTTCTGCTTCCTGGGTTCGAGTCATTCTTCCACCTCAGCCTCCTGAGTAGCTGGGATTACAGGCGCCTGCCACTGCACTGGTGGAGATGGGGTTTCACCATCTTGGCCAGGGTGATCTCAAACTCCTGACCTCGTGATCCACCTGCCTCGGCCTCCCAAAGTGCTGGGATTACAGGCGTGAGCCACCGCGCCCAGCCTCCTTGTACTAATCTCTTAACCGCTTTTGTTCTTTGCTCCCCTCCGCCCCCAGCCTCCTTGTACTAATCTCTTAACCGCTTTTGTTCTTTGCTCCCCTCCGCCCCCCACCTTTCTTTTCTCCTCTCCGTTTTTTTTTTTTTTTAGGACAGTCAGGGGCACTGGCC
>NW_016803361.1:4016762-4039736 GCF_001698545.2 Rhinopithecus bieti
CTGCCTCAGCCTCCCAAGAAGCTGGGATTACAGGTATGCACCATCATGCCCAGCTAATTTTGTATTATTAGTAGAGATGAGGTTTCATCATGTTGGCCAGGCTGGTCTCGAACTCCTGACCTCAGGTGATCCACCCGCCTAGGCCTCCCAAAGTGCTGGGATTACAGGCATGAGCTACCATGCCTGGCCCCACATACTCTTAAGGTTTCCAAATCCCCTCCTGACATATTCCATCATCAACATTTCATTTACAGACACACTGATCTAATGGAAAAAGTGATTTTCAGTCTAGGAAGTTGAAGCGTCATCCCAAGCACTAGACTTGAAAAACAGGAAGCCTAGATGCAAGTATGATAAACTGTACCTGGCATAAAACAATACTTTCATTTTTTAGTGATTTTGTTTCCCACCAGTAAAATTAATACCTGTTGATGTGACTTGTCATGTACAGAAAAGAGAAATTAAAATAATTTGTGTCACAAGCTAAGTTTCCCAGAAAAAGACAAATTGCATAGGTATAACTAACTTCTCCATCCTCAAAGGTTTGTGTTTCCAAATTAAAAGACGGAGCTAAAAAAGATGTGAAAGCTTCATTTCCTTCTATGCCTTTCATAGAAGGAAAGCTGACCGGTCAGTGTGTTTACTGGCAGTAGATTATCACAGAGAGGAGAACAAGATAAAACCATGGATAATTAGTACATCTGGTGCTAGTCTCTCTTTCCCAATGTATCTCCCTGCCCTGCATCCTTTTCCTCTGGATTCCACTTACATCTTTAAGCTTAATAGGCTTAATTGGTTAAAAGGTAGTCAAGATAAAATCTACAGATTCCAGGTCCTGGCCTGAACTTGAGTCAGTCTTTGGACAGGTGACTCATGATGCCAGGTTCTTTCTGAGAATCTCTCGGATGGCCATGCTTCCTAAGAAAAGTCCACGCTACCCACACCCTCTGAACAGCTCAGCGGAAGCCACTGCACTCTTGTCCTTTCTCCATTCCATCAGATATGGACTACAGACTCCACTGGGAGAGCTATGAGTAAGGACAGATAGGGTACACGTTATAATCTGTTCATCTATTTCTGTCTACCTTCCCAACACTGATTAGCAAGAAAGTATACAGGACTGAGGTAGATACTGAGTATAAAGTGAAGTGCAAGAAACCCTCAAAACAACAGAGCATGGTGGCGTTTTCTCTTATTAATCCTTTCTTTTTTTGAAACAAGGTCTTGCTCTGTTGCCCAAGCTGGAGTGTAGTGGCGTAAACACAGCTCACTGCAGCCTCAACCTCCTGGGCTCAGGCTCCTGCCTCAGTCTCCTGAGTAGCTGGGACCACGGGCATGCACCACTGATATGCACCACTATGCCTGGCTAATTTAAATTTTTTAATTTTTAAAAAAATTTTTTATTTTTTTGTAGAGACAAGGTCCTGCCATGTTGCCCAGGCTGATCTCAAACTCCTGGGCTCAAGGGATACTCTTGCCTTTGGCCTCCCAAAGTGCTAGGATTACAGCCATGAGCCACTGTACCCAGCTTCTTATTAATCCTAATGATACTTCTTAAAGTTAAATAAGGTCTGTAATCCCAGCTACTCAGGAGACTGAAGTGGTAGCATCACTTGAGGCTAGGAGTTTCAGACCAGCCTGGGCAACACCGTTGAGACCCTGTGTTTTAAAAAAAATAAAACAAAATTTGTGTAATAAAAAATAAATAATCCCAGCACTTTGGGAGACCGAGGTGGGCAGATCACAAGATCAGGAGTTCGAGACCAGCCTGACGAATATGGTGAAATCCCATCTCTGCTAAAACTACAAAAATTAGCCGGGTGTGGTGGCAGGTGCCTGTAGTCCCAGCTACTCAGGAGGCTGAGGCACGAGAATCACTTGAACCTGGGAGGCGGCAGTTGCGGTGAGCCGAGATCGCGCCACTGCACTTTAGCCTTGACAGAATGAGACTCTGTCTCAAAAAACAAATAAACAAACAAACAAAATAAAACAAAATTTAAAAATAAAGAAATTCTCAAAATAGATTTTGAGGATTAAGGTCAAAATTCATTATTCCATTCTTATCACTAAGGGTTACAGAAGTTTGCTAGGTTTTTCTGGGGGGGGGTGTGTGTACATGATTTAAGAAGTCAAGCCTCTCCCTTTTGTGCCATATGCCAAAGAGCAAGTCATATTAATAACACACCTAATAACTTCTACTGTTTTGATGACTGAGTCATCACCAAATTGGATTGACCAGAAGCTTCTGTCTATGGAACACTACTGGTTTCTCTGTTTACGCAGAACAGACTTAAGGACACTTGCTGAAATGGTTTATAGTTTATAGTTCATTCATCTCATCAGAGTGCAAGAAGGGAGAAATACTTGGAAAATCATGGAGAGACAGCTACGACTACCTGTTTTAATGTATATTTATTGATTTATTTTTGTTTTTTGAGACAAGGTCTCACTGCCACCCTGGCTGGAGTGCAGTGATGTGATCATAGCTTACCAAAGCTTCCAACTCCTGGGCTCAAGTGATCCTCTTGCCGCAGCCTCCTGAGTTGCTAGGACTATAGGTGAATACCACCATGCCTGGCTAAATATGACTATCTGTTTTAAATCACTTCCCTTTAAACTCGCTCTGATGAGACAGTAGTAAAATGGGGATGTTTTGCACCTGTCTCTTAATTTCCATATCAAAATTCCTGCTCTACTATTACGCATTAATAAATGGTAACATTGTTAGCAAAGCCGTATCCAGCTTTTTTCTTTTTTTTTCTCCCTCCCCCGATGCCCCATATCAGTTTTTAAAAGGAAAAAAGAGAAATAAAGCCTGAAGTTGGTCAGGTGCAGTGACTCATGCCTGTAATCCTAGCACTTTGGTAGGCTGAGGCAGGCAGATTGTTTGAGCCCAGGAGTTTGAGACCAGCCTGGGCAACACGGGAAAACCCCATCTCTACCAAAACTACTAAAAACTAGCCCAGGGTGGTAGCATGTGCTTGTGGTCCCAGCTACTCAGGAAGCTGAGGTAGGAGGACTGTTTGAGCCTGGGAGGCAGAGGGTGTAGTGAGCTGAGATCACACCACTGCACTCCTAGGCAACAGAGTGAGAGTATGAGAGAGAGAGAGAGTATGAGAGAGAGAGAGAGTATGAGAGAGAGAGAGTATGAGAGAGAGAGAGAGTATGAGAGAGAGAGAGAGAGAGAGAGAGAATATGAGCCTGAAGTGTGGTTACAGCATGGGGGAAGTGGAAAGACAATCGTGGACTTATAATATGATGAGCTCACATTCTGAGGCCAAGACTTCTCACCTTTAGCCAACAGTCTTTGAATTTTGCTCTCATTATTTATAAAATACAGTTAATAATCCCCACTTTCCTACCTCCCAGGTCTGTGCTGAGGATCAAGTGAGAATATATTTGTGAGAAAATACTGTGGAAATTGTAAAATGGTACTAAACTATAAGGCATCATTATGTCCACGCTACTTTGGTATTGCCGAGGACTCTCTAGAGGTTAAGCCACTTCACAAATTCAAAAAGGATATGGTGGCCGGGCGCGGTGGCTCAAGCCTGTAATCCCAGCACTTTGGGAGGCCGAGACGGGCGGATCACGAGGTCAGGAGATCGAGACCATCCTGGCTAACACGGTGAAACCCCGTCTCTACTAAAAAATACAAAAAACTAGCCAGGCGAGGTGGCGGGCGCCTGTAGTCCCAGCTACTCGGGAGGCTGAGGCAGGAGAATGGCGTAAACCCGGGAGGCGGAGCTTGCAGTGAGCTGAGAGCCGGCCACTGTACTCCAGCCTGTGTGACAGAGCGAGACTCCGTCTCAAAAAAAAAAAAAAAAAGGATATGGTTGTTGAAATGGGCAGACTCCAAAAATCTCATTTCAAATAGTCTACTATTTGATGAGCAGCTTACCTCGATGGAGGGGAAGACTATCCAATTCTTGGGATGTGAATTCACAAATGCATACAAACAGCCTCTCTCCTTCTTTTAGACTGGGAATGGTCACAATTTCCACAAAACTGCTGGGGAACTGTCCTGAAAATAAAAGCAAGCATATTAAATTTTAATACTGAAATTTCTTTTTCCATCTGTGTACAAGGACAAAAACTTTTCTTCTGAGTCCATGTATAGACCCTAACTTGAAAACTCTGTGAAAACTCATAATTGGAGAATCTGTTGGAGAGAAGTATAGTGCACAAAACTAGATGCATGTAGAACAGAGAGAATGCAATTCAATTCCATATGCATTTACTGGGGGATGCTATATGCAAAGCACACCGCAGAGGAAAACATAAGTAAGATAGTTTTGGTCTTCAAAGATCTAAAAACCTAGTTCAGACAAAAAGTCGAATTCAGACACAAATAATAATTCAATCCTGAAATCTGGTATCACAACGTAAGTACACAAATTGTCACGGAAGTTCGAAGAAGGTAGGTAATAGGTCAGGAAGAACATAAAAAACTTTACGAAAACAATAGTATTTGAATCTGAAGGTGGATAAGGTTTTAATTGGTGGTGGTAGAAAGACAGGGCCTGCCAGTTGGAAAGTATCAGAAAGTATCAGAAAGTCTGATTGATTCTACCTTCTATCTCTGGGTCTGTTTATCTCCAGACCCACCACCTTGGTCCATGCCATCACCATTTCTCAACTGGATTACTGCAGCAACCTTCCAAATGCTTCCCTGCCTTCAATTTTGTCCCTTTCTATCATTCTTAAGTCTGCAGCAGTGAGTTTTCTAAAATTCAAATCTGATAATGTTCAAAGCACTTTCAGGGTTTCCCATTTCCTTCATTCCTTACCACGGCATACTCTGTCTCCCATGATCCAGCTTTTGCTCATCTCTCCAGCCCACCTTTCCCCCTCAACCACTCACACCTCACGCCCTACTAAACTTCTCTAGGTCCCCTGTGTTCTCACACTCCAGGGACCTTCAACAAGCAGTCCTCTCTGCCTACCATCTTTGCCTTGCTAACTCCTTCTCATCATTTTTGTCTCAGCTATCATTTCTACTGGGAAATAATTTATTTATCTCTCAAATATGGGTTAAGTGTCAACAGAGTGTGCTTGAAGGACTCCAACCCAGACTTACATAAATATGAATATATGCAGGTTAAGGATTGGATTAACACAGATGCATGCGGTGTGGGAAAAGCTTCCACCCTTCTCTAGGCTAATTAATGAAAGAAATTGATGTGAACATGTGTCTTACAGAATTGAAGAAAGCTAACCAGGTACATGGAATGTGGGAGGTAGGTAGCATGTAGTAGGGTAAAGGATAACTTTAATAAATTTGGGCCAGCCATGGATCCAGGAAGGAATGAACAGGATGAATCATGCTCCTTTGAAGAAAATGAGAGAAAGATCACTTCTCAGCCTTTTGCCTAAGATCAAGTGAAGAATGAAAGAAAGGGTAGAAAATGTTCAAAGAAGACAGCCAGAGAAAACAAGGTGGAGAGCACCTTGTGTTCCACAAATCATAAAGCTGGTTATGAAAAGCAGTAGTAAACAACAGGTTCTGAAGAAAGGAATAACACATGTTTTGAGAAGAAGAATAATAGCACTGAACACAAAGGATAAAGACCTGGGAAGGGAAAGTGGGGGAAAGGGAAAGACTTGGATAGAAACCTGGGCTGGGGCAGCTGGTGTCCAGCAGTGCGGCCTCTTGAAGGAAGCAACACAGAGAGATGGAATGGTAACAGAAATCTTCCCCTAATGGTAGAGACCACATATGAATACAGAAGGAAAACACAAAAGGATTCTGAAATTTATTGACTTGGGCTTCCCACTTAGCTAGCTTTCTTTTCTTTCTTTCCTTCTCTTCCTCCCTCCTGTCCTTTCTTATTTATTTATTTATTTATTGAGATGGTGTCTTGCTATGTTGACCAGGCTGGTTTCAAACTCTTGGCCTCAAGCAATCCTCCCATCTCAGCCTCCCAAAGTGCTGGGATTATAGGCATGGGCCACCGTGCCCAGCCTTTATTTTTATTTTTATTATTTATTTATTTGAGACAGAGTTTTGCTCTTGTCGCCCAGGCTGGAATGCGATGGCACAATCTCAGCTCACTCCAACCTTCGCCTCCTGGGTTCAAGCAATTCTCCAGCCTTGCCTCCTGAGTAGCTGGGATTACAGGCATGCATCACCACAGCCGGCAAATTCTGTATTTTTAGTACAGACAGGATCTCACTATCTCACCATGTTGACCAGGCTGGTCTTGAACTCCTGACCTTAGGTGATCCACCCACCTCAGCCTTCCAAAGTGCTGGGATTACAGGCATGAGCCACTGCCCCCAGCTAGGAATAATTTTCTTTCTTTCTTCTTTTTGAGACAGGGTCTCACTCTGTCGCCAAAGCTGGAGTGCAGTGCTAGTCTTTATTTTTAATATGGAAAGAAGTCAGGGCCTGTGGTCCATTATGAGTCTCTTACTTACCTGTAACATCCTCCTTCTTTCCTAGAAGCCAAAATTCATCCACCACTGCCAGCACCTCAATAACATCTCCCACAAAGAGCGGCAGTTCTTCTGACACGCTAGGGCAGAAGTCAAAAATGGCTCGAACCACTGAGCCGGCCTCCATGTTTTATAACCTGGAAAGAAAGATCAAGAGAAACAGAAAACATCAATATTTAAGACACTGCAATATAGATCTATTTCTTGGGAATGATAAAGCTTAAGATATAAATATTCTTAAAATGAAGCCAAAGCTAAGCAAATAAGTTAGTACTTCCTATTTTATTTTTGAGACAGGGTCTCACTCCCATCGCCCAGGCTGGAGTGCAGTGGAGCAATCACGGCTCACTGCAGCCTCGACTTCCGGGGCTCAGGTGATCCTCCCAGCTCAGTCTCCCAAGAAGTTTGGGCTACAGGCATGTGCCACCATGTCCAGCTAATTTTTGTATTTTCACTAGAGGCAGGGTTTCACCATGTTGCCCAGGCTGGTCTCAAACTCCTGGGCTCAAGCAATCTGCCCACCTTGGCTTCCCAAAGTACTGGGATTACAGGCATGCTCCACTGTGCCTGGCCTCATATTTTAAAATATCAAAGTTATTTCTGATTTCTTTTTCCTTTTTTTTCACGGGAGGGACACAGTCTCGCTCTGTCACCCAGGCTGGAGTACAATGGTGTGATCATAGCTCACTGCAGCCTCCAGCTCCTGGGCTCAAGTGATCCTCCTACCTTAGCTTTCTGAGTAGCTAGAACTACAAGGTGCACACCACTGTGCCTGGCTTTTTTTTTTTTTTCTGAGATGAAACCTCGCTGTGTGTTCCACGCTGGAGTGCAGTGGCACAATCTCAGCTCACTGCCACTTCCGCCTCCTGGGTTCAAGTGATTCTTGAGGCTCAGCCTCCCAAGTAGGTGGGACTACAGGCATGCGCCACCATGCCCAGCTAATTTTTGTATTTTTAGTAGAGACGGGGTTTTGCCATGTTGGCCAGGCTCATCTCAAACTCCTGGCCTCAAGTGATCCGCCCACCTCAGCCTCCCAAAGTGCTGGGATTACAGGCGTAAGACACCATGCCTACCCTTTTTTTTTTTTTTTTTGTAGAGATGATATCTCACTTTGTTACCTAGGCTAGTGTTGAACTCCTGGCTTCAGTGATCCTCCTGCTTCGGCCTCCCAAAGTGTTGGGATTCCAGGCATGAGACACCATACCTGGTCTAATTTAAAAATAATAATTTCCTCATATATTTTTCATTTGGCCCTCAAAGGAATTCAGGAATTACAAAAAAAAACAAACAACAACAAAAAAAACCTAGACCTCACAGTGATAGAAAAGATTCAAGTCAGCAAATGTAGGATTTTCAGAATGCCTGAAGAGGGCAGTAAGGAAATTAACATTTTTAAAGCACCAGACAACACGGTAATTTTAAAATACAATACTTTAAAAAGTAGAGATTTTAAATATGGCATTCCCCATAATGATCTTAAAGATTAGGATACTAAGGCTCAGTATAGTTAGAAAACATTGTTTGTCCAAGATCACAGGACTCACAGCAGCAGGGCCAGGACTCAAACTGAGGGCATTCTGGTTCCTACCTACTGAGACTATCTGCAAACAAATGTACCACAACCTGAAGAGTAACAGCAGGACCATGCCTCAAAGGCCTAGATGGAAAACCTATTGGGGGCTGGCGCGGTGGCTCGCACCTGTAATCCTAGCACTTTGGGAGGCCGAGGTGGGCAGATCACCTGAGGTCAGGAGTTTTGAGACCAGCCTGGACAACATGGTGAAACCCCGTCTCTACTAACAATACAAAAATCAGTCAGGCACAGTGGTGGGTGCCTATAATCCTAGCTACTTGGGAGGCTGAGGCAGGATAATCGCTTGAACCCGGGAGGCAGAGGTCGCAGTGAGCCGAGATCCGCCATTACATTCCAGCCTGGGCAACGAAGTAACACTCCGTCTCAGAAAAGGAAAAAGGAAAAGGAAAGGGAAAACCTATTGAATGGCTCATGTCTGTAATCCTAGCACTTTGGGAGACAGAGGCTGGAGGATCAATTGCAGTCAGGAGTTCAAGACCAGCCTGGGCAACACAGCAAGACTTCATCTCTATTTTATTTTTTAAAAGTTAGAAAAGTAAAAATCTGTAAGAAAGGAAGAAAGGACTATGTAGATGGCACCTCCAGATGAGATTTAGCATCCTATGCCAGATCAAGTATGTGTTCTCAGTTCATAGAAGTCAGGGCCCCAACCCCGGAGAGTATCCTTGTACTGTTACGGTGTCTGTGCTGTAATAGGACAATGTGTCCACTACCTTGATGCATGTGGCTGGGGAACATAATTATGTACTGAAGCAGCAGAAAGATAGGACATAAGTAGTGGACATCTATCCACCTGTAGATAATCAGCCTTGATGATAGCTACATTTCTCCCTAGGTCTCTTAAAGGAACAGCTGAAGATCACCAGAGTACCCAGGCCTGAAATCTATTTTTCTTTTCTTTTCTTTTCTTTTTAGAGATGGGGTCTTGCTCTGTTGCCCAGGCTGGAGTGCAATCATAGCTCACTGCAGCCTTGAACTCCTGGGCTCAAGTGATCCTCCTGCCTCAGCCTCCCAAGTACAAGTCTATTTTTCTTTAATCAGCTCAAGTACTTATTTGGTCTTGGTAGAGATGAATGAGGACTCTAACTTCCATCTCACACAAAACCATCATCACATCAAAAAGCATGAAGTGCCTAATTACAAAAAAAGATGGTGGTAGCTCTGTTAATTTTATTTATTTATGAGACCGGGTCTTATTCTGAGGCCCAGGCTGGAGTGCAGTGGCTCACTGCAGCCTTGATATCCCGGGCTCAAGCAATCTTCCCACCTCAGCCTCCTGGGTACCTATGGCTACAGGTATGCATAACCATGCCCAGATGATATTTTTGTATTTTTTTGTAGAGACAGGGTTTTACTATGTTGCCCAGGCTGGTCTCAAACTCCTGGGCCACCCACCTTGACCTCCCAAAGTGCTAGGGTTACAGGCAGAAGCCACCATACCTGACGTCTGTTAATTTACAATCCAGCCAGGTGCGGTGGCTCACGCCTGTAATCCCAGCACTTTCGGGAGGCCAAAGCGGGCGGATCACCTGAGGTTGGGAGTTTGAGACCAGCCTGACCAACATGGAGAAACCCCGTCTCTACTAAAAATACAAAGTTAGCCGGACGTGGTGGCGTATGCCTGTAATCCCAGCTACTCCGGAGGCTGAGGCAGGAGAATCACTTGAACCCAGGAGGCGGAGGTGCGGTGAGCCAAAATCGCACTATTGCATTCCAGCCTGGGCAACAAGAGCAAAACTACATCTCAAAAAAAAAAATTATATCCAAGAACACACTGATGTGGATAAACATATTAGGCATATAATAAATCACTGAGTATATTCATATGGTGTACCTAGAAGATGTTAATAAATCATGCTACACAATCAAACATTACCTATTTAATTTGTACTGTCAAGCAAAGGTAGGTTATCTTTGTGTTACTTATTGCAGACTTTTTGTCTATAAGATGACTTGAGTCCACAGTGGAAAAAAGAAGTGGTAAGTGGGTATTTCCCACAGATGCTACTCACACATTTTCTCTAAGTATTACCAAAAAAAAATCTAATTATAATTACATGCTGAGGAGGCAGCATATATGAATGTAAAGCACTAGACTTCTGGAGTCAGAGAGACCCAGGTCCACAGCCCAGCTCCACTATTTATTAGCGATTTCACCTTGGACATCTTACTTAAACTCTCTGGGCTTCAGTTTCCTCATCCAGAAAAAATGGAGATAATCATACTTTCATAATAATAATCAAGACTATTAAAGTTATAATAGTGCCTAACATTCATTGAGTACTTCCTAGGTACATGCATTGTATCATGTACTTCCCTGAGTCCTCACAAGGACCCTATCATATGTTATTGGTTCCATTTGGCAGGTGGGGACACGGGATCAGAGATGATAGCTGTCCAAGGTCACATAGTAAGTCAGAGGTGTAATGGGAAACCAAATCTGTCTGTCTCCAAAGCCTTAACCAGTATGCTAACAGTGTGAAGGCACCTAGGTCAGGGCTGGTATAGTAGCTGCTCAATAAACGTTAGCCATTATTACAATGCATCATTTCCATAATCAACCGCAAGCTCAAATTTCTGTCACTGCTATAGCATTTCCAGAGAATGTGCTATTTCAAACATATAAACACTACAGAGCTTACCATTTCAACATGTCAAAACCTGGTTAACTTTGATTGTTTAAAAATAGACACACTCCAGACTTCCCTGACTTTTTTATTAGAAGACCTTGAACATGATTTACTCTTTGGCTGATGGGTCCAAGTTCATTATTAAGACTACACATTACTGTATTAAGCTGTGATACACAATACCAGCACTGTCTATCTTTTAGGCCTTTCTCTTTCAATGTCAGCCTACCCTCTGCTCTCCTCCGTCAACTTTTCCACCCCCTTGCTACATTGCTGCTTATGATCTGCTACAGAGGGGAGACCACACACACACTACCAAAATTATACATAGTTCCCAGATAAATAAAAGTAAACAAGCTCTAAATGCGAGGCTAACAAACTCTGCTGTGGTGGGAAAGGACACGTGTTCATGGTAGAGTTTTTCAACAGTTATTTTTATGTGCACTGAGGCCCCTTTCTTACTTTCTGGCTGTCTTCCAGAGGACTGAAGTTGCCAGATGTCAGATTTCCACATAAGGGTAGTGTCCTAAGTATTTAAAAAAAAAAAAAAAAAAAAAAACACATAATGTCTTGCAAACTTCTTAGCCATCTAGATGGTTATATGTTATTAAAACAATTCCTTAACCTTGGGCCAATGTAGATACTATTTTTCTTCTTATACCACATTTTCTCAAATTTCATCTATCAGACTAAATATATCTAATTATCTAAAACATCAAGTAAAGAATTAGCATAAGCCCCATATGATTACTTAGAGAACTACCCTATTACACAAAGGGAGTAACGCTTGTAATCTGAAAGAATTAAAGCTTCTCCCAGAGAACCTTTCACTCTACCAGAAAATGACTCAGAAGCAGAGGAGAATCTGGCTCAATACTTTTACTGACTGACCTCCTACTCCACTGGAATGAGTGCGTAATCGCTGAGGAGCACACACCCCAGAAGGGTACTGAAGTCACGGCCTCGCTAAATGACATGATTCATGTGTGAGACCCGAAAGTATGTATAATATGATGAATCTCGTCTGTCTTCTCTGCCCTGTATACACTATGAAAAGCAGCTACTCTTATTCATGCCAGAGCCATTTTAGAAGTCTGAACATATATTTTGAAACAATCATAAATGGCTTCTATAAGCTGTTCCACCAACTCCAGATGGAAGTAAAAAGAACTGCAGAGGAAATCAGAACACAGATGGGCTTGAGAGAACACCGAGGAAATTACTGCCTAGATGGCATGATTTCAGGGACAGCAGGAAAATTTGCTATGAAAACACCATCTTCTTCCCTTTCTGGTGAATGCCTGTCTTTCCACCTTTAGAGAATCATTCTCATTTGAAATATAAATATCTTTGGAAAGAAAATTCTACAAACCCTTTTAGAATGTAAACTCTGTAAAGGAAGAGATTTGTTTTGTTTACTGGTCTACAGCTGTGCCTGGCACATAAAATATTCTCAGATTTTTGGTGAACAAATGATTTGTTGAAGTTTGGGAAAATATATGAAACTATATTTTTATTCTTTTTTTTTTTTTTTTTTTTTTTGAGGCGGAGTCTCGCTCTGTCGCCCGGACTGGAGTGCAGTGTCCAGATCTCAGCTCACTGCAAGCTCCGCCTCCCGGGTTCACGCCATTCTCCTGCCTCAGCCTCCCGAGTAGCTGGGACTACAGGAGCCCGCCACCTCGCCCGGCTAGTTTTGTATTTTAGTAGAGACGGGGTTTCACCGTGTTAGCCAGGATGGTCTCGATCTCCTGACCTCGTGATCCGCCCGTCTCGGCCTCCCAAAGTGCTGGGATTACAGGCTTGAGCCACCGCACCCGGCCTATTTTTTTATTCTTATCTTTTAAAAATGTTTTTCCAATAATCCAACCTGTCACAATATATGAAACTATTCATATCAAAATCTCAAGTTCTACTTATCTACAACTACATCTCTTCCCTACAAATAGTTTTACCTTCCAGCTTGTCTATCTATGTATGGCACTGGCAACAGTGCCATAGAAATGTCATAAAACTCTTCCAGGTCAAGCATTAGTATCTTGGACTTCTTCATCCTCTATGGCAGATGGTACACTAAGAACAATAGCTACTGTATGATTATCCACCAAGTATCAGACACTGATCTAGGAGCTTAAATCCTCACGACTCTGCAGGGTAGACAGCAAGTCTCCAAAGCCAGGGTGCCTGGGTTCAAAACCCAGCACCACAACTGAGCAATTTACTCAATCTCTTTAGCTGACAAATAGCTAAACCAGAACTCAAATTCAGGCCTGTTCGATTCCCATGACCACGTTCTTTTATGGCAAACATCACTTTTCTTAAACCTCATTGGTTCTTCCTTCAACATCCTCTAGACTTCCATTTTTCTGTTTCTCCAACATTTCACTATGAAAATTTTCAAACAGTGAGGTTGAAAGAATTTTACACCCACCACCTAGATTCTAGTATTAACATCTTACTGCAGTTACTTTACCACATATTATCTATCCCTTTATTCATTTATCAATTTGTGTTATTTTTTGGATGCATTTCAAATACATATATATTTTTTATTTTGATGCACTTCAAAATAAACCACAAACATTTCCCACCAAACTTCGACATACATATCTTAACTAGAGTCCAATATTTTATTTACAGTTTTTGTTGTTGTTGGTTTTCTTTTTTGAGACAGGGTCTCTGTCACCTAAGCTAAAGTATAGTGGCGTGATCTTGGCTCACTCCAACCTCTGCCTCCCAGGCTCAGGTGATCCTCCCACCTCAGCCTCCTGAATATCTGGGATCACAGGCGTGTACTACCACACCTGGCTAATTTCTTTGTAGAGGTGAGGTTTTGCCATGTTGCCCAGGCTCGTCTTGAACTCCCCGACTCAGGTGCTCTGCCGTCCTCGGCCTCCCAAAGTGCTGGGATTACAGGTGTGAGCCACCATGCCCAGCCAGCAGTTTTTTGTTTTGTTTTGTTTTTTTAAGTATCTTTTTCCTCTCCCTACTGGCCAAGGAATTACAAATTCCTACTGGCCAAGGAATTACAAATTAAAATACAAGGAATTACAAATTAAATACAAATTAAATACAATTAAATACAAATTAAATTAAATACAAATTAAATACAACTAAATACAAATTAAATTAAATACAAATTAAATACAATTAAATAAAATTAAATACAAATTTAATTACAAATTAAAATACAAAACAAAATACAATACAAATTCCTACTGGCCAAGGAATTACAAATTAAAATACAAGGAATTTTAACAGAATTGCAGCTCTGTTCTCCCCACTAAAATAGCAGTAAACCTGATTAATCTTTCTAAAATGTCAATTTTTATATATAACACAGTTGGATAAGAATTTACACGTCTTCCTATTTTCTATAATTCATACATTCAACAAATATTTATCAAGCCAAATGGCATCAACCAAAGCCCTATGCAAACTAAAAATTTGGCGTGACTGGGTAAATGAATCATTTGATGACCCTTTACCCAACACTCTAAGTATTTACTCTCTAATCCTGTTGGTGGCAGACAGTAGCATTTAGAGTCTCCTCTATTGTCCTAAGCAATTCAACTCCTATCACCAAGTATCTACCCAACTGGGAAAAAAATAAAGCCTGAGCACTAATCTCAAAAGGAGACACTCATTCAGTCTTACCCATTCATTGGGGGGTGGGGGAAAGACTCAAATCTGCAGTGATTTTTTTTGTGCCTCAAGCGTATTTTAACACTTTTTATGGACTAAAGCCTTTGGCAGTTACCTATTAATCCAGCTTTGCTCCAATGATGTGTCCAGGAACCTTCCAGGTGTTGTATGGGAGATAAATTACAGTCCCTGCACCCAAGAAGCTTAATTTAGTCCCCCCAATTCCCAAAACATGTTCTGAGGACACTGATCTTTGTGCTCCAAAATACAAGAGCTCCACGATCACGATAAATTCCAGGAAGGCTATAGACCACATTTCCTTCTTAGAGTAGCATAAAAAAAAATTAGTATATTAAAGACTGAGACAATTTAGCAAGAATCCTTTTCAATCCGGCATTTCTAAATGTGTCTGGCCACAGCACGCCGTTTTCAGGCCCCACTTCAGATTTGTGTAACCTTGTCCCACCCTGCTTGTCATTCATAAATAGTACTCCAGGCAGTCTCATCCAAATGAAATGTCTCAGCTCCCATAAGGCACTTCCTGCTCAGACTTGTTTTTTGGTTTACTGCTGTTTATTTCTTCCATGGTCAGTCCCATATATTTAAGAACTTTCCACATCTGGAGTACTTCCTCCAAATGATGCCACCTCTCCTGCTCAGGTCCACTCATTTGCCATGTCTTAAGTCCTGCGACCTTTGCTCTTACATCATCCATCTTGCAGATTTGTGAGACATCGGAATGGACACGTAAAAGTTAAAAGCCATAAGAGTAAATGTATCAGTGAAAACATATTCAGAAATAAAATAAAATTAACAATGTAGGGCCAGATGCGGTGACTCATGCCTGTAATCTCAGCACTTTGGGAGGCCAAAGCAGGGCAGATCATCTGAGGTCAGGAGTTCAAGACACCAGCCTGGCCAGCGTGGCAAAACCCCATCTCTACTGAGAATACAAAAAAATTAGCCAAGTGTAGTGACGCATGCCTACAATCCCAGCTACTCAAGAGGCTGAGGCAGGAGAATCGTTTGAACCCAGAAGGCGGGGGTTGCAGTGAGCCAAGATTGTGCCACTGCATTCCAGCCTGGGCAACAGAGTAAGACTCTGTCTCCAAAAAAAAAAAATTACAATATGTATCACTGTAAAGTGCTACAACACAGAAGAGCCTTGAAGACATTAAGCTGAGGCTGGCCTCAGTGGCTCATGCCTGTAATCTCAGCACTCTGGGAAACCAAGAGGGGAGGATCATCACTTGAGCCCAGGAGGGCAACACAGTGAGACCCTAACTCTACAAAAAATTAAAATTAAAAAAAACACATTAGCTAGGCACAGGGGCAGATGCCTTATAGTCTCAGCTATTTGGGAAGCTGGGGTGGGAGGCTTGCTCGAGCCCAGGAGATTGAGGCTGTGATTGTGCCACTGCATTCTAGCCTGAGCCGCAGAGTGAGACCCTGTCTTTGAAAAGAAAAGATATTAAGCTAAGTGAAATCTGCCAGACACAAAAGGACAAATACTGCATGAATAAGGTACGCAGAGTGGTCAAGTTCATAGAGATTAAAAGCTGAATGGTGGTTGCCAGGGGGTAGGGGCGGTAAGAGGAGATAGGGAGTTAGTATTTAATGGGTACAGCGTTTCAGTTTAGGAAGATAAAAAAAAGTTCTGGACATGAATGGTAGTAATGGTTGCAAAGCAATGTGAATTACTTAATGCCACAAAACTGTACACTTAAAAATGGTTAAAATGGTAAATTTTATGGTATGTACACTTACCACAATAAAAAAAAAATTTTAGGTATGTCATAAAATGTGAATGCGAAAGAAGGACTGGAGGACTCAGTAATGTTTATTTTTTGAGATGGAGTCTAGCTCTGTTGCCCAGACTGGAGTGTAGTGGCTTGATCTTGGCTTACTGCAACGTCCACCTCCTGGGCTCAAGCAACTCTCATGCCTCAGCCTCCTGAGTAGCTGGGATTATAGGTATGCGACACCACACCCAGCTAATTTTTGTATTTCTAGTAAAGATGGTGTTTCACCTTGTTGGCCAGGCTGGTCTGGAACTCCTGGCCTCAAGTGATCTGCCCGCCTTGGCCCCTCAAAGAGCTGGGACTACAGATGTGAGCCACCATGCCTGGCCAGCAATTTTTATTAAGCAACATATCTTCAAGTCTGGACATACTTCATTAAAAATCTCCTGAGATCACAAACTATAAACTTTTACCCTGATAGACACTGATACCAAACAGTTTAATAAGTAATTTCTAATGTGGCCTTTGAAATCAAGGTCTGAATTTGGCACAGATTGAGGATACTGAAAATCTGCCCTTTCAGGTCTGCCCCAGCCTGCCCTGTGTTCCCAGAGGCTGGCACACCAGAATTGAACAGGACCTCCCCTATCTCTGGCTTTCAGTTGGGTTCAGCCAATGGATGGCACTGGTACGAGGTCTGAAGGCAAAGGGACAGTGAGGTTGTGATATTTACTCCCCTGGCTCTCTCCCTGCTGGGCTGTGAGTTGGCTGCATTGTTCTATTAAACGCCACAGCTACCATATGAAGACCTCATAACAGCTTTCTCTTGCGTCAGGTAACCATCCCTTCCCCCGCCCCTTCAGAAGCAGGGTGGCTCTCCAGCTAGCCTTGACATATAGTACAATCCTTAGTTATTTTTCCTAAGCTTCTCCATTCTGCTTTAAGTTGGACCTCTTCCAATTACCCAATTTGAGTGTGCCTTCTGTTTTCTGCTGGGCCCCTTAGTGACACATGCCCAAAAGGATGATTTGGATTTATGAGAACAACACGGGGATGGGCTGGGCGCAGTGGCTCACACCTATAATCCCAGCACTTTGGGAGGCCAAGGAGAGTGGATTGCTTGAGCCCAGGAGCTCGAGACCAGCCTGGGCAACAGGGTGAAACCTTGTCTCTACAAAAATACAAAAATTAGCTGGGTGTGGTAGTGCATGCCTGTAGTCCCAGCTACTGGGGAGGCTGAGGTGGGAGGATAACTTGAGCCCAGGAAGTTGAGGCTGCAGTGAGCCTAGATCGTGCTACTGCAATCCAGCCTGGGCAACAGAGTGAGACCCTGTCTCAAAAAAAAAAAATTAAAAAATAAAATAAAATAAAATAAAGAATTCAGCAAAGTGTATAGAAAACTATAAAAATAGGTCCCTAAATCCACCATTCTAAACCCAGGTGAGAGATAAGCACTGGAGACATACATTTTGAAGGCTTAAAAAAATTTAGAAAAATATTAATGCGGGGGTTCCCTGTACTCCTCCAAATGAGTCAGTATATTCCTTCAAAAAGCACTGGTGAGGCTGGGCACGGTGGCTCACGTCTGTAATCCCAGCACTTTGGGAGGCCAAGACAGGCAGATCCCTTGGGCCTAGGAATTCGAGTCCAGACTGGGCAACACGGCAAAACCCTGTCTCTACAAAAATATAAAAATCAGCTGGACGCGGTGGTGAACACCTATGGTCGCAGCTACTCAGGAACCTGGAAAGTGCAGGCTGCAGCAAGCTGAGATCGCACTATTGCACTCCAGCCTGGGCAACAGAGCAAGACCCTGACTTAAAAAAAAAAAAAAAAAGCACTGGTGATGGTGATGCCTTCTACGTATTTCCTAATATTGCCAATCCATAATATGAATTCAAATTCTGGGGTCCCAGAACACAATTTCTGAAGGGGTTTCCTTAACTGAAAGACAGAAGACAGCTGTCTCTCCTTTCTTGCTTACTCTACCAGGGGAGACTGCCTACCTGGGAAGAGCTGGGAAAGAGATTCCCTTTCTGTAGGGGCTGTCCAGCGGAAGTTCCTTCAAAAGAATACTCTTCCATGAGTATCCTTATGTTTTGGAACTGCTTTCCAGAAAACATTACCTTTTGGGAACGAAAAGTCCCAGCAATGAGAAGGAATATCTAACCTTAAAAGCAACTGCACATCTGTCTTGTCCTTGACAATACAAGAGCTCATACAAGACAATATGAAAGCTAAATGAGCAATTTTTTCCCTTCGCATAAAAGGACGAGAGGTGTCAGAAAATGAAGTCTAAATCTACTTCAGGAAGGAAGGAAACGAGAGGAGCTAGGAAAACAGCACTTCCTCCCACGGTTTATGTCGCTGGAATTCACTCTGGACAGAAGGTCAGCAGTCACAGCCAGGTTCCTCGGAGATTCCTCAGATAACCAGCAATAGATGAGGGAAAAGCAGGACCCCCTCTCGGCCGCGGCATACCCACATGGCTGAGAAGCACGGCCTGGGCCATCTGCTCTTCCACAGCGGCCTCCTACCCTGCGTGCTCCCAGGACCGCAGCACTGACTAACCACACGACTCTGGTTCCACAGGTTACAGAATGTCGAACTGGAAGAACAAATGAAAACCCTGCGCTGGCTTAGGTGAGCTGACCAGAGAAACTAGGGTAGGAAAGTAAAGGAATCTGCTGTCCTATACTGTCTGAAACTATTTATACTGTAACACTTTGCTGATTTCAAACTTGTCCCAAGTTGGAAGGCAACAACTCCAGATGGAACAGGATACACATCCGAGTTTCCACCAATCGTGGAAGGCCGCCTCAGTCCTTCTCAGGATTTAAACTGAGCAACCCTTGTCTAAACCACCCAAACACTTCTGTAATTTTTTGTTGTTGTTGTTTTACAAAAGACAGAATTTAAAATAAGAACGCTTCAGGATTGACTGTCACAGGACGGTAGTTTTAACTAATTTACAGTTTCTACACCACCCATATTAAACTGCTGTTTTCCTCCCCTTTTTAGCTCTTTTTTTTAAAAAAATTGCTTCTATATCTCTACATCAGTTCTGTCTTTTTAATGGAACTGCGCTGGTGGAGGGAGGTCCCAAGATTAATATTTCAGGACCTACAAAGTTTGAGGAAATATACATTCAAGAAATATTTTCAAATGGGTTAACCTAGGAGTTCCTAAGTATCCTCTCAGATTCACATTTCTTAAATCATGCATGAATCTCAATTATGGGTGGAAATGTAAGAACCACTGACTCATAACTAAATAAATTGGACATGTCAGAGCTAAGTAGCTGAGCAACATATTAAAATTAACAGCTCCACTAAGCTGTAGATACAATACACATGATAGCAGTTGCAGACCTGCAGATTAAGGTGAAACTATAAAGTGAAACTTTAGGGTGTGGCTATAGATAACAAAGAACACAATAAACATGTAAAAACAGGCAGTTTTTAAGACAGTTTCCAGGAGACACTAAGAAAATTTATTAACCCAGTGTTCCAAGTTATGAGGACAAATGTTAGTGAGATCTGCAAGGCAGGCATCTTGTTTCTTTTTCTTATCCGTTTCAAGCATAAACATGTGTTTCTGCCACAGAAGATTTAAAAGACATGAGGAATTTCTCTACCTTTCAACCTATTTTGTTTTATGTAAGGTCTCACTCCGTTGCCCAGGCTAGAGTGCAGTGATGATCACGGCTTACTGCAGCCTTGACCTCCCAGGCTAAAGTGATCCTCCCACTTTAGCCCCACCAGTAGTTGGAACTACAGGCATGTGCCACCACACCCAGATAATTAGTTTACAAAATTTTTTCTTTTTTTTTTGTACAGACAGGATTTTGCCATGTTGCCCAGGCTGGTCTTGAACTCGTGAGTTCCAGCAATCCTCCAGCCTCAGCTTCTCAAAGTGCTGGGATTACAAGCATGAGCCACTGTGCCTGGTCTCAACCTATTTTAAGGTATAAAATATTCTTGATATTTTAGAAGAAGGAATCAGGAAAGGAATTCAGAAAACTGAAGATTCTGGGGAAGAAAAATTGGGAGGAAACAAACTGTCCAATTGGAGTTAAAAATAGCTAACATCATTAGCAGGGTAGGTGATTTTAGATCATTTTAAGGAGTACCAACGTTTGAGCTCCATGGAAAACCAGGGACGAGCAGCTTTACACAAACAACAACAAAAACTGCAGTATTACTTGCCTTTTATAGAAACCACAGCCACTATACTTGAAAATAAAATGTATATATGAAATCTTCTGATAGTTTCAAGATGAACCAGAGAATATGCCACAACACAGCAAACCCAATAAATGGCTGATTCTTTAGATGGTGTCAAAAGAATTCAATGTCCTTCTTTTTTTGAGTCAGGGTCTCGCTTAGCCACCCAGGGGAGATTGCCTACCTGGGAAGAGCTGGGAAAGGGGTTCCCTTTTTGTAGGGGCTGTCAGGCGGAGGTTCCTTCAAAAGAATATGCTTCCACAAGCATCCTTATGTCTTGGAACTGAACTCTCCGGTCAACATTACCTTTTGGGAATGAGAATCCATTTAAAAAATCTCAAATCCCAGCAATGAGAAGGAATACCTAACCTTAAAAGTGACTGCACATTTCTCTTGTCCTTGACAATACAAGAGCTCATACAAGACAATGTGAAGGCTAAATGAATAATTTCTTCTCTTTGCATAAAAGGATGAGCGGTGTCAGAAAGTGAAGTCTGGAGCGCAGTGATGCAATCTGGCTCACGACCCCCTCTGCCTCCGGCGCTCAAGTGATCCTCCTGCCTCAGCCTCCCATGTAGCTGGGACCACAGGCATCCACCACCACACCTGGCTAATTTTTTATATTTTTTTGTAGAGACAGGTTTCATCATGTTGGCCAGGCGGGTCTTGAACTCTTGAGCTCAAGCAATCTGCCTGCCTTGGCCTCTTGAAGTGCTGGAATTACAGGTGTGAGCCACTGCGCCTGGCCTCTCAATGTTCTAGATATTCAAGCCTTTTTTCCTTCTCTAAGACACATAGGATACACACCTTTCTTCTCCATTCAAGAAAGCGAATGTGAAAGTTCACGAGTAAAGCTAATGCTATTTCATGGAAAATCTTGACCCACATTAATTTATTAAAGTTCTGAAACTAAAATTTTAGTTCTTAGCCAGGCGCGGTGGTGTATGCCTATAATTCCCCATCTCTGAAAAATAAATTGAGTTCGGAGACTAACAACATTTCCGTGATATGTTCTGGTAAAGGACAGCTGCCCCCACAAAACCAAGGGAGAATTTATTTGGTGGGAAATGTGCCAGAATGATTCCAATTACTTTAAGCTGAATTTTGAAAAAGAGAAAAGAAAAAGTACAAAGCCCCAGATATAAAACTGCAAGGCGTGAGCCGACATCGTGCCACTGCACTCCAGTCTGGGTGACAGAGCGAGACTCCGTCTCAAAAAAAAAAAAAAAAAAAAAAAAAAAAACTGCAAGGCAGGATAATACTTAACGAAGAAAAAGGAAAACAAACTGCAAGTGAGCTTGAAACAACACTCAGAGGTTAGGATATCCATACAGTACATCAAGGCCCAGAGTATGAGCAACAAAGTGAGCCTGAAATTATAATACAACAAACTAAAAACAGTCTATGACTCTTGAGGTGTGTTAGAACTCATCCCAAAATTCAACAGTAGGAAGGTTCACTTCATGTAAAAGAAATCTCTAAGGCCAGGCACGTGGCTCACACCTATAATCCCAGCACTTTGGGAGGACGAGGCGGGTGGGTCACGAGGTCAGGAGATCAAGACCACCCTGGCTAACATGGTGAAACCCCGCCTCTACTAAAAATACAAAAAAAATTAGCCAGGTGTGGTGGCGGGTGCCTGTAATCCCAGCTACTCGGGAGGCTGAGGCAGGAGAATGGTGTGAACCTGGGAGGCAGTGCTTGCAGTGAGCTGAGATGCACCACTGCACTCCAGCCTGGGCGACAGAGCGAGACTCCGTCTCAAAAAAAAAAAAAAGAAATCTCTAACAAGAGATGGGGGGCAATAATATGATATGTAAAGAAAATAAGACCAGGCAGGGTGGCTCATGCTTGTAATCCCACCATTCTGGGAGGCCAAGGCAAGAGGATCGCTTGAGGCTAGGATCTAGAGACCAGCCTGGGCAACAAAGTGAGATCTCATCTCCACAATAAATAAATACGAAAAAGAAAATAATACATCTAAATAAAAACCATGAATCTGGGGATAAAACATTACAAAGAGTAGCTGGGATAAGATGAAGGGAGAGGCTGGGTGCAGTGGTTCATGCCTGTAATCCTAGCACTTTGGGAGTCCAAGGCAGGTGGATCACCTGAGGTCAGGAGTTCGAGACCAGCATGGCCAACATGGCGAAACCCTGTCTCTACTAAAAACATAAAAATTAGCAGGGCATGATGGTGCGCACCTGTAGTCCCAGCTACTTGGAAGGCTGAGGCAGGAGGATCACTTGAACCCAGGGGAGGTGCAGGTTGCAGTGAGCTAAGATCATGCCACTGCACTCCTGCCTTGGCAACAGAGTACGACCCTGTGTCAAAAAAAAAAGATGAAAAGAGAAAGAAACAGGTGGGAGATTTATATTGCAGACTGCTATGAGAGAGAACAGAGAAGATATTTTAATAATATTACAAAATTGATACAAAAACTAACAGTAGCATATGGTAGTTGATATAAACTGGACTACTAACTTCCTAACAATTAGCAAATGCATATGATCACAGGTCAATTAATTAACTATGTCCTAGAGACTCCACAGACTTTTGCGGGGCCATCTAGGCAGCTAGCATGTCTGATCATTGGAATTCCTGCTCAGAGGAACTATTTCCCTTCAGGGGAAATAGTTCACGACTTCACTCCAGTTCTGCAGCGTTTTGTTTTGCTTAAAAAAAAAAAAAAAAAAAAAAAA
>NW_016803361.1:4039866-4083275 GCF_001698545.2 Rhinopithecus bieti
TTAAAAAAAAAAAAAAAAAAAAAAAATGGAACAGTTCTTGAATTTTATTTTATCAAATGCTTTTCCTGCATCCAATGAGAATTTTATCAAATGCTTTTCCTGCATCCAATGAGATGACCGTTTTTCCCCTTTATTCTGATGTCATAAATTTCAACGTTAAATCAACCTTGCATTCCTGGGATAAATTCTGCTTGCTTATGATGTATTATCCTCTTTATAGACTTCAATTTTCAGTTTGGTACTTTTTTGTTACAGATTCTTACACCTATGCTCTCAAGGGTTATTAGTCTATAACTCTCTTTTCTTTAAATGTCCTTGTCAGAGTTGCATATAAGGGTTAGTCTTGCTCTGTTCGTGCCTGGCCCACTGGGTACAGGAAAGGAAGAAGGGCTCCAATGACACCTAAAATTAAGTTTTCCAATAGCCAGGTAGAGGGGAGCTTAGAACAGGTAAAATGAGATTTAGATAAGTAAATATCTAACGTCTTTACACCGTAGTGTTATGAATTAGAATTCATACTAGCAACACTGAAACAAGACAAAGATCACTGCATCATTTAACCACCCATAATTCACAATTTGTCCCCACTCCTCTAGCAATATCTTGACATGCCTGACAATTTTTTTTTGGTGGGGGGGGGACAGAGTCTTGCTCTGTCACCCAGGCTGGAGTGCAGTAGTTTCGATCTCGGCTCACTGCAACCTCTGCCTCCTGGGTTCAAGTAACTCTCCTGCCTCAGTCTCCCAAATATCTGGGGTCACAGGTGCCCACCACCCCACCCGGCTAATTTTTGTATTTTTAGTAGAGATGGGGTTTTACCATGTTGGTCAGGCTGGTCTCAAACTCCTGATCTCAAGTGATTCGTCCGCCTCGGACTTCCTGAGCAGACGCGAGCCACTGCACCCAGCCAACTTTTAGCCCTTTCTATACCCAGGTCCATTCACCTCTATATTCAAACGTTTTTCAGCTACTTCTTATCCTTATACACTCTAGTTGACTGAACTGCTGTTCAATAATCTTCACTCTCTTGTAGGAATTATATCTTTACAAGACGTGTAATTATATGTGTGTAATAATGTATATCATTATATATATCATTAATAGTATACAAATATAGAATTACATATTCATACCCTTTACTGTGTAACTATGCAGTGCCTTCCACTACAGGCAGAGTATGTTTCCCTGTCACATTTTGGTAAGACGTGGAGATGGCATTAAGCACAGGCTTTCAGCCATTATTTTATGGTTTGGCCTGTCCTCTGGTGCTCCTGTAATCTGCCATTAGAAGACATGTCCTGAAAGCCCCTGGCTCTTTAGCCTGGGCCCCAGAATGAAGACAAGAAAAAACAGACTTGAGGCCGGGCGTGGTGGCTCACGCCTGTAATCCCAGCACTTCGGGAGGCGGAGGCAGGTGGATCACCTGAGGTCAGGAATTCGAGACCAGCCTGGCCAACGTGGTGAAACCCCATCTCTACTAAAAATACAAAACTCAGCCGGGTGGGGTGGTGGGCACCTGTGACCCCAGATATTTGGGAGACTGAGGCAGGAGAATCACTTGAACCTGGGAGGCAGAGGTTGCAGTGAGCCGAGATCACACCACTGCACTCCAGCCTGGGCAACAAAAGCGAAACTGTCTCAAAAAAAAAAAAAAAAAAAAGAAAAGAAAAAACGGACTTGAACTCAAATGGAAGACTATAGGATTCAACCTAGTCAAGCTCAGATCAGCTAAACTGCTATGTACCCCAGTCTTCTATTAGACCCACACATAACTCTTATCATCTGAGTTAACTATTATCTTTTGGATCCATCCCTGTTTCCTGTATGTCCTACAGGGCAGGGATTCTTTTTGTCTATTTTATTCACACACACACACACACACACACATATATATATATACATATATATATATATATATCTTTTTCCAGGTGAAGGCAAAGATATTCTAAGGAACATCATTCTGGTTGTTTCTCTTCATATCATTTTTTAAAAACAAGTTTATTGAGACATAATTCACATACTATACAATTCACCCACTTAAAATGTACAATGAGTTTTTAGCATATTCAGAGTTGTATGACCATATCACTATCAATTTTAGAACTTCAACACCTCATAAAGAATTGTTTTTTTTTTTTTGAGATGAAGTCTCACTCTGTTGCCCAAGCTAGAGTGCAGTGGCGCGATCTTGGCTCACTGCAACCTCCGCCTCCCAGGTTCAAGTGATTCTCCTGCCTCAGCCTCCTGAGTAGCTGGGACAACAGGCACATGCCACCATGCCCGACTGATTTTTGTATTTTTAGTAGAGACAGAGTTTCACTATGTTGGCCAGGGTGGTCTCGAACTCCTGACCTCATGATCCACCCACCTCAGCCTCCCAAAGTGCTGGGATTACAGGCGTGAGCCACCGCAGCCAGTCTGAGAAATTTTATACTCACTAGCAGTCACTTCCCATTTCCCCACAACATCCCCTCTCCTCTCCAGCCCTAGGCAAACACTAATCTACTTTCTCTATATATAGATTTGCCTATTTGGGACATTTCATGTAAATGGAATCATACAATATGTGGTCTTTTGTGATTGGCTTCTTAGCACAATGTTTTCAAGGTCTTCATATCATTTTAAAATAGAAATATGATCAGCTTAAAGCGTACGTAAATTAAGCTGGGAGCAGTGGCACATGCCTGTAATCTCACCACTTTGGGAGGCTGAGAGGGGCAGATGGCTTGAGCTCAGGAGTTCAAGACCAGCCTGGGCAACATAGTGAGACCCCATCTCTAAAACAAAAAATCCGAAAATTGGGCGGGTGAGGTGGCATGTGCTTATTGTCTCAGCTACTTGGGAGGCTAAAGTGGGCGGACTGCTTGAGTCCAGGATGTTGAAGCTGCAGCGAGCTCAGATCACACCACTGCACTCCAGCCTGGGTGACAGAGCAATATCCTGTGTCAAAAACAAAACAAAATAAAATGTTATAGTTAAGAGCACAGATTATAGAGCCAGACTGCCGAGATCTATATGCCAGCTCCATCCCTTATTACAGCAAGTGCTTAACTTTTTATTAGAACAATTACTTAATTACTTACTTGCTTCTTTGGAGCAAGTTATTTCTCTGTGTCTTAACTTTCTTATCTGTAAAATGGGTTTAATAATAGTACCTGACTGGGTAAGGTGGCTCACACCTGTAATCCCAGCACTCTGGGAGGCTGAGGCAGGTAGATTGCTTGAGTCTACGAGTTTCAAGATCAGCCTGGGCAACATGGTGAAAGCTCATCTCTACAAAAAACACAAAAATTAGCTGGGCATGGTGGCATGCAACTGCAGCCCCAGCTAGTCAGGAGGCTGAAGTGGGAGGATCACTTGAGCCCAGGAGGTCAAGGCTGCAGTGAGTGGTGACTGCACCCTCTAATCTGGGCTACAGAGCAAGATCCTGATTCAACATAAAATAAAATAAAGACTCAACATAAAAATAAAACCTGCTCATAGGGTTGTAATGAAATTAATATATCTAAAGCACGAAAAATAGTACCTCACAAATAGTAAGCATTACACAAGTGTCAGCTATTATCATTATCTGCATTAAAGAGAGGGGAATTGTGGATAGACACTCCAAAACCTTTTTCATAGCATGGGGATGTATTTTGGTATTTAATATGTTTGAAAACGAATGTCTCAGGAATGGAAAATGAGCACTGACTGCTACTAGGTATGAGGTTTCTTTTGGGGGTAATGAAAATGCTCTGGAATTAGTGGTGAATGGGTGTACAACTTTGTGGATATACTAAAACCACTGAATTATATACTTTAAAACGTGAATTTTATGGTATGTGAATTGTATCTCAATTTTTAAAAGTAAGTGCCTCTCCTCTTTCTGAAATCTCTATACTTCACACAGAATAGTGAAGGCAGGCCAGGCTTGTTGGCTCATATCTGTAATTCCAGCATTTTGGGAGGCCAGGGGGTTGGATCACTTGAGGCCAGGAGTTCAAGACCAGTCTGGGCAATATAGTGAGACTGTCTCTACAAAAATTTATAGAAAATTAGCTGGGCATGGTGGTGTGCACCTGTAGTAATAGCTACTTGGGAGGCTGAGGTGGGAAGGATCGCTTAAGACTGAGAGATTTGAGGCTGCAGTGAGCTATGATCGTGCCACTGCATTCCAGCCTGGGCAACAGAGCAAGACCCTGTCTTTAAAAAAAAACTGTGAAGGTAGGAAAAAAAAAAATAGAGAAGGCATACATGAATACTCTGCCTTGAAAAAAGCTAGAAATTTAAATAGCTTCCCTATTCTGCCACCCACACCCACTTCCCCTCCCCTACAAAGTTTTTCCTACACTTCATGTTTTAATAGATATTTTAAACTTGTGTTTTATGCCTGTTACAGGACGGGCATGAAGGGTAGGTAACAAACACAGTGTTTGATTAAGTGAACTTTCACTGGGTGGGTGATGCCACAAAAAAGAGCAAATTTAAAAACAGAAGTCATATTTGCTACTACATTGTATTAAGTAATAACTACATAACAGTTAAGAGCCCAGACTCCAGTCAGAGAGAATTTAGTTTCAATTTCTGGCTCTGCCATTTATCAAGCTATGTGACCTTGGGCAAGTTACTTAAACCCCTCTAAACTTTAGTTTCCTCATCTGTAATGGAAGATAACAACCGTAATTTATTTCATATGGTGTATAAGGATTAAATTTGATAATGTAGGTAAAACATTTAATACATTTCCTGGCAAATGGTACATACAGAACTCAGTAAATGTCAGCAATGAGAACAGTGATGACAACAGCAGGTGAAGACGATGATGACCATCATCACCCAGGCGGAGGGGAACATAAATAATAGGGATGAGGCAGCAGGCTCCGGGCAGCGCAAGCTTCTCAAAACTGCTGCTGTCTTCTTGAGAGGAAGGGGGAGTAACATGACTCTGTGGTTACTGGTCACGAGGACAATGCAATTGACGTGCCCCTCTACTCTAAGCTCTAAATGAGCTGTGTCTTCACAGCAGACCCACAAGGATTTGGCAGAAGTGTATAAATGAGATCCCTGCATCTGGGTCCAAGAAAGCTTTTGCCAAATGCCTTCCAGAAACAAAAGAGGGATATGAAATCAATTTACTGACTCTTCTAAAACATATCCTGTACTTCTAGGAAAAACATTGGCATTACTGTTAAATCCTTTAACACATCAAACTATGATTCTCACCATCTTTTCTTTGGGGCTCCTGCAATCCCTTCCTAAATGGCTGCCTACCAGTCTTACCTGCCTTTGTCCTATTTTCCACACCCAACTAGGATTATCTTCTTAAAACTGGTTTTGTTTGTTTGTTTAAAGAGACAGTCTTGCTGTGTTGCCCAGGCTGGACTCAAACTCCTACTCAAGTGATCCTCCAGCCTCAGTCTCCCAAGTAGCTGGGCATGCGCCAATGTGCCCAGCCTGAAAACAAATTTTTTTTTTTTTTGGAGACAGTCTCACTCTGTTGCCTAGACTGGGTGCAATGACAGCTCACTGCAGCCTTGACCTCCCAAGGTCAGTCTTAAGCAATCCTCCCATCTCAGCCTCCCAAGTAGCTGGGACAACAGACGTGTACCACCATGCTCAGCTAATTTTTGTATTTTTTGTAGAGATGGATTTCCCTGTGTTGCCCTGGCTGGTCTCTTCCTGGGCACAAGCCATCCATCCACCGTAGCCTCCTGAAGTGCTGAGATTACAGGCATGATCACAGCACCTGGCCAAAACCGAAATCTTATCCATCTTTACTGCTTGAAGTTCCTCTAAGGCTCCCCATCCATCACTTGTAGGAAGTGTCTAAAACTTGTGTGCAGATCATACAAAGCTTGTCATGAGCTAGTCCCTGCACACAAGTTTGACCTCATTTCTTGACACCCTCTACCTACCATACACACTAAGCTCTAGCCTCACCAAAATACTGGCAGGGGAATCTAGGAAAAAGACATGCAATTTTGTTTAAGTCATGACCAAAGAGGCTTGTTGGGGACATTTCACGGGGTGAGCTTCGAAGTGCTGGTGGGCCAGAGCGGTTGCAGATATGTGACTCGGAGCACCTGTGTCTTATGATGGACAGAAATAAAAGTGAACACACAGAGAGACAGACTATTCTATAAGAATGTGAAAAACTTAATCTGGAAGAGCAATTATATAAACACCGTCTGACTGTCTTTGTGTTTTGGGGCCAGTGGCTGTTGCCACAATAATAAGCACGTCTGTCTTCAAGAAGGGACAGTGGAGTCACCCAGGTGCTGCCACATGTCAGGCACAGTGGGCATTGATCTACAATGGGCAGTTCTCTGCAAGGCCACGTGAACACATTATTACAGTACAATTACATTTACAGACTGCTTTTCAAATACTTATCTCCTGTATGTATTATTGCTACCTGTGAACACTTGTGAACATGAAGTGCTAGTTTTACTGTCAGCTGATCACTGCAGGGAAAACAATCAGTAAACTAGCAAATCACCTCTGATTAACACTTACTGTGAATAATAATTATATTTTAATTTTTAAACATTTGGAATCATAAGAAGAGAATATTCACCAAGCCTGAATCCCACCTATGGTATACAAGAATAAAGTTTGAACATACTGATAAAATTCAACCCAAAGGCTGGGGGCGGTGGTTCACGCCTGTAATCCCAGAACTTTGGGAGGCCGAGGCAGGTGGATCACCTGAGGTCAGAAGTTTGAGACCAGCCTGGCCAAAATGGTGAAACCCTGTCTCTACTAAAAATAAAAAATTGGCCAGGCATGGTGGCACCCACCTGTAATCCCAGCTAGTCAGGAGGCTGAGACATGAGGATCACTTGAAACCAGGAGGCTGAGGTTGCAGTGAGCCGAAATTGCACCACTGCAATCCAGCCTGGGTGACAAAGTGAGACTCCAATTAAATTTAAAAAAAAAATTCAACCCAAAAGATTTTCATAACTTACTGTTTTTAATGTCTTTAATCAAAGCAAAATCCTTACTTAAAATAACCAGCTAGTAAAATACTAATAAAAGTATTAAGTAGGGTTATAATAAATTTATTGAATGTCTTTTTCTAGTTTACATTTTAGTCTTGACTTATTAACCATTTGACTTTAAATGAAAATACTGACATTGAGATACTTTATTCTTATACCCTTCAAATCACTAAATAAATCCAAACACAGCTGCATACTTCAACAATTTTCATTCTTTTCACTTTAATACTGGCTCACTACTCCGCAGAACTATCACAGCTGACTAGCAGGTCAAGGCAGCAAAACTAAAAGAAAAATACAACAAAACTGGATTTCTTTGTGTCCACAGCAGTCCAGATATTGTAATTACTGAACAACATCTAGACACTGGTAGCAAAAAGAACAAGTAATTAAAACTATGGGCTTGCAAAACATATGGATGAGCGTTATGTTCCACAGCCCACATAGCTGCTCAAAAATACGGGACGCTAACAGGCACTAACAAAGTCTGGTTTTAATATAAACTCATCCTCCTCTTCCCTGACCCTCTAGGGATTCTCAGACGTTTCCCGATAAGCAGATCTAAACTGTAAGACAATAATGTCCCAAGGAGTTTCTGGCACTGAGCCCCAGAAATCCTTAAAGCAACAAGCACTGTCTAAAAGAAGAAAACCAGGGTACTTATTCTCTTAACGATTTTCTCCCCTAACTCTAGGGAACATGAAAATGCCTTTCCACATAGCAGTTGTAAAATTCATTCTGAAGCAGAATGTTTTCCACTAGAGATGGCCTGCTGTTGATAATGTCATTCCCTGACACCTGGAACATTTTGAAAGACTCCTCAGAAATGACCTTGGGGCCAGACCAAACTACGAGGTCCAGTGAATCCCTTCTATTTATGGAGGCCTGAATAACTTGGAACCTCCTGCAGTGACCAACAGATTAAAGGGTAAGTTAACTCACTACAGAGACAACAGCAAAGTTATATCAGACACCCTTAAAAAGTCCAGAATGTGGGAAATTCTAGAGAATATACAATCAGTTTCTTCAACAAATAAATTGCAAGCAAAAAATTTAAATTTAAAAAAGGAGGCCAGGTGCAGTGGTTCACGCCTGTAATCCCAGCACTTTGGAAGGCTGAGGCAGGCAGATCACTTGAGCTCAGGAGTTCGAGACCAGCCTGGTCAACATGGCAAAATCATGTCTCTATTCCGGGCATGGTGGCTCACACCCATAATTCAAGCTACTTGTGAGGGTGGGGCACAAGAATCGCTTGAATTCAGGAAGCAAAGGCTGCAGTGAGCTGAGATCATGCCACTGCACTCTAGCCTGGGCAACAAAGTGAGACTCCATCTCAAAAAAAAAAAAAAAAAAAGCGGACGTGGTGGCTCACACCTGTAATCCCAGCACTTTGGGAGGCCAACGTGGGTGAATCACGAGGTCAGGAGATCGAGACCATCCTGGCTAACACAGTGAAACCCTATCTCTACTAAAAATACAAAAAATTAGCCGGGTGTGGTGGCACATGCCTGTATTCCCAGCTACTCGGGAGGCTGAGGTAGGAGAATCGTTTGAACCCGGGAGTCAGAGGTTGCAATGAGCCATGATCGTGCCACTGCACTCCAGCCTGGCGACTGCACTCCAGCCTGGCAACAGAGCAAGACTCCGTCTCAAAAAAAAAAAAAAAAAAAAAAAGGAAAACCATAAATTAAAAGCCATTTAAGAAACACATTAACGGCCAGGTGCAGTGGCTCACGCCTGTAATCCCAACATTTTGGGAGGCCGAGGTGGCGGATTGCCTGAACTCAGGAGTTCAAAACCACCCTGGGCAACATGGTGAAACCCCATCTCTACTACACTACAAAAATTAGCTGAGTATAGTGGCACACACCTGTAATGCCAGCTACTTAGGAGGCTGACGTGGGAGAATCGCTTGAGCCCGGGAGGCGAAGGTTGCAGTAAGCCAAGATCACACCACTGCACTCCAGCTTGGATGACAGAGTGAGACTCCGTCTCAAAACGTCTCAAAAAAAAAAAAAAAGAAAGAAAGAAACACGTTAACTAAATACATGTACTTTTCTTGAACCCTGATTCAAACAAATAAATTGTTTAAGGAAAAATGAGGTAAGTGGGAAATTGTGAACACTGACTAGACTCTTGATTATATTAAGGAATTACTGCTGTTTTAGGGAGTGACAATAATGGTATTGTTGTCATATGTAAATAAAAGGGAATCCTTTTTTTTTTTTTAAGTCATTAGAACCAAAAGATCTATAAAATGGCAAAGGGAGATGGAATATAGAAACCAAGTCAGCTTTCTAGATTTTAAATTGAGTGTTGAATACATGGACATCAGATGTATTATTCTTTATTCATTTTTGTACATTTTAAATCCTACTTTATTATGAAAAGGATTGAAAAATCAAAGAATGCTACCTGGATGATTTGAGAGTTTTCTCCTTTCTGAGGTGCCACGTGGTTTCTGTCTGCAGCTGTCAGTGCAGAATCCAGAGAGGGGCTCCCTGAGCAGTTCCAGCTCCAGACAGAATCCTCCCTTCCCTCCACAGCTAACCGAGTGCTGGTGAGTTAGTCTCGCATACCCTGAAAAAGGACATCCTCAGTAACTGCTGGACTGTACAAGTCACTCACTGTCTTCAGGCACTCGTTTACCTGGAGCCCACTATGGCAAGATGGTTAAGATCACGGGCTTTGGAGGTAAACAGACATGAGTTTGAATTCTAATTCTATCATGTAACAGTGGTATAACTTTAGGGCAAGTTTCTTATAATCCGTACCTTAGTTTCTCCATCTATAAAATGAAGATTCTAACAGTACCTTCCTCATAAAATCATTTTATGATTAAATGACAATGCATTTAGTATGGTAGCTAGCTAAAATATGAGCTGCTGTTTTTACATTATTGTTGTTGTTACACACAGTAGTCCCCACCTTATCTATGGTTTCACTTTCCACAGTTTCAGTTACCTATGGTCAACTGCGGTCTGAAAATAGGTGAGTACAGTACTAAGACATTTTGATAGCAAAAGAGCCCACATTCACATAGCTTTTATTACAATAGAGTGTTATAAGTATTCCATTTTGTTATTGTTGTTAATCTCTTACTGCGCCTAATTTATAAATTAAACTTGACCCCAGGCATGTATGCATAGGAAAATACATAGTATATATAGTGTTGGTGCTATCCACAGTTTCAAGCATTTACTGGAGGTCTTGGAATGTATCCCCTGTGCATAAGCAGGGACTACTTTATATAAGTGGATTTGGGCCAGACTTGAGGGCTAGGCAGGCAGCAGAGTTTAAAATTTACTGGGGGAGGTGGTGGGCACTGGTAAGTGTCAGGCAGTAGAATAATAAACGAAAGTGGTATTTCAGGAATATGAGCCAAGCAATGGCCTCTACAGGATAGACTGGGTGTGTGACACTGGCCTCAAGGACACCATTATGTTGTATTTGTGGCAGCTTTTTTTTTTTTTAAAGCATTTTATATAGTGCTATTAATATAATTTGAAGCCTTGCTTTGGAAAACAGTGACCAGGTATGCAAGGCATAACTGTTCATCATGACAATTCTGAACCAGATTAGAATACTTACTGTTCAGAATACTTATTGTTCAGAAATGACAGAAAAGCTAAAAAGTTTCCACATTGCACGGGAGAGGAGGAAAGAACCAACTAGAAAGCAGGAGGACCTGGGGTGTGAGGCTGGGGAGGTAAGCATAACTCGGCACATCCATTGCAACATTTTCTGCTGATGAGGCAGGCTCATTTATCCTAAGAGAATCACCTCATGAAAACAATGCAGAATGCATGCTGGGCCCAGACCCACGGCTAGAATGTCAGCGCTGATTATTCTCTCCCAGTCCATGTGTTTGTCAGCAACACAAACATTCACATGCTACTTTCGGGAAAATGCAGCCTCCGCAGGAGGGGCTAGAACAGATGCAGAGAGCTAATTTCTGTGTGTCTGGGTGGATGGTTTCACTTGCAATGTCAAAGACAAAAATGGGGATTCTGCTAGCCTGCTGAACCTATGCATTGAAAGGAAGCTAAGAGAGCCTTCTTCTCTCACCCCTCCCCCCCTTAGATGGCCCTTCTCTGGATCACAGCGTGGTTTCTTTACAGGTTGATTCATCTTATAGATTCATCTGTTGAGGGCACATCAGGTACCAGGCACTGTTCGAGTTGGGCTTGGGTTATGAACAGAGAACAAAACAAAGATTCCTGCCCTTGAAGAATTTTCTCCTTGAGGAATTGGGATGGCAGACCATCGTGTTTTAGAAAGTGACACCTGTTACGGCAAAAAAAAAAAAAAAAAAAAAAAAAAAAAAAAAAAAAGGCTGGGCACAGTGGCTCACGCCTGTAATCCCAGCACTTTGGAAGGCCGAGGCAGGCAGATAACGAGGTAGGAGTTTGAGACCAGCCTGGCCAACCTGGTGAAACCCCACCTCTACTAAAAATATAAAAATTAGCCGGGTGTGGTGATGCGTGCCTATAATCTCAGCTACTTGGGAGGCTGAGGCAGTAGAACTGCTTGAACCCAGGAGGCAGAGGTTGCAGTGAGCCGAGATGGCACCACTGCACTCCAGCCTGGGGGACAGAGCAAGACTCCGTCTCAAAAAAAAACAAGAAAAAAAGGATGGTGAGTGAGAAACGAAGGCAGGTAGACACTGAATCTCCTCACCATAGGGATGTTCACCTATGAATTCTGTCACTTCCACACTGGCAAAAAGTGATTAGGGAAACAAAACAATTGTGATGGGGTTTTGTTGTCTCTTTTTTTTGAGACAGGGTCTCACTCTGTCGTCCAGGCTGGAGTGCAGTGTTGCAAGCACAACTCACTGCAACCTTCACCTGCTGGGTTCAAGCAATTCTCCCACCTCAGCATCCCAAGTCGCTAGGACTACAGGCACATGCCATCATGCCCAGCTAGTTTTTGTATTTTTTGGTAGAGATGGGGTTTCGCCATGTTGTCCAGGCTGGTCTCAAACTGCTGAGCTCAAGTGATCTGCCTGCCTTGGCCTCCCAAAATGCCGGGATTACAGGTGTGAGCCACCGCACCCAGCCTGTGCTAGGTTTTATTTCAAAGTCAAAAGAAAACAAATGACTATTTTCTCCACTCTATTTATTTTCTGAAAGATGAAAGCAAGTGTGATCTAGATAAGGAAGGTGACAATTTGGGGGACTGAACTGAAGCAATGAGATCTCAAAAGTACTACTTCTCCCCTCCACACCCTTAAGCTAGTTTTTGGTCTGCTGGACTCAGGGCTAGGATTGCTCCAAGTTCTGACAATGACTCTGGGCTGTTCGTGCCCGGAGGCTCCCTCAGGCATAACCTGTTCCAAGAGAGGAGCAAGCTATCACCCCACTGCTACAAGTTAATTATAAGTTTTCTATTGATTTTTCCCCCAGAGGGCCAATCAAAGCAAAATGAACATGAGTTAATGATCTACCCCTGAAAAAGGAGGGGTGATATAAAATTACATGGTGCAATTTTAAGTGCCCTCTCCTCCACAACATGCTCTCCCACTCCCAAAAAAACAAGAGAGACAGAGAAATAACCAACATTTTAACAGGGGTTGGTGCTAAAAGGCAGGATGATAGATTTGCTTTTCTATATTTTACAAATGTTCTATAATAAAGAGGTATACGTTCTACAATTAGGAAAAAATGGCTAGTCTAAAAAGAAAGAGAAGAACTGACCATGAGATTTCACTGCCCAACATCCTAGCAGTTAGTGCTGCTGAACAGCTATCTACGGCTCCACTGATGAGCCACCTCAATATTTCTTGAGATATAATTTAGTAAGATTTATGCCTGGAGTCAAGACTGATCCACAGAGTAAGGAAACTATAATTTTACATATCTTATATTTACAATCATGCTGACAACAAAAGTTATCATCCTGAGTATGGCTCTTTCTCTCATTCTTCACATCAGCTATTTAAATTCTGACTCTTAATGCCAGGAGGAAAACGCTGACCTAATGGTGAAATAAACTTGTATTGGAATCTTAGGATGCTTTCCATAAATTATATAAGTAGTGTTCATAAATATCTTCTGCTTGAAACAAAGTCAGCATAGGGTTAGGATTTTGGTACACAACCTTCCTGATGCCATCTTACTTCCTCAAGGAAGATTCTGAAAAAGTACGTGGTAAGGCTTAATACCTATTTATGATGAAAACTCTCAGTAAACTAGGATTGAGGGTAATACCTTAAAACTTAAGGTTAGATACAAAACCTAAAACAAACAAACATATGAAATAGGAAATCTTTAGACTCATTCTTTTTAAGACTGAGAACAAGACAAAGATGCCCATTAGTGTAGCAGCTGTTCTGACACAGTTCTGGAAGTTGTGGCCAATGCTGTAAGGAAAGAAAAATAAATAAGAAATATAAGAACGGGAAAGGGCTGGGCACGGTGGCTCACGCCTGTAATGCCAGCACTTCGGGAGGCCAAGGCAGGTGGATCACGAGGTCAGATCAAGACCATCCTGGCTAACATGTAAAACTCCACCTCTACTAAAAATACAAAAAAAAATTAGCCAGCTGTGGTGGCACACAACGGTAGCCCCAGCTACTCAGGAGGCTGAGGCAGGAGAATCGCTTGAACCCAGGAGGCGGAGGTTGCAGTAAGCAAAGATCAAGCTACTGCACTCCAGCCTGCGAGACAGAGTGAGACTCCATCTTGAAAAAAAAAAAGAAGAAAAAAAAGAAACAACGGGAAAGAAGCAACCAAGTTATTACTGTTTTCAAAGGGTAGGATTACTAGAAAAAGAAAAAATAAACACAAACAAATCAATAAACTAGTTGAATAAGACAGTGAAGCGGCTGAGTGTGGTGGCTCATGCCTGTAATCCCAGCACTTTGGGAGGCTGAGGCAGGTGGATTACCTGAGGTCAGGAGTTCGAGACCAGCCTGACCAATGGGGTGAAACCCCATCTCTACTAAAAATATAAAAATTAGCCGGGCGTGGTGGAATGCACCTGTAGTCCCAGCTACTCTAGAGGCTGAGACAGGAGAATTGCTTGTACCTGTGAGGCAGACGTTGCAATGAGTAGAGATCATGCCACTGCACTTCAGCCTGGGCGACAGAGTAAGACTCCGTCTCAAAAAAAAAAAAAAAAAAAAAAAAAAAAAAAAAAAAAAAAAGACAGTGAAGCAAGGTTGTTAGATACAAGATCAGCTTAAAATAATCAATACAATTTTTCTTAAATTACCAATAACCAACTGGAAGCAATTCTCCTGCCTCAGGCTCTCGAGGAGCTGTGATTACAGGTGTGTGCCACCACACCAGCTAATTTTTTATATTTTTGGTAGAGATGGGGTTTCACCATGTTGGCCAGGCTGGTCTTGAACTCCTAACCTCAAGTGATCTGCTTGCCTCGGCCTCCCAAAGTGCTGGGATTACAAGCATGAGCCACCATGCCCAGCCCCTTATAGACCTTTATGAAGAAAACTTTAAAGCCCTAATAAAGAACTTAAAAATGAACTGATGAAGCATGTATTTAGAGATTAAAGGGACATGATGTCTACAATTAAAAGGGTCAGGGGAAAAAGCATACAAAGAAAACATACAGGACTCTTCTGTTAGTTTTAAACTATTTCCAAAATTATAAAAATGTCAAGAAAAATGAGCTGAATAAATGGAATGACATTATATGCTCTTGGATGGAATGAGTTACTATTTCAGTGGCTCACACTTGTAATCCCAGCACACTTTGAGGTGGGAAGACCATTTGAGGCCAGGAGTTAAAGACCAGCCAGGGCAACAGAGTGAGACCTCATCTCTATTAAAACAACTACAACAACAAAAAACTTATAAAAATATTTAGCTGGGTGTGGAGGCTACAGTGAGCTATGATCGCATCACTGTACTCCAGCCTGGGCAACAGAGAGAGACCCTGTCTTAAAAAAAAAAAAAACATGGCACATAAAAAAAGAAATAAAATAAATAAAATTAAATTTAAAAAAGATGCCAACTCTCCTCGAATAATTTATAAACTAAATAAACTCCACTAAAATTCCTCAAAATATAATTTTTTGGCCAGGCACAGTGGCTTGTGCCTGTAATCCAAGCACTTTGGGAGGCCAAGGCAGGAGGATTGCTAGAGCCCGGGAGTTCAAGACTGGGCTGGGCAACACAGGGAGACCCTATCTCTAAAAAAATTACCAAAAAAAAAAAAAAATTAGCCAGGGATGGTAGCACATGCCTGTGGTCTCAGCTACTCAGAAGGCTGGGATGGGAGGATCACTTGAGCTGGGAGATTGAGGCTGCAGTGAGCCATGACGGTGCCACTGCACTCCAGCCTGGGTAACAGAGTGACACAAGGTCTCAAAAGAAAATATATATATATATAAATATGTATGTATGTATGTAAATATAATGTTTCGGTAGCCTGGTAAACTTATTCCAAATTTTATATGGAAAAAATAAATTTTGGTCCAGGAAGAGCTAAATAAACTTTACGATGGATGGTTTGCTGTGCCAGTCATTAGGACACACCACAAAGTCACTGTAATAAAATCAGAGCAATAAAAAAAATGAAGTAAGAACTGACAGACTAATGCAACAAAATAAAGGCTTAGGGCCAGACAAGTGTATCCATGGAAACCATAAATGAGAAAGAGATATAATTTCATAGAGGAAAGCATGTATTCTGTTGATATGTTATTAGAAAAACTGGGTCATTAAATGGAGAAAAATAGGGCTGGATTCCTATCTAACACATGAAAATGTGGGCCCTAGAGAGATTAAAGACACAGATATGACCTAGGGTTCAGGAAGAGTTCCTTAAACAAAACTCCAAAACCATAAACCACAAGTCAAAGAATTTACCTATCTGATTACATCAAAATTAAAAATACTTCTTGATCAAAGGATGGCAAAGACAAAATGAGAACTAAATGAGAAGATTTGATCACCAAATGACAAGATGCCCAAATGAGAAGACATCTGCAAAGTCTAAACATAACAGGGAATAGATACTTATATTATAAAATCACTTCTGCAAGTCAAAAGCAACAAAATAGATATCAACTCCAACAGAAAATGCCAAAGACATGAATAAGCAATTTACAGAGGAAGCTATCTGTATAAGAGATACTCAAAATCACTAGTCATCAAAGAAATATAAATTAAAACAAGATATCACTTTGTGCTTACAAGACTGAAAAATATGGCGAGCTGGAAAAGAGGTGAGTGCTGGTGGGACATGAGGATACAGGAGTCCTCAAATATTAATACTTCCAGAGGCACAGAGACTGGGGCAGCCACTGTGGAGAGGCATCTGGCACTATTTAATCAAATTCAGTCCCTGCAAGCCTATAATCCAGCAATTTCACAGAAATATTATATAACTTTGTAAGTAGATATGTAGGAAGATGTTCACTGCAGCAATATTTATGGTGTTAGGGAGTAGGAACAACTTGAGTATCCATTCACTACACAGAGACCAGATAGAGAAAAACCAATGGATGCACACAGCATGGGGTATAACACAGCATTCCAAAGCAGAGAATTAGACACGTAACAATATGGATGGATCTTAAAAACACTACTTAGAGGCCTGGCATAGTGGTTCGCACCTGTAATCCCAGTACTTTGGGAGGCCAAGGCAGGCGGATCACCTGAGGTCAGGAGTTGGAGACCAGCCTGGCCAACGTGGTGAAACCCCGTCTCTACTAAAATACAAAAAAATTAGCTGGGCATGGTGGCACATGACTGTAATCTCAGCTACTCAAGAGGCTGAGGCAGGAGAATGGCTTGAACCCAGGAGGTGGAGGTTGCAGTGAGCCGATATCTCACCACTGCACTCCAGCCTGGGTGACAGAGTAAGACTCTTGTCTCAAAAGTCTCAAAAAAAAAAAAACACTACATAAAGGAAAATGAATTAAAGCATTATAAATCAAGATACATACACATAAAACAAACATTCCCACTTGCAAGCTCCTACGTAAACAAAAGGAAACACGTGCAATGCATTAAGAATGAACACCTGTGAGGCATGAGATGAACGGGACAAGGGAATTCTAAAACAAAACCAATCTTTTAGACTCCTTGCGTGTTACAAAAGAAAAACTCGAATGGCCTACATACGATAAACACAGAATTGTTTCCTTCCCCAAAGTTCCCAATTTTCCAAACAACAAAAGCTACTCTGGGTGCCAGTTCTGTTGATGAGTAACAGCTTTTCATCCTTTTTCAATCAGGAAGGGAAAATTCAGGGATCAGCAAAGTACAAAAGGGATCAGCAGAGAATATTTATGAAACAGTGTTTTTGTTCTCATGACCTGACAACCTGACTGAAAAGGGCCTGATTACCTCTTGATTTGGGATGATTCAGCTACAGGCAGGTTGGTGCCAAGTTTTCAGGTCATCTGAAGCGATTTACTTTCAGAACCTCTTCCTACGCAATCCTCTTGCCTCCCTGTAGAAATAATACCCTGCACTACTTGAAAACTTAAATTTTTCTTGAGCTAGAGGGGGCCCAGTTATTTTACAGATGAGGAAACGAAGATTCAGGGAAGAATTATGGTGTGACTCACACAGCTCTAGCTTGAAAAGGTCTCCCTGATTCAGCCCTTGTCCTCCTCCTGTCTATTCTCAACCCAGCAGCCAGAGTGATCCTTTTAAAACATAAGTCATCATCTACCTCACTGTTCAAAGCTCTCTAATGGCTTCCCCCTCACTCACTGTAAAGGCCAAAATCCTTACAATGACCTACACTGATGTGCCCTACTCACTCCCACCCGCTCTCATCTGCTGCCACCTCCCCCCAACCCACATCCATACTGACCGGCCACCATGACCTTGCCGCCCCTCACATGCCAAGCATGCTCCTGTACCAGGATTTGGAACCTGCTCATCCCACTGCCTCCTGCTCACTTCACTTCCTTCCAGTCTCCAATCATGAATTAGGTCAGGTGTGGTGGCTCAGGCCTGTAATCCCAGCACTTTGGGAGGCCAAGGTGGGTGGATCACTCGAGGCCAGGAGTTCCAGACCAGCCTGGGCAACATAGTGAAACCCCATGTCTACTAAAAATACAAACATTGGCCCGGTGTGGTGATACAAGCCTGTAGTCCCAGCTACTCAGGAGGCTGAGATGGGAGGATCGCTTGAGCCCAGGAGGTTGAGGCTACAGTGAGCTGTGATCACACCACTGCACTCCAGCCTGGGTGACAGAGCAAGACTCTGTCTCCAAAAAAAAAGTTTTCTCAGTAGAGGCTTTATCTGACCCCTCTATATAAAAAGTAAATCCCCTACCACACATACACACACACACACAAACACACACTCTTACCCTTTCCTGACTCTAAATTTCTCCATAGCATTATGATCCTTTGACCTATTCATCACATATTTGTCTGTCTCCACCCGATTAGAATGTGTCTGTTCCACGAGGGCTTAGTCTGTTTTGTTCAAACTGGTTCCCCCTCCCAGCACCCCCAGCATATACAACCCCGGCACACACAGGTGTTCCCCCTCCCGGCACACACAGGTGCCCACCGTCTCAGCACACACAGGTGCTCAGTGAGAATGTGTTCAGTGAACAAACAAGTAAGGACCAAAAGCCATGCCTTCCGACTCCTCGCACAATGCCCTATGTGCCTGCCCTCAAGTGCTGGTTCAGTTCTTGGCGGTCACGCCCTTCAGTCAGAAGATCTAGAAATCTAAAAATGAAATAATACATTTTAGCTACTCTAGTTCACCTCCCACAGCTGCCTTTCATAGCAGGGAGGATAAAGTACACAACTAAAAGCTAACACCTTGGTTTGTTTAACGGCTCTTTCATTAAAGAGCTCATTTTACTGCTGCTACTTAAGAACTTTCTGCCTTTCCAGGCAAGAAACTAATATCTCATAATTAACTCCTGACCAACAAGACTAAGTTAACCAATCTTTCAAGCTTATTCAGACATTTCCCAGAGTGGGTATAATAAGAAACGATTTCATATTAATTGAATTGGTGTTGCAAAACTTTCCAGAAGTATTCTCAATGAATTCTAAGGATGCTTTGGCAGATGATCAAGCACATTCCAGAATTTCACAGGAGATAATCTCGTAATAACACTATGTTGTAGGTAATCCATTAGCTGACTCTAGAAACAACAGAATACTAAACCTAGAAAATAAGCCAAAAGCTGGGATTGGTGGCTCACGCCTGTAATCCCAGCACTTTGGGAGGCTGAGGCGGGCGGATCACCTGAAGTCAGGAGCCAGAAAAGAGGCAGAGATTGATGGAACGTAGAGAAGGGAAACGCTTTGCCTTGGGGCTGTAAGACAAATAAATAACTGGTACATATTTAAACAGATCGTTTATGAAGATTATTATCTCAACCAAAAAAATACACAATACAAACACTGTATAAAAGTCAACTTACCACATTCTCTGAGTCAGAATGTTCTTGGCCTATTGTAAAAGTTATCAGTGGCACCGCACGAACCCCATTCCCAAGCCAGACTTGAGCTACTCTCCACCCTCCACAAATCACTCCATTGCAGTCTCTGAATTTAAGTGACTTTAACACGTAAGTATCTGCAATTTGAAAAGTCACTTTTCACTTATTTTAGCCCAACCCCGATAAAGTGACTGAGAGAGCTGAGAATAATGAATTTGAAGATTCGCTATGCCCCATTATACAGAATTCTAAAAAATATCTCTTCTTAAAACATTTTTGTCACAATGAGTGACGTGTTTCAAGTTAACATGTAAAATCGGAGAACTCTGGAGACAGAGAGGACCTTAGAGATCCTTTAATTCAATATTTTAGAGAAAAATGGGTAAAGGATAAACTAACTTGCTGATCACCGTGACTGTATGCATGCTGTGAAAGTAATAAAGGCAACACCAACTGAGAAATGATCCCCGAATGCTGTCAGGTACTTCAGTCTAGCAAAAACCACTACAGATTAATCAGTCCTGCTCATCCCTTTAACTCAGCTATGCAAACAAGCAGAGCTAGACTCTGCTCAAACCCTAAATATTAGCGTTACCACTCGCCTGCCACATACTACAGCATCACTGGTTATGAAAGTGTTTTAATACAAGATCTTCATATTAGTGTAAAAGAATTACTATAAAACAGACCTAAAGGTCTGATGGAGATTCTACCAATATTCCAGAATAAGTGAGTGCCAAAAATATTTACCCTTCATTACAGTACAAATGAGACAGGCAGTAATAATATTATTATAATAATAATAATAATAACAGACATTGCATTTAAAGTTGTTTTTGCACTTAAAATTTAAGTCTATACTTCTCATCTGCAACAGGCCCCGGCCTTTTTGATAACCTCAATATTCCTTTATTCAAGGGACAGCATCACTACCCTTTGAGATATGATGCCCGGTGGACATCTGTGCCTGCAGCAGGAACACGGGTGTCCGCGGGTTTCTGCAAAACTCCACCATCACCAAAGCTGTATCTCCAGAGGAACAGGTCTAACCCTTGCTTCGGAAGCCATCCGTCCCTGTCTCCCTGACACAGAATCACTGCCTCTTATGCCGTAAGGCTCTGAGCATCTGTAAAGTAAGAGGGGTGGACTAATGCTGAATTATTTTCCAGCTCTCAAAATTCCGCCTCATTGCCGGAGTGGCAGGGCGGTGCAGTGAAAGAGCCCTGGGCTTGACACCGCTTGAAAAGCCCACGTTCGCATCGCTCTGACCGCCCCTCCAACTCCCGGGGACTCCAGGAGTGCGAGGGGGCCCGCGGCGCCCCACTGTCCCTCGCGGGCTCCCGGCCCACCGAGCGCAGCGCCGCCGCGGGGAACGGGCCGATGCAGGCCTAACGGCGCCGCGCGGCACGTCTCTCGGGGTGCGGGTCCCCTCTCCGCCCCCTGCGCGCCTGCCCCATGCACAAAGACATCTCTCTTCGACCGCCTCGAACCTTCTCTCCTACAAGCCGACAGGCAGTTGCAGACGCAGGCGGCTCCCGGCCCGCTGTACCTCCGCCCCTGCGGAACGGCGGGCGGGCCCCCCCCGTCCGATCCGTGTGACTCATGCGCGCCCGTCCGCAGGTCTCCCGCCTCCGCCAGGCTTTCCGCCTCTGCCTGCGCGGTCCCGCGCGGCACCGGGGCGCCAGCTCCGCACGGGCGCCCACCTCCGCGGCGCCCACCCCGCGCTCGCGCCCCTGGCGGCCGGCCCGGCCCTGCTCGCCTCGCGAGGTCAGACGGACAACGCTCTCAGAACGCCACCGGGGAAACTGAGGCACGGGGCCCGCTCCCGCCGCAGCGCACCGACACGGCTCCTCCAGCCTCGGCCTCACGCAGTCCTACGAGCAGCCCCAGCTTGCTGTTCCTCCCCTCTTGCTGTTCCCCCACCCCCGACACCACCCTCCAACCTAGAAAAAAGTCAAAATTCCATTCAGAGAAGTCCATCTCGATTCCTGTCTGCGTGTGATGCTGTCCTCTTTGCTACCCCTAGACAGTTTCCCTTATTATGCCACAAAATACTCGCTGGGGTTCGCCTCTATCTGTCCCAGTTTTTTCTGGGGAAAGTCTCTCAGGACATCTTTGAGAATTTGAGAGCAAGAAATGACAGAAAGCAAGAACTGGGCAGGGCTGAGAGAACTCCTCCCACTCAGTTTCTGAATCCCGGCAGTACTCCCGTTGTTTTTTCAAGATCACGAAGTTACACAGCTTGGCTATGTTGCTGGAATTGCTGCGCCTCACGTTTCTGGGATCTCCCTAGGGGATCCTGAAGACGGCGGCGAGTCTATCACTGTGCATGCACAACAAAAATAAATATTTCACAAATCTCATCCCATACTGCATATAGTTTCTCCTTTCCTTTGCTTTTTAAAAACTTGTAGTTAAATATACATCACATGAAATTTACCATTTTAATCCTTTTTAAGTGTATAGTTCAGTGGCATTAAGTACATTCACATTGTTCTGCAACCACCACCACCATCCTGTTCCAGAACTTTTGCATCCTCCCAAACTGAAACTGTACGCATTAAACACTAACTCCTCATTCTCCGGCCCCTAGTAACCATCATTCTACTTTCTGTCTCTATGATTACTCTGGATACGTCATATAAGTGGGATCATACAATATTGTCCTTTTGTGAATGGCTTATTTCACCTAGCATAATTCTTCAAGGTTCACCCATGTTGTAGCATGCATTAAAACATTCTTCCTTTTGAAGGCTGAATAATACTCAATTGTATGTATATAACATCTTTGGTTTATCCTATCTTTCCATGGACATTTGGGATGTTTGTACCTTTTGGCTATGGTGAATAATGCTGCAATGAACATGGGTGTACAAATATCTGAGTCCCTACTTTCAAATCTTTTGGGTATATACCCAAAAAGGTCATATGATAATTCTATGTTTAATTTTTTGAGAAACCACCATACTGTTTTTTTCCTTTGCTTTTGAAGCATGTTAACACTGTAAAAGAACATTTTATAGTAAAATATCAATGTTCTGAGATTCATTAAAATTCTTAGCAAATGCTTCATTTGCCTGTAAAACAGTGACTTTTCAGCGGATCACCAGGTCAAGAGAACGAGACCATCCTGGCCAACACGGTGAAACCCCGTCTCTACTAAAAATAAAAAATTAGCTGGACATGGTGGCGTGTGCCTGTAGTCCCAGCTACTCAGGAGGCTGAGGCAGGAGAATCGCTTGAACCCGGGAGGTAGAGGTGGCAGTGAGCTGAGATCGCGCCACTGTACTCCAGCCTGGTGACAGAGCAAGACTCTATCTCAAATAAATAAATAAATAAATATTTTAAAACAAGTGACTTTTCTTTCCTCAAGAAAGTAATTAACATTGCAAATATATTGTCTTTATTTTTGGATAATGTTATTAGCCAAAATAATAATAACAACTTATTATTCAGTTGCCTACAATTTTCTTTTCTGTGGATGTAGCTTTCTAATGTTGTTTGGAGTCAAGTATGCCATATGAAATTCAGAGGAAAAATCAAGCATTTCATTTTACTTTTTTTTTTTCGCCACGTTGGTCAGGCTGGTCTTGAACTCTTGACCTCAGGTGATCCACCCTCCTTGGCCTCCCAAAGTACTGGGATTACAGGCATGAGCCACGGTGCCCGGCCTGGGGATCAGAGGTTTTTGTTTTTTGTTTTTGGAAACGGAGTCTCACTCTGTCACCCAGGCTGGAGTGCAGTGGCGCAATCTCAGCTTACTGCAAGCTCCGCCTCCTGGGTTCGCACCGTTCTCCTGCCTCAGCCTCCCGAGAAGCTGGGACTACAGGCACCTGCCACCATGCCTGGCTAATTGTTTTTGTGTTTTTTTAGTAGAGACGGGGTTTCACCTTGTTAGCCAGGATTGTCTCTATCTCCTGACCCTGTGGGGATCAGAGTTTTTAAAGATAATTCGGCTGGTAGGGTCTTGGGAAGTGGGGAGTGCTGATTGGTCAGGTTGGAGATGGAAACATAGGGGGTCAAAAGGAGGTTTTCCTGCTGTTTTCTGCTCCTGGGTGCAATGCAGAACTGGTTGAGCCAGATTACTGGTCTGGGTGGTGTCAGCGGATCCATCAAGTGCAGGGTCTGCAAAATAGCTCAAACACCGATCTTAGGTTTTGCAATAGTGATGTTATCCCAGGAACAATTTGGGGAGGTTCAGGTTCTTGGAGTCAGAGGCTGCATGACCCCTAAACTGTAATTTCTTTCTTTTTTTTTTTTTTTTTTGAGATGGAGTCTCAGTCTACGGCTCAGGCTGGAGTGCAGTGGTGCAATCTCGGCTCACTGCAACCTCCACCTCCCAAGTTCAAGCAATTCTCCTGCCTCAGCCTCCCTAGTAGCTGAAATTACAAGCACGCACCACCACGCCCGGCTAATTTTTGTATTTTTAGTAAAGATGAGGTTTCACATTGTTGGCCAGGCTGGTTTCAAACTCATGACCTCAACTGATCCACCCACCTCAGTCTCCCAAACTGCTGGGATTGCAGGTGTGAGCCACCGCTCCTGGCCTTAAACAGTAATTTCTAATCTTGTAGCTAATTTGTTAGTCCTGCAAAGGCAGACTGGCCCCAGGCAAGAAGGGGTCTTTTGGGAAAGGACTATTCTCAATTTTGTTTCAGAGTCATGAACTGAATTCTTTCCCAAAGTTAGTTCGGCCTATGCCCAGGAATGAACAAGGAACTTAATTAGAAGCAAGATGGGGTCAGTTAGGTCTGATTTCTTTCACTTCATAAGTTCCTGAGTTATGATTTTGCAAAGGTGGTTTTATACTTTTCATTCATCAATGAATTCTTACTGTACATTTGTGATGCAACAGGCATTGTGCTAGGTGTTTGGCATTCAGCCTGACCAACACAGACAAGATCCTTGCCTTCATGGAACTCACATTCTAGAGTAAGGTAACAGACAATAAAGAAATAAACATGATAATCCAGATAATCATGGGGTGTAGTTGAGTGTTATGAAGGAAACAAACCAACTGATGTGATAGATTGGATCATAGAGAATTAAAGCCTAGTGCCCTAGGCATTTGTTGTATGTAATGAGTTAACTTCTCTCCTATGCAATGTTCGGGCTTAGAAACTAATACCGTAAAATATGGTGCTTTGTACATGTTGAGCTGAAAAAGCACCCTCAAAGTCTCTCTCAACCTCCCCGCACCTGCCCCTCTTCACTGTCTCTCCCAAAGCATAGTATTCTCTGAAGTTTCCTTATCTGTCCAAAGTCCTGACCTACCAAAGAATAAAACAATTATCTCTAGTCCCTTTCCTGAGGTTTTTTTTTTTTTTTTTTTTGAGACGGAGTCTCGCTCTGTCACCCAGGCTGGAGTTCAGTGGCCGGATCTCAGCTCACTGCAAGCTCCGCCTCCCGGGTTTACGCCATTCTCCTGCCTCAGCCTCCCGAGTAGCTGGGACTACAGGCGCCCGCCATCTCGCCCGGCTAATTTTTTGTATTTTTTTAGTAGAGACGGGGTTTCACCGTGTTAGCCAGGATGGTCTCGATCTCCTGACCTCGTGATCCACCCGTCTCGGCCTCCCAAAGTGCTGGGACTACAGGCTTGAGCCACCGCGCCCGGCCCCTTTCCTGAGTTTTGATTAACTGAACCCATATTGCAAGAGGGAAGACCAAAGTCTGTCAATAAACCTGGACAGACTTTTATCACAAACCATTATCTGGTCTGTGGTCCCAATAGACTTTGTCCTAGACCATTCTAAGTTCCTCGAGTTCATTGAATTGTCCCTAGTAATCATTTATTGCCCTCAGTAGAATTCCTCTTCTTCGCCCTCCCATAACCTGTTTTGCCAGCATCCAAGCCACCTTTTTTTCTCTAGCCTCAAGATGGTCCATAAGCTTCTGCACCCCACTGGGGGGTTGGTCTTCTGTGTCACATGAAACTTGTCAAACAGATGTGTGTGCCTTTTCTCCAATTAATCTGCCTTTTGTGACTTGATTTTTCAGCAAAACTTCAGAGGGCAAAGAGGAAGTTCACCTGACCCCAACAGCAACCAGAATGGCACAAGTTATACTCAGTCCTTGAAAGAACTAAGAAAACAATTCGCTCCACACAGCTTCTATGTCATGTGGTTTAGATAAGGAATCTAGGCTGATAAAGGCCAAAGTGAGGGATGAGAACCTTTTCCGAATATAGAGATAGTTGGGGAAATCCCCTCTGGGGATGTAACATTTACCTGAAACTTGAATAATGAGAAAGAATCAAGCCGGACATGGTGGCTCAAGCCTGTAGTCCCACGATCTGCAGTGAGCCGTGATGGCACCACTGCACTCCACCCTGGGTGACAGAGTGAAACTCTGTCTCAAAAAAAGAGAGAAAGAATCAGCCATGTAAAGAGCTCTTCAGGCAGGAGAAACTGCAGGTGCAAAGTCTTGAAGTAGAAAGCCATCTAGTAAGTTTCAGAAACACAAAAGAAGCCATGTGAACAAGGGAGGCAGTTTTATGAGACGAAATTAGAAAACAAATAGGGCCAGGTGCAGTGCCACGCATCTGTAATCTCAGCTACTCTGGAGGGTGAGGTGAAAGGCTCACTTGAGCCCAGGAGTTCGAGATTGTAGCACATTATGATTGTGCCTGTGAATAGCCACTGCACTCCAGCCTGGGCAACATAGCAAGACCCTGTCTCTTAATAATAATAATAACTATATATTTTTTCTTTTTTTTGAGATGGAGTCTCACTCTGTCGCCCAGGCCGGGGTGCAGTAGTTCGTGCAATCTTAGTTCACTGCAACCTCTGCCTCCCGGGTTCAAGTGATTCTCCTGCCTCAGCCTCCCAGGTAACTGGGACTACAGGCATGCACCACAACACTGGGCTAATTTTTCTATTTTTAGTAGAGATGGGGTTTCATCATGTTGGCCAGGCTGGTCTTGAACTCCTGACCTCAGGTGATCCACCTTCCTTGGCCTCCCAAAGTGCTGGGACTACAAGCATGAGCCATTGCGCCCGGCTGAATAATAACCATCTAACAAACAGTATGTAGGTCATTCCTGGCTTGGTGGGTCATGGTAAAGAGATTGATGTTTGTGATAAGGTGATGTATTGAGACATGATTAAAATATCCCCAACTGAAGGGACTGAAATGAAAAGAACCAAAAGAGATAAACGTGTGTGGAACTGCCTTGTTAACAATAAGGATTATATCTGTATATGTCATATTAAAACTAAAAAGTATATTGTTTTTCCCCCCTGAATAATCCTCAATAAACCAAAACACAGAATGGCTCAATTCACATTTTGATTCATCTAATTGATTAAAACTATTTGGGTGTGTCATCCTTTGATCTCTTGTCTGAACTGAAATCCAACCTGTCAGGATATACTGTAAGTGAAGTTCTATCACAGTTATGAGGGGCTGCACCATGAACTAACAGTTTGGCATGGCTTGGCCCGTATATCAAAGGCAACTCTCTCTGGCTTCCCCCCACAATGCACCATGTCACAGCCATAAGCTGTTGTTTGCAATGGCAAGCAGATGAGAGTAGCAAGCTGCTGAAACTAATCAAAGCTGGCCTTGCTCAGCTAGCTGTTCATCCTGGAATAGCCAGGGGCCCAAATTCCAAGGCAGTGGGGAGGAAGGGATGTGCAGATAAAACACTGTTAATATATGTTTATTTCTATTATTAAAGGAGATGCGATCCAACAACCTAGTGATAGAACATAGAAGACATAGGTTTGCATCTTAAAATGTCAGACATCACATAGAAATACTAACAACTATTCATCAAAATGTTGACACAATGCACCTGGGAGTCTCATGGCCAAGGTTAAGAACAGTGAGAATTCAAGTTGAAAGGAGGTGGACAGAGGAAGATTGGTGACCAGATCTCACAGGGAAAGGAGGAGTCAAGATGGTTTTCTCTTTTTTTTCTTTTCTTTTTTTTTTTTTGAGACGGAGTTTCGCTCTTGTTGCCCAGGCTGGAGTGCGATGGCGTGATCTCGGCTCACTGCAACCTCCGCCTCCTGGGTTCAAGTGATTCTCCTGCCTCAGCCTTCTAGCTGGGATTACAGGCGCCCGCCACCGTGCCCAGCTAATTTTTGTATTTTTAGTAGAGACGGGGGTTTCACCTCGTTGGCCAGGCTGTTCTCAAACTTCTGACCTCACCTCAGGTGATCCGCCCACCTCAGCCTCCCAAAGTGCTGGGATTACAGGCGTGAGCCACCATACCCGGCCAAGTCAGGATGGTTTTCACAGAGGGCATCTATCTGGTGGACTTGAGCTAGGACAAGGCCAACTCCTAGAAGACAACAGAGGCCATTTGGTTTCATTTAGGGATAGACCCTGGTTGGCAAGAGTAAGACCAGGTCTTGTTTTGTTCTTCCTAGAAGAGAACAGACTCTGTAAGAAAGCTTCTATATTCTAAAGAAAAGACTGTATCATGTTCATCTTCAGAACTGTTCTTAATATATTTGATATACTGATGCCTAGGGACTCCTCTTCCTATCTACTTGCAGAAGCTTGAATTGGTTTGCTGGAAAACAGAGAATTCTTTCACACTCAGAAGTAAAAACCATGGCTGGGCATGGTGTCTCACACCTGTAATCCCAGCAGTCTGGGAGGCTGAGGCGGGTGGATCACTTGAGGCCAAGAGTTCAAGACCAGACTGGCCAACATGCTGAGACACTGTCTCTACTAAAAATACAAAAAATAGCCGGAAATGGTGGCACATGCCTGTAATCCCAGCTACTTGAGAGGCTGATGCATGATATGTACCTCCTTCAAACCTTGCTACAACATTGGTAATGTACCAATGTCTGACATTAAAAAAAATTATTGGCTTGTAAAATAAAAGCCTTCTATAAAGTACAATGTGTTTAAAATAATATATTTGGATATTTTTAAAAAGAATAAAATTGTAGTCACTTTATTTCTTCGTTTATTTATTCTTCATCTGATTACAGAAAGGATTTAAGGAAACTCACTCAATTCCTTTGATCTGGTGCCCAGGATGGACTTCATCCCAAAGGGCTTACATGGGACAATCTAAAAAGAAGTCAGAGATGCCTTTTCTCCCTCCTCCTGCAGGTGAACATGGATCCAAGGGGTGACTTTCTTTGCTGAAGTGGGGGGATCACCTGAGGTCAGGAGTTTGAGACCAGTTTGACCAACATGGTGAAACCCCGTCTCTACTAAAAATACAAAAAATAGCTGGGCATGGTGGTGCACACCTGTAATCCCAGCTACTCAGGAGGCTGAGGCAGGAGAATCACTTGAACCTGGAAGGCGGAGGCTGCAGTGAGCCGAGATCGTGCCATGGCACGCCAGCCTGGGCAACAGAGTAGGATTTCATCTCCAAAAAAATAAAATAAAATAAAATAAGGGCCAGGCACAGTGGTACACGCCTGTAATCCCAGCACTTTGGAAGGCCGAGGTGGGTGGATCATCTGAAATCAGGAGATCTAGACCAGCCTAACCAACATGGTGAAAACCCGTCTCTACTAAATACAAAAAAATTAGCTGGGTGTGGTAGTGCATGCCTGTAATCCCAGCTACTCTGGAGGCTGAGGCAGGAGAATTGCTTGAACCCGGGAGGTAGAGGTTGCAGTGAGCCGAGATCATGCCATTGCACTCCAGCCTGGGCAACAAGAGCAAAACTTCTTCTAAAAAAAAAAAAGATGATAAGAATAAATAAAAACAAATTAACTAAAAAAGAGAATTCTGAATGTTTTCAATACAAAGAAGTAATAAATATTTGAGATGATGGATTTGCTAATTACTCTGATTTGCTAATTATACAATGTATACATATATTGTACTCCATAAATATATACAATTATTATGTCAATGAAAGATAAATAAAACAGAAAAAAAGTCACAGTAAAATCAAAATGGTGCTTGAATTCACAAAATTGTAATGCTCTTTTGTTGTTTTGTCCACAACCATCATTCCTCTTTTTTTTTTTTTCTTTTCGAAATGGAGTCTCGCTCTGTTACCCAGGCTGGAGTGCAGTGGCGCAATCTCCACTCACTACAACCTCCACCTCCCAGGGTCAAGCGATTCTCCTGTCTCAGCCTCCCAAGTAGCTGGGATTACAGGCATGTGCCACCACGCCCAGCTACTTTTTGCATTTTTAGTAGAGACGGGGTTTGGCTATGTTGGCCAAGCTGGTCTCGAATTCCTGGCCTCAAGTGATCGGCCTGCCTTGACCTCCTGGTGATTTTGTTTGTTTGTTTTAATGGGAAACAACTCATCTATACTCTCAGTCCCCCATATTTGCATTCCACCGCCGAGAAGTGATCATATGACCCCAGACTGACCAATCAGAGTCACTGTGATAATTTTAGAGATAGGCACATAATCCAGTTTGTGCTATTGAAATTCACACGCAAGAATCAATAGTTTGTTGCTAAACTGTGTTAAATGAAATTTGTAGGAGGCCATTGGGTGGAACTGAGCTCTTCTTGCACTAGGCTTAACAGAGAAAACCAAAATGCAGTTACTCATACCGAAGTTTCCACCAAGCCAAAACTAAGCTATTCATATCTTCCAAGAAATCAGGCAAGAAAGAGATAATAGCCAAATCCCCAAACAGGCCTGTTTTGGGAAGCATGATGAGGCAGCCCCCTCTGCTTTAACCTTTATAAGGAAAGTAACTTTGTAACAACCAATCAGTTTTTGTTCTGTTTCTGCATTCTTCAGCCATTTTCTGCTTATAAAGTCAAATTTCTCAGCTCAACTCATCTGAACACTCATTCTATCTTATAGAATGGGTTGTTACCCAATTCTAGAATTGCAAATAAAAGCCAATTCGATCTTTGATCTAAATTTGTTGTAATTTTGACTTTTGATAGCTGATAGAAGATAAGCTTGAAGGAGCTGTTATTCACCTTGCCTCAAGGGGAGAGACTATATGAGAATGAAGTCACTACTGAAGACAATGAAATCAAGAAATGGAGAGAGATTCCATACCACCTAACTTAGGCACCTCAATCCAGCTATGTCTGAAATCCTTACATAAAGTTTTTAGTTATATGCCACTAAAGGTCTCCTCTTTAAACTTCTGGCTCACAAATGCCAGTCTAAGATGGAAGATTTACTATTCCCTAGTAAGATGAGAAAAATTTCATTTACAAGACTTCTTTATTCTGAGCTTATATCTTTCCTAATTTTTGGTATTAGAGTATTTATAAATTGATGGTGATAATGGATAACAATTGTATTTTACCAATTGTCCTTAATAGAAAATTAGAAAGTCCAAAATAGAAAGTAGCCAGGCATGGTGGCTCATACCTGTAGCCCCAATACTTTGGGAGGCTGAAGAAGGAGGATCACATGAGCCCAGGAGTTCAAGACCAGCCTGGGCAAGATGGTGAAACCCCATCTCTACAAAAAATTTAAAAATTAGTCAGGCATAGTGGTACATGCCAGTAGTCTCAGTTACTCAGGAGACTGAGAAAGGAGGATCACTTGAGCCCAGGAGGTCAAGGCTGCAGTCAGCTGTGATTGTGCCACTGCACTCCAGCCTGGGCAACAGAACAAGACCTTATCGGGAAAAAAAAAAGAAAGAAAGTTGGTGGGCCCTTTATCTATCCCTCCATTAAAAAAAAATTAGGTCATTTTGTAGGTCATAAGCATGATGATTTGTTTTTCGTGCTCATGTGTGAGATGTACCTCCCTCAAATCTTGCTACAACATTGGTCATGTACCAATGTCTGACACTAAAAAAAAATTATTGGCTTGTAAAATAAAAGCCTTCTATAAACTACAGTGTGTTTAAAATACTATATTTGGATATTTTTTAAAAGAACAAAATTGTGGTCACTTTATTTCTTTGTTTATTTATTCTTCATCTGATTCCAGAAAGGATTTAAGGAAACTCACTCAGTTCCTTTGATCTAGTGCCCGGGATGGACTTCACCCCAAAGGGCTCACATGGGACAATCTAAAAGGAAGTCAGAGATGCCTTTTCTCCCTCCTTCTGAGGGATGAGCATGGATCCAAGGGGTGACTTTCTTTGCCTCCTCCCTGAGACTCTGCAAGGGGAGGCAGGCAGTGTAACAGCAGAAACAAGCAATGCCTTTTCTGTTTTGCTTTTCACGGGTTGCTGGCCACCTATCCCTTAATGGCTCCAGGCCCTGCTTCTTAGGTGATGCTACACCCCACCTGCAGCAGGGCCTGGTGGGGTGGGGGTGAAGGGGTGCAGGAAATATGTGAACAGAATGAAGGTGGGAGAAAGAAGGATTCACGAGTAGCAGCGTGGGGAAGATCATTAAGTGGTGAGGGAAAGCATAAGAGACAGTAGGGGTGGGGGAAGCCTTTATAAGTAGTGATGTTTAACTTCTGGGAGCAGGGAGAGAAGTGATGTTTGCTTAGGCATTTGCTCAGGGGGAATGTTTACTCATGGTTAAACCCAGAATGCAGTTAGTGTTAAAGTAGAAATGAAGCTGCATTCCAGGCAGGAGGTGGGCATGACGGAGTACAGGGTGTGTGTTGAGAGTGTGTGTATGAGACAAATTGTGGTACCACATGTGTAAAGATGATGCTCTAGACACAGGAAGTCTAACTTCTCTGGTTCTGATGGCAGATTTGTACCAAGTCATGCTGTCCTACTTTCTACATCCTTGCTTTTGAGACGGCTGGTTGGGTTTAGGGGTGTTTTCTGTGGCCATGGAAAAAGTGAATCTTACTGGCTCACTTATTAATAGACTCAGTGTGGTCTGGATGCTACACTGTCTTGGACCTGTGCTGAGTTAGACTTCTAGCATGTCGAGATCATAAATCAGGAAACTGAGCATGCACACACACCCCCTTACTTTCAAGAGGTGCAGTTGCTAGAACCAGGTGGGCTCTTTCCTGCCACAGAGCTCCTGGGCTTGCTATTTGAGTGGCTGCAGCTGTGTCTGGGAGGATGGTGCTCCTGCCTGATCCCGGGCCCCAAGAGGACGAGGATGCCCAGGTCTATAGCCATGGCTTGGGCAGTTGCAGTGGCACCTGGGGAGCTCCTGCCCCAACTCAGAAGGGATGGGACTCTCGCTTGTCCCTGGCTCCTGCTGGCTGTATGGAGCTTGCAGCCCCAGCTGCACCTCCCTGCTGCAGCCGGTGTGATGGCAGCAGCCACTCCAGATGGCCCGCCGATGCCATCATAAGCACATGGTGGGTTTCTTTGGCAACCAGACCTATCCTGAAGCTATCTAGGGGCTTTCAGCTACCAGTTGTCTTATTAACATAAACTCAGATGTAATTGAAATTCAGGGCCTTGTTATGGGTGACAAAAGAGCTCCTATCAGGAAGTTACAAGGGTTTTAGAAGTTGTATGCCAGGGGACAAAGACAAAATATGTATTTCTTAATAGGTCTGCTAAGTTAGGTTTATCATAAAGCTGCCTCCTTACATAGCTTAAATTCAGCATAAAGATTTTGCCATACATAGTGAACTATAACCTTATTGGACACATAAGCAGACTGTAACCTATTCTTGTGCCAATCACTGAATTTAAGCCAATCAAAGGTGGCCAACTATTCAAAATGTGTCCAAATAAGGCAAATGCAAAGCTGTAACCAATCCAACTGTTTCTGTCCATCACTTTCCTTTTTCTGCCTGTAAGTCTTTTTTGACTGCACAGCTGTGCAGGAGTCTCTCTGAAACTATTTTGCTTTGGGGGCTGCCCGATTTGCAAATCATTCTTTGCTCAATAAACTCTCTGGTAAATTTAATTTGCCTAAGGTTTTCTTTTTCTTTTTCTTTTTTTTTGAGATGGAGTTTCGCTCTTGTCACCCAAGCTGGAGTGCAGTGGCGCAATCTCAGCTCGCTGCAACCTCCGCCTCCCGAATTCAAGCAATTCTCCTGCCTCAGCCTCCTGAGTAGCGGGATTACAGGCGCTTGCTGCCACGCTCGGCTACTTTTTTTGTGTGTTTTTTTTTAGTAGAGACAGGGTTTCACCATGTTGGGCAGGCTGGTCTCAAACTCCTGACCTCAGGTGATCCGCCTCCCAAAGTGCTGGGATTACAGGTGTGAGCCACCGCGCCCAGCCCTAAGGTTTTCTTTTTAACAGATGGTGTCAGAAATGGGATCTGAAGTAGAGCTTCTAGGCCCCCACCAGGGGCACTGAGTGACCAAACAAGGTACCCACCAGATTCTTTTTGTCCATCGCTCTCTCTCACAACTGGGGATCATGGGTGTCTTCTCTCTCCGATTCTGAAGCTCTATGAGTTTGTGTTCTGAGCTATCTGTTTGAGTGAATTTTTGATATGAATTGGGTTTGGAAGTTGTGATATAAACTGAACTAGGTCTAGGATCAGATTGCATGCAACAGTTAACTGGCTTTGATCCAATTAGGGGCCTCAGATGTCTGACTGGGTCAGAGAGAAACTGGCAGTAAATGGTAATAGTACAGAGGCTGTGAACTTCAGCTTTTAGAAATTCACAGAGATTTTTGTGTTGTAGTATTCCTTTTGTTTCCTTTTATTGCACACTTAGGTAGAAAGAAAAGCATTAGCTAAGTTAATCAAAGGGATCTGAGAGTTAAAGACAAGATCCAAAGTAAACATGGTGATCCTTGGCCAGGCGTGGTGGCTCACGCCTGTAATCCCAGCACTTTGGGAGGCCAAAGAAGGCAGATCACCTGAGATCGGGAATTCAAGACCGGCCTGACCAACATGGAGAAACCCCATCTGTACTAAAAATACAAAATTAGCTGGGCGTGCTGCCGCATGCCTGTAATCCCAGCTACTTAGGAAGCTGAGGGAGGAGATCACTTGAACCTGGAAGGCGGAGGCTGTGGTGAGCCAAGATCGTTGCCATTGCACTCCAGCCTGGGCGACAAGAGCAAACTTCCATCTCTAATAATAATAATAATAATAATAATAATAATAATAATAATGTGGTCCTTTACTACTGAAGAACATAGTACTCCACCTTCCAGCTATGCTTACCTATACGTTTATAAATATTAGGCCCTTGGGCCCGGCATGGTGGCTCGTGCTTGTAATCCCAGCACTTTGGGAGACTGAGAGAGACAAATCACAAGGTCAGAAGTTGGAGACCAGCCTGACCAACATGGTGAAACCCTGTCTCTCCTAAAAATGCAAAAAATTACCTGGGTGTAGTAGCAGGCACCTGAAATCCCAGCTACTCGGGAGGCTGAGGCAGGAGAATCGCTTGAACCTGGGAGGCGGAGGTTAGCAGCAAACACAGAAATGGCAAGATCTTGCTAAAAGTAATACAAAATTACAACATTTCAAATGAATACTGCACTTTAAAAAGTGCATTTAAAACTGAGGGCCCCAGGCTGGGCATGGTGGCTCTCGCCTATAATCGCAGCACTTTGGGAGACTGAGGCAGGAGGATTGCTTGAGCCTAGGACTTTGAGACCAGCCTGGGCAATATAGTGAGATCTTGTCTCTACAAAAAATACAAAACAATTAGCTGGGTGTGATGCACATACCTGTAGTCAGAGCTACTCAGGAGCCTGAGGTGGGAGGATCTCTTGAGCCTAGGAGATTTGAGGCTGCCGTGAGCTGTGATCACACCACTGCACTTCAGCCTGGGTGACAGAAGAAGGCCCTGTCTCAAAAAAAATAGTTTAAAAAAATGAGGGCCCCAGAATTAGTTTCATCCAGAGATAATTATTGATGTACAGAAACTTCTGAAAAGATTTCGATCACCCAGGCTAGAGTGCAGTGGCGTGATGTCAGCACTGCATGTTCATGTCATTCTCCTGCCTCAGCCTCCCGAGTAGCTGGGACTACGGACACCCACCACCACGCCCGGCTAATTTTTTTGTATTTTTAGTAGAGTCGGGGTTTCACCATGTTAGCCAGGATGATCTCGATCTCCTGACCTCGTGATCCACCCGCCTCGGCCTCCCAAACTGCCGGGATTACAGGCGTGAGCCACCACGCCCAGCTGATATTTTAATTGCTTTTTAAAAAATATCTGGTTGGGTGTGGTGGCTCATGCCTATAATCCCAGCACTTTGGGGAGGCCGAGGTGGGTAGATCACCTGAGGTCAGGAGTTCAAGACCAGCCTGGTCAACACGGCAAAACCCTCTCTCTACTAAAAACCACAAAAATTAGTCAGGCATGGTGGCAGATACCTGTAATTCCAGCTACTTGGGAGGCTGAGGCAGGAGAATTGCTTGAGCCCAGGAGGCGGTGGTTGCAGCGAGCCAAGATCATGCCATGGCACTCTAGCCTGGGTGACAGAGTGAGACTTCATCTCAAAATAAAAAAATTAATTAATTAATTAAAAATTTAAAAGATATTTATATATTGTGAAAATGCCAATAAACAAAATAGTTTAAAAGTAAATAATTGGTTGGGCATGGTGGCTCACGCCTGTAATGCCAGCACTTTGGGAGACCAAAGTGGGCAGATCACTTGAGGTCAGAAGTTGAAGACCAGCCTGGTCAACATGGTGAAACCTCATCTCTACTAAAAATACAAAAATCAGCTGGGCGTAGTGGTACACGTCTGTAGTCCCAGCTACTTGAGACGCTGAGGCACAAGAATCGCTTGAACATGGAAGCAGAGGTTGCAGTGAGCTGAGATGGCGCCACTACAGTTCAGCCTGGGTGACTAAGCAAGACTCTGTCTCAAAAAAAAAAAAAGTAAATAATAAAACAAAGGGGGAAAAAAAAGACTGTTTATAAAGAGTAAATAAAAGGCTTATGTGGCTAATCGATAAGAAGAGTTAAATCTTTGTAATTCCAGCACTTTGGGAGGTCAACACAGGAAGATCGCTTGAGCCCAGGAGTTTAAGACCAGCCTGGGCAACAAAGTGAGACATTGTCTCTATGAAAAATTTAAAACTTAGCCAGTCATGGTAATGTGTGCCTGTAGTCCCAGCTACTCAGAAGGCCGAGGTGGGAAGATTGCTTGAGCCCAGGAGGTCAAGACTGCAGTGAGCCATGATCTTATCACTGCAGTCCAGCCAAGCAACAGAGCAAGATTCTGAGAAGAAGAAAGAAGAAAGATCAAAGAGGGAAGAAGAAAGAAGAAAGAAGGCCGGGCGCGGTGGCTCAAGCCTGTAATCCCAGCACTTTGGGAGGCCGAGACGGGCGGATCACGAGGTCAGGAGATCGAGACCATCCTGGCTAACACGGTGAAACCCCGTCTCTACTAAAAAATACAAAAAACTAGCCGGGCGAGATGGCGGGCGCCTGTAGTCCCAGCTACTCGGGAGGCTGAGGCAGGAGAATGGCGTAAACCCGGGAGGCAGAGCTTGCAGTGAGCTGAGATCCGGCCACTGTACTCCAGCCTGGGCGACAGAGCGAGACTCCGTCTCAAAAAAAAAAAAAAAAAAAAAAAAAAAAAGAAAGAAGAAAGAAGGAAAAGAACAAGCAGAATTAAATCTGCTCATCCTTTGGCTTAGTTACTATCAGGCCTGAGATGGAATACTTCCCTTGACCCTCACCCTCTTTGTGGGCCGGCAGGAATTGGAGTGGTTCATTTCACTTAGCCTGCAGTCCTTGGATGGCTAAGTGTTAACAGCTCAGTGAAGGATCAGGGTGACAGGCTCCTGCACCTGCCTTTTTGACACCCAAGTTCTTTTTCAGTGTCCAGAAGAATCAGATCACATGAACTGTTTGAAGAGTGACTCTCAGCGGCATGGGAAGCTGGAAAGGGGATGGTGCAGGAAGAAGGTGATCTTTCCCTGAAGCCACACCATCTGAAGTTAGCTACTTCTATTTGTAGTCTCCGATGCCCAGTTGCTTGCTTCTCTGCTTGCTGCTCAGCTGTTTGTATCCTGAGGCTCAGCAGCTTGCGTTCTGGACCACTTGCATTGGCTGCTCATGTTGCTCTTTCTTTTTTCTGCCAACTGGTCTGGTTTTTATGGACACAGGATAGGGGTGGGGTGGGCCAAAAGGCAATCATTTGGGTGGAAAAATAGGGTCAGTTATTTTCACTTAGGGCAGAGGTTCCAGGCTTAAGAGTGGAGTTTAGCCAGGAGGAGGTCCTGAGAACATTTGCCCAGGGTGGTCGGGCACAGCTTGGTATTATACATTTTAGAGAGGCATGAGACATCAATCAAATACATTTAAGAAATACATTGGCTTGGTTCAGAAAGGTGGAACAACTCAAACCAGGGTGGGGCTGCCAGGCTATAGGTGAATTTAAACATTTTCTGGTTGACAATTGGTTGAGTTTGTCTAAAGACCTGGGATTGATAGAGAGGGAATGTTCAGGTTAAGATAAAGATTGTGGAGACCAAAGTTCTTTTGAAGTCTTATAGTGACTACCCTTAGAGGCAACAGATGACAAATGTTTCCTATTCAGATTTAGTTCATCTCTTTAGGATATTTTTGCCTGGATTTACTGGTCAGACAGAAATGTATTTTAGGGTAAAATATTTTGACCTTCTTTGTCTCGTAATGTTATGCCAGAGTCAGGTTGGAAAGTTAATCACGATATTTTTGCCTGGATTTACTGCTCAGACAGATGTAAGCTCTCTCTGCTACATGTTTTAAAGTCATACTAATGCTGCTTCTTAATATTTTTGATACTTGTTTGATTTAACTATGAGCTTATTATTTTGGTTTTGAGCCTCTGGATTCTGGGGTCTGGATGAGTGCTCATGGTAAAACTGCCTTTGCAAAATATGACAGTAAGAGACCAGGAGTGGTGGCTCATACCTGTAATCCCAACACTCTGGGAGGCCAAGGCAAGTGGATCACTTGAGGCCAGGAGCTTGAGACCAGCCTGGCCAACATGGTGAAACCTAGTCTTTAATGAAAATACAAAAATTAGCCAGATATGGTGGCACATGCCTGTGGTCCCACTTATTCAGGAGGCTGAGGCAGGGGAATTGCTTGAACCCAGGAGGCAGAGGTTGCAGTGGGCCAAGATCATGCCACTGCACTCTAGCCTGGGTGACAGAGTGAGACTCCATCTCAAAAAAAAAAATGACAGTAAGATAAATCTGGCACACTTGACTCTATCTTCCTTCTGTTCTCCAAGCTGTCCTTGGTCATTTCTGTGCATAGGCCAAACTAACTTTGGCGGGAATTTAGTTTACAGTTTAAAGAAAGGATGGTAATAGTCCCTCCCTAAAACTTACCCACTCCTTGCTCAGAGACTGAAACCTACCTTTTTAAAACTAATGAAAAGGGCACAAGAATAGTACCATGGGAGGGGCTTGAATTCTGCTAAGACATAGGTATAGTTTCTTTTGTTTTGTTTTGCTTTAGAGACAGAGTCTTGCTCTGATGCTCAGGCTGGAGTGCGGTGGTGCAATCATAGCTCACTTTAATCTTGAACACCTGGGCTTAACTGATCCTCCCACCTTAGCCTCTCAAGTAGTTGGGACTATAAGTGCATACCACCATGCCCTACTTATTTGTTTGTTTGTTTGTTTATTTATTTATTTATTTATTTTTGTAGAGCCAGGTGTGTTAGGCTGCTCTTGCATTGCTATAGAGAAAAGCCAAAGACTAGGTAATTTATAAAGAAAATAGGTTTAATTGGCTTATGGTTCTGCAGGCTGTACAGGAAGCATGGTACTGGCCTCTACTCAGCTTCTGAGGAGGCTTCAGGGATTTCACTTAATGATGAAAGCAGGAGCAAGAGAGAGCAAGGAGCAGATCACATGATAACTCACTCATTATCATAAGGACTCCAGCAAGGCATGAGGAATCTGCCTCCCTAACCCAAACATCTCCCACCAGGCCCTGCCTCCAAAATTGTGGATTACATTTCAAACTGAGATTTGATGGGGACACGTATCCAAACCATATCACCAGGGTCTCACATTGTTTCCCAGGTTTGTAGGTGTAATTTCAATAATCCCTTACTGCTCAGGAGTCACGTGGCCAGAAGGCACAAGATTTGGAACTTCCCCAATTGCTCCTATAGAAAACATCACTATTGTAGAACCTAAGGTTGGTTTTCTTTAGATACCTTTCAGACTGACCCCACTCAGACTCATGACTCATGACTCAGCTGATCCTGTGGCCCCACCCAGAAGCAGACTCAGAGCAAGAGGACAATTCTCCACACACCTATGAGTTCATCTCCAGCCAATCATCAGCACCCATTCCCTAGCCCCCTGCCCACCAAATTGTCCATAAAATCCCCTAACCTCCAAACCTTCAAGGAGACTGATTTGACTGATAACTCCAGTCAAATGGGCCAGACTTGCATCAGTTAAACTTTTTCTCTACTGCAATGCGGTGGTCTCAATAAGTTGATTTTGTCTGTGTAGCAGGCAAGAAGAACCTGTGTAGTGATTACAAAGGAGGGCCTGGGGACATGTTCCCAGTGCCTAGACCACCAGCTGCAAGGCAGAGTCAAACTCAATTATGGTCCCTTTTCCCTGCCCCAGCTTTGCCTCCTACCTATTCTAGGAGGGCTTTGATCCTTCAGGTATCATCTTCACGCTCTGTCTTCTGTCTGGAGCTCTACACCTGGTATATAAATTCAGGACTCAGACCCTGCCCTTCATAGTCCTTCTGGGTGCCACATGACTACATGAGACCCAGGACAACTAGGAAAGACATTGGGGAGGGTACCTGTGTCACAGTTTCAAAATTCTCTCTTTTTTTTTTTGAGACAGAGTCTTGCTCTATAGCCCAGGCTGGAGTGCAATGGTGTGATCTCGGCTCACTGCAACATCCGCCTCCCAGGTAAAGTGATTCTCATGCCTCACCCTCCCAAGTTGTTGAGATGACGTCCACCACCACACCCAGCTGATTTTTAGAGTTTTGGTAGAGACGAGGTTTCGCCATGTTGCCCAGGCTGGACTTCAACTCCTGAGCTCAAGGGATCCACCCACCTTGGCCTCCCAAAGTGCTGGGATTACAGGCATGAACCACTGCACCCAGCCCAAAATTCTTTTCAGTGTTTAAAATACTTGACCAGGCAGGGCATGGTGGCTCATGCTTGAGCTCAGGAGTTTGAGAACAGCCTCGGCAACATGGAGAAACCCTGTCTCTTCTAAAAATACAAAAAATTAGCTGGGCCTGGTGGCATGTGGCTGTAATCCCAGCTATTCAGGTAGCTGAGGGAGAAGTGCTTGAACCTGGGAGGCAAAGGTTGCAGTGAACTGACATCATGTCATTGTGCTCCAGCCTGAATGACAGAGCAATGCTCTGTATCAAAAAGAAAAAAGAAAAAAAAGGCCAGGTGCAGTGGCACATGCCTGCAATCCCAGCACTTTGGGAGGCCAAGGCAGGAAGATCACCAGAGGTCAGGAGTTCAAGACCAGCCTAGCCAACATGGTGAAACCCTTATCTCTACTAAAATTACAAAAAAATTAGCCAGGCTGGTAGTATGTGCTTGTAGTCCCAGCTACTTGGGAGGCTGAGGCAGGAGAATCACTTGACCCCAGGAGGTGGAGGTTGCAGTGAGCCGAGATCACACCATTGCACTCCAGCCTGGGCAACAGAGCAAGACTCCATCTCAAAAAGAAAAAAAAATTAGCCAGGCAAGGTGGTGCACACCTGTAATCCCAGCTACTCAGGAGCCTGAGGCAGGACAATCACTTGAACCGGGGAGGCAGAGGTTGCAGTGAGTCGAGATAACACCACTGCACTCCAGCCTGGGTGACAGAGAGTGAGATCCTGTCTAAAAAAAAAAAAAATTGGCTGGGCACAGTGACTCACATCTATAATCCCAGCACGTTAGAAAGCCAGCACTTTGGGAGATGGGCAAATTGCTTGAGCCTAGGAGTTGAAGACCAGCCTGGGCAACATAGAGAGAATCCCGACTCTATTAAAAAAATACAAAAATAAATTAGCTGGGCATGTGTGGTGGTGCGTGTCTCTGGTTCCAGCTACTTGGGAGGCTGAGGTGGGAGGACTACCTGAGCCGAGGAGGTCGAGGCTGCAGTGAGCTGAGATAGCACCACTGCACTCCAGCCTGAGTGACAGAGTGAGAAACTGTCTCAAAAAATAGATACACACATATTAAGGTCAAAGATTAAGATTTCCTTGGTCGAGCCGGGCGCAGTGGCTCATCCCTGTAAACCCAGCACTTTAAGAGGCCGAGGCGGGCAGATCATGAGGTCAGGAGATCGAGACCAGCCTGGCCAACATGGTGAAACCCTGTCTCTACTAAAAATACAAAAAATTAGCCGGGAGTGGTGGCAGGCACCAGTAATCTCAGCTACTCGGGAGGCTGAGGCAGGAGAATCGATTGAACCTGGGAGGTGGAGGTTGCGGTGAGCCAAGATCGCGCCATTGCACTCCGGCCTGGGCGACAGAGCAAGACTCCATCTGGAAAACAAACAAACAAACAAAAAACCACAAACAAACAAAGAAAACTTTAATGCATTATGCCAAAAGTGTGTTTTCACCAGGTTAAGAAAGCTTTTCATGGTCCACTCACTGATCAAACTCTTCACAACCTGGGACTAAAAGATGGGTTCTCCTGAGAACATTAGAGAAAGACTGCCCTTGTCACCCACATTGCAGCAAAACTTCTAAACCTTAAACTTTAGGTTCCTAATCTCACAACTCAGAAGGGTCCCTCCAGATTCTTAGAACTGTCCCCTTTGGGGACCTTAATGTAAATCTGGCTGGGCATACTGGCTCATGCCTATAATCCCAGCACTTTGAGAGGCTGGGAGGATTGCTTGAGCCCAGGAGTTCAAGACCAGCTGAGCAACATAGTAGGACTCTGTCTCTACAAAACTTTAAAAGGCCAGGCGCGGTGGCTCACACCTGTAATCTCAGCACTTTGGGAGGCCGTGGCAGGCAGATCATGAGGTCAGGAGATCAGACAATCCTGGCTAACACAGTGAAACCCTGTCTCTACTAAAATACAAAAAATTGGCCGGGCGAGGTGGCGGGCACCTGTAGTCCCATCTGCTTGGGAGGCTGAGGCAGGAGAATGGCGTGAACCTGGGAGGAGGAGCTTGCAGTGAGCTGAGATCACGCTACTGCACTCCAGCCTGAGCGACAAAGTGAGACTCCGTTTCAAAAAAAAAAAAACTTAAAAAAGTTAGCCAGGCGTAGTGGCACGCTCCTGTAATCCCAGAACTTTGGGAGGCTGAGGCAGGCTAATACCTTGATCTCAGGAGTTCAAGACCACTCTGGTCAACATGGTGAAACCCTATCTCTACAAAAAATACAAAAATTAGCCAGGCACAATGGTACACACCTGTAGTTCTAGCTACTTGGGAGGCTGAGATGGGAAGATTGCTGCAGCCCGGGGGTTTGAGGCTGCAGTGAGCTGGGATTGTGTCACTGCACACCAGCCTGAGCGACAGAGCAAACAATACTGTTTCCAAAAAAAGAAAAGAAAAGAAAGCAAGAAAGCTACCCAGGGAAGTTTCTCCCTGTAAGCAGACAGCATCCTAGATGTAGACGGCTATTTCCCAGGATCACAGATCAAGATTCCTCTGGTATCATGAGACTCTTATCGCTCAGTTTTTTCCTTGCTTATGCCTCTATGAACAATAGAACTGAAAAAGAGGTCTCTTGTGTGCACTCATAGGGTATACTTTTATTTGTACATGGACAAACTTATCCCTTGATACGTGGAAGATAAGGAGGCAACATGGGCAAGAAATTTGAGTACCTTTGTCGCTCCATAATCAGTCAGAAACAGGACATGGGACTTCTCTTAACCCACATCATAGGTTAAGAGAACCTTTTGTTTTTGTTTCCTTTCAGAATTCAATACGAAAGCTTAAAGCTGCCTTCTTACGTATTTTAAGTTCAGCCTAAAGGTTTTTTTGTATATAGTGAACTGTAACCAAAATGTGTAAACAGGCTGTAACCTTACTATTGTAGCAATCTTTGAGTTTTGACCAATCAAAGGTGGCCAACTGTTCGAACTGTGTTCAAATAAGGCAAACATCAAACTATATCCAATCCAGCTGCTTCTGTACATCACTTCTGTTTTATGTACATCACTTTCCTTTTTCTGTCCATAAAATTTAGACCACACAATAGCGCCAGAGTCTCCCTGAACTTATTCTGGTTTGGGTGTTACCTGGTTCATAAATCATTCTTTGCTCAATTAAAAATTGTTAAATTTAATCTGTCTAAGGTGTTTTTTTGTTTGTTTTGGTTTTTTTTTTTTTTTTTTTGAA